>NC_135812.1:22235704-22566463 GCF_964213995.1 Mustelus asterias
AACCCAGCTCCCCAGAACATTAGCTGAGTTTCTGGATTAATAGGCTAACGATAATACCACTGGACCATCGCCTCCTGTTCGGATGCTCCCATTTCCTCCCACAGTCCAAAGATGTGCAGGTTAGGTTGATTGGCCGTGCTAAACTGCTCCCTAGTGTCGGGGAGATTAGCAAGATAAATACATGGTGTCATGGGGGTAGGGCCTGGGTGGGATTGTTGTTGGTGCAGGCTCAATGGGCCAAATGGCCTCCTTTCTGCACTGCAGGGATTCTATGGCTGGAATTTTAACATCGTTCACACCAGCGGGATTTTCTCTCCCCACCGCAGAGACCGGAGATTGGGCTGGCTGCCAAATTCTCCGACCTCACTGCAGCGGGAGCATGGTGTGAATGACAGGTGAGATAATGCCCGAAGATTCTATGTTTCATCCTTACTCCAGCAAAAGCTACAACTCTTAGCCCTTTGCTCAAACACCCAAACTGCACCCCAGGGAAAGATACAGAGATACACGGAATGGAAGTTAAAGCCCAATCACTGTCCCAAGCAAATGATCCATGATAGCATCACATCACATCCTATCGCCGCCTGGACTCCAACTGGCTCACTATGTCTTGCTGCCTGCCCGAGTCATGTGAGATGCTCTCAAATTGCCCCTGTCCCATCACAGATGAAATTAAAGTAACTCCACATCAAAGATGTTCTTTTGTAAGTGCTGTGCAGATGTAGACGGTTCATGGGAGGAATTCTCTCAAAGAAATTCTAGTGTCGAATTCGCATAAAAACTGGAGTAAATCCCGCTGTTTTTTTTCAGCGGGATTTTCAAACTGAAACTCTCACACTCTGTGCACTGCAGAGTGCACGAGCGTAAATCACACTGAAAATCAGTGGGCGGGGCCTATTCCCGCCCGAGAGGCCAGCAGCATAGTCCTGAGTGCGCCATTGCACATGCGCCAATCTGTCAGCACTGAGATCAGCACATGCGCAGTGGTCCCGTACTGCCGGCCTCCCGATGCCAACGCCGGCTCTCTCACCCCGCCCACCATGGCCCAATCACTGCCCCCCAATGAATGTCCAGCCCAGTCTCAACTCGCCCAGCAACCCAATCTCCTGCTCCCTCCCGATCCGTTGCCCCCCCAACAAGCAGTCCCAACCATCCCCAGTTTGGCCCCCCTCCCCCACCCCAATGGCCAGCCCTGATCGCTGGCCCCCCTCTCTCCCCCACTGATCCCCAATACAGAGGGAGGGAGCAAAACCCCTCCACTCCCATCAATTGCCCCACCAGGCCCTGCCCCCATCAGGCCCAAGCCTAGACCCTGCCCCCATAGGCCCCAGCCCCTTGGCACTACCCCAGGCCTGGTGGGCAGTGCCAAGCTACCACTGGACATTGGAATTTGTCCCTTGGGCAGTGCTAGGGGGCACAGGCTGACACTGCCAAGGGGCCAATGCCCAGGGGCATCGTCCCCCCACCGCCCGACCATCTGTGGGGCCCCAGTTGCCCCCCCTTCACTCCAGCAGGGTCCGGCAAGGGGCGAGCTACTGTAAACCTCGCTGCAGTGAAATACTCCTAGTGGGGTGGGAGAGGCTTGCGGGCCCGGAGACTTCAGTCTCGGGCCCTCTAATAGGATTTAAAATATATGGTAATAAATATTAGCATGATTTATGCATATCCCCATTTATTTCTGACGCGGAGCTGTCGCCACCGGAAATCCGGCACTGAGAGATGCTAGCAGGCTAGGACACCCAACGCGGATACCGTGCATTATGCGCCACTGGAATCTTCCAGCCCACTGCGCTAAAATATTAATGATGTGGAGATGCCGGCGTTGGACTGGGGTAAACACAGTAAGAAGTTTAACAACACCAGGTTAAAGTCCAACAGGTTTATTTGGTAGCAAAAGCCACACAAGCTTTCGAGGCTCTGAGCCCCTTCTTCAGGTGAGTGGGAATTCTGTTCACAAACAGAACTTATAAGACACAGACTCAATTTACATGAATAATGGTTGGAATGCGAATACTTACAACTAATCCAGTCTTTAAGAAACAAAACAATGGGAGTGGAGAGAGCATCAAGACAGGCTAAAAAGATGTGTATTGTCTCCAGACAAGACAGCCAGTGAAACTCTGCAGGTCCACGCAACTGTGGGAGTTACAAATAGTGTGACATAAATTCTGATTCTAGGATCGCATGATAAAGACTCAGGAGGAAAAAAGCAGAAATATTTATGTGAAATAGTGTGACATAAACCCAATATCCCGGTTGAGGCCGTCCTTGTGTGTGCGGAACCTGGCTATCAGTTTCTGCTCCGCGACTCTGCGCTGTCGTGTGTCGCGAAGGCCGCCTTGGAGAACGCTTACCCGAATATCAGAGGCCGAATGCCCGTGACCGCTGAAGTGCTCCCCAACAGGAAGAGAACAGTCTTGCCTGGTGATTGTCGAGCGGTGTTCATTCATCCGTTGTCGCAGCGTCTGCATAGTTTCCCCAATGTACCATGCCTCGGGACATGTCCCGAGGCATGGTACATTGGGGAAACTATGCAGACGCTGCGACAACGGATGAATGAACACCGCTCGACAATCACCAGGCAAGACTGTTCTCTTCCTGTTGGGGAGCACTTCAGCGGTCACGGGCATTCGGCCTCTGATATTCGGGTAAGCGTTCTCCAAGGCGGCCTTCGCGACACACGACAGCGCAGAGTCGCGGAGCAGAAACTGATAGCCAGGTTCCGCACACACAAGGACGGCCTCAACCGGGATATTGGGTTTATGTCACACTATTTCACATAAATATTTCTGCTTTTTTCCTCCTGAGTCTTTATCATGCGATCCTAGAATCAGAATTTATGTCACACTATTTGTAACTCCCACAGTTGCGTGGACCTGCAGAGTTTCACTGGCTGTCTTGTCTGGAGACAATACACATCTTTTTAGCCTGTCTTGATGCTCTCTCCACTCCCATTGTTTTGTTTCTTAAAGACTGGATTAGTTGTAAGTATTCGCATTCCAACCATTATTCATGTAAATTGAGTCTGTGTCTTATAAGTTCTGTTTGTGAACAGAATTCCCACTCACCTGAAGAAGGGGCTCAGAGCCTCGAAAGCTTGTGTGGCTTTTGCTACCAAATAAACCTGTTGGACTTTAACCTGGTGTTGTTAAACTTCTTACTAAAATATTAACGCATCATGATAGGAGAATCAACCACAATGAATATACCTGCCCTGCCATAAACTGCCTATATTTGAAGCAGACAATCAATTAAGTCGGACAAATAGAAGTAACCAATTTCTGTTAGCGTTATTGTCAAGTGGCCACTTAAATTATGTGCTCGGTATTTTGGACAGAAATGGATGTTTGGTAAGGAGTTTGCATCTTCCTGTTAAGGTGCTACTGCCCATTATACTTAATCTCATCTAAAGTGCGACTGGACCACATGTAAACTGTCCAACATGCATAGGGGGCACACTGCGTTAATATATCGACAACATAAAGTTGGGGCTATGTATTTTTACTTTAGAAAGATGTACGCCAATGTCAGTGGCGTGGTGACACAGTAGTTAGCGCTGCTGCCTCACAGCGCCAGGGACCCGGGTTCGATCCCTGGCTTGGGTCACTGTCTGTGCGGAGTTTGCACATTTTCCCCGTGTCTGCGTGGGTTTCCTCCGTGTGCTCCAGTTTCCCCCCACAGTCCGAAAAACGTGCTGGTTAGCTGCATCGGCCATGCTAAATTCTCCCTCAGTGTTACCCGAACAGGCGCCGGAGTGTGGCGACCCGGGGATTTCCACAGTACCTTCATTACAGTGTTAATGTAAGCCCAATTGTGACTAATAAATACATTTTTAAAAATCCTGCGCCTCTTTCCAAAGTGAAATAGAAAAAGTGAAGGGTCCAGTGAAAGAGAAAACGAACACAGAGCAAGGGAGATGGAAAAAAGGAATCGCCAAGAACAACAAAAATTACACAAAGACCAAGAGGGTGCAAATAATCGATTGGTTAAAACAAAAAGATTTTTTTTTTAGATTTTCTGCCCAATCACAAAAAGGAGGACAGCATGCAGGGAAAGAAGAAAGATTTTTATAAAATGGTAAAGGGCATTAACTTGGAAAATATAGCTGAAAATATGTATCTCCTGCATTGATTGAAGATTTATCATAAACCCACCTTGGAAAGTGCTGACGTGGAGTTATAGGAACTGTAATCACAAGTTAAATACAGCAAAAACAAAATTAAATGAGTGATAACATTTTGAAACAACAAATTGGTCCGGTTGGTGGTAAAGATTTGTGAAACTTAGCATTATTGAATATGCATTTAATCAGACCATTTGGTATTATGGAGTCTATGTACCGTGACTCCCTCCTAAGCCACTGAGTGAACAGTCATAGACCATTAGCCTGAAGTAATATGTATGAGGAGCCACCGTTCCTTAGGGTGCAGTAACCATTTCTGCTCCCCAGTTATCCCCATTAAATCATTAAACCTCAGGACAATCCTCCTTTTCAAACCATCAACAAACTCTCCAAAACAGAACCGTGAAAACATGTTAAAGACCATTTTATGCAGCCACCTTAATGACCCTTACTATGCTAGAATTCAAGTTGTTGTGTTGTTTGAAAATCGAGTTATTTAACTGTAACCATGGAGAATATAATCAGTAGGAATTCATGTTGATGAAGGGTTGGTACATGTCACTTTTTCTTCTCTGTCGTAAGTGTTGTTCCAGGATCCTTTCAATCTTTGACTCTTATACAATACATTATTATTTCACAAGACTATAAAATCTGGGATTATTTTGAGTGGGTAAAATCTATAATACCCTGATAAATCTAGATGGTGGAACTCCTTAGCTGGTAGTCACAAACATAGCGCGGAATTTTCTGGCCCTCCCCGCCAGTTCCATCAAAAGGTCTATGTTAGAATGTAACCGGTGACAACTTTGTATTTGGATGTAATCTGACCATTGGGAACAAGATGTAAGGGTCAGCTGACCCGGTAAACCATGGAACCAATTACAGACTGATGTAATAGTCAGCTGACCAGCTGATTCACTATAAATAAGAAGCCATGTAGAATTGTCGGGAGCTTGGAATGGCTCAGGGCGAGGCCCCAAGTTTGGAGTAATGATGTTTCTTTATTAAACCCTTCCTTTGATTTATAAGTTGGAGTAAGTTTTGCTGTATTTTCGTATCTGCATTTTTGAAGAGTTCCTTCTGAAGAAGCAGTCTATGGGCTGGTCAGCTGAACCTCCTGCAGCGGGTCCTGCCATGGTGGCCAGGAAAATCCCAGCCATGGCCAGCATGACTCAGTTAGTAGTGTTGTATCCTGAAAGGCAGAAGGTTTAAGACACCCCTCCAGGAGCCAAGCACATTTAATAAACTGACACTGAGGGCATACTGCATTGTCAGAGGCACTACCTCAGAAACTCAGTCATACAGCACCTGCTTTCTTGTGGACTAAATGGGTTCCCAAGCCCCCAGCATGGCGGCCAGGAGGTGTACGCATATTCCGAGCTGGATGTGCACTGCATGACTTTATGCAGACGGTCAGATAACGGACACGCAGTACCCAGACCAGTAACAGACAATGTTCCCTTTCCATCTGCCAATTCGAAAGCCGTTTGATGTCCCCAGTTGCAATGATGGCAATTGTGCGGTGCAACTGGGGCCTACTTGGGGCCTAACAAGCAAGCAACGGAATGTCAGGCTGCAACCAAGAAGGCAAGCTTTAAAAATATATCGGAAAATATATGTTCTTACCGATCCCACATTAAAAGAATGCAGGCCACTGCTGGCCATTCCCCCACAATACCTTATTGTCGCTTCCGCTCCCTCCCAGCTCACCATTTCTCTCACAACCCTAGTTATCCTTCCTTCTTGAATGGTTTCTGGTTTCCCCCTCCTTTCCCCATTTATCTGGGGGCCCTGGCAATGTTGGCAGAGGCTTCAGGTTCCCTCGCTGAGTGGCTGGCCACTCTTTGCTGCTCACCTGCTCGATGGGAAGTGGAGGTCAGGGGTGTCAATCAGGCCTCAGAGTTCAGGCTCAGAGATTGATCCACCAAATCCCCTCATTTAGAAAAGGCTCAAGCTAGCTCTCCAAGGTCTATATCTGTATTCAACTTGATTTGATTTATTATCGTCACATGTATTAGCATACAGTGAAAAGTATTGTTTCTTGAGCGCTATACAGACAAAGCATACCGTTCATAGAGAAGGAAAGGAGAGAGTGCAGAATGTAGTGTTACAGTCATAGCTAGAGTGGAGAGAAAGATCAACTTAATGCAAGGTAAGTCCATTCAAAAGTCTGGCAGCAGGGAAGAAGCTGTTCTTGAGTCGGTTGGTATGTGACCTCAGACTTTTGTATCTTTTTCCCGAAGGAAGAAGGCGGAAGAGAGAATGTCCGGGGTGCGTGGGGTCCTTGATTATGCTGGCTGCTTTCCTGAGGCAGCGGGAAGTGTAGACGGAGTCAATGGATGGGAGGCTGGTTTGAGTGATGGATTGGCTTCGTTCGCAACCCTTTGTAGTTTCTTGTGGTCTTGGGCAGAGCAGGAGCCATACCAAGCTGTGATACACAAGAAAGAAAGGATTCTATGGTGCATCCGTAAAAGTTGGTGAGAGTCGTAGCGGAATTGCCAAATTTCCTTAGCCTCCTGAAAAAGTGGATATATTGACAGACTTTCTTAACTATAGCATCTGCATGGAGGGACCAGGATAGGTTGTTGGTGATATGGATACCTAAAAACTTGAAACTCTCGACCATTCCTACTTTGTCCCCATTGATGTAGACAGGGGCATGTCCTCCACTACGCTGTAATCATCTTATCTCAGAACAACAACATTATGCATTTACATAGCATCGTAAAAAGTGTAACAAAGCATCCTAAAGTGCTTCACAAAGTGTGTTATCAAACAAAATTGAGCACCCTTAAGCCACAAAAGGAAATGTGAAGAGACCAAACATTTGGTCAAAGTGATAGATTTTAAAAGGCACCTTAAAGGTGGGAGAGTGAAGTTTAAAGTTTATTTTTTAGTGTCACAGGTAGGCTAACATTAAGACTGCAATGAAGTGAATGTGAAAATCCCCTAGTCGCCACACTCCGGCGCCTGTTCGGGTACACTGAGGGAGAATTTAGCATGGCCAATGCACCTAACCAACATGTTTTTCGGACTGTGGGAGGGAACCAGAGCACCCGTAAACTAAGCCGGAGATTGAACCCGGGTCCTTGGCGCTGTAAGGCAGCAGTGCTAACCACTGTGTCATGTAGAGAAGCAGAGAGTTTTAGTCAGGGGATTCCAAAGTTTAGGGCCTAGGCAGCAGAAGGGAAATTAAGCCATCAATGTTGCAGCAAGGTTTAAATTGGCATTAGTAGAGTGCAGAGATCTTGGAAGGTTGCAGGGTAGGAGCACATGATAAACAGCAGAACCTTTACCCAAGTCAATAAAAATAATTTGGTTTTATTAATCTAATTGATTAAAGTAAATCTTTATGGAAATTCAGAATGGTGGTAGCTGATGAGGTACTCAGGCCTGCATACTGCATGTGTACTGGTGAGTTGAAGCAAGATATATCTGAGTGAGAAGCGGAGAGAGGCAGAGGCAGCAGAGAGAAATATAAAAGGTCTGTAATGCTTCAAGCTAGATCAACTAGTCTGAACTAGTCTACTTGTGCTAATTGGAATTATCAGCAGGGAGTTGGGCCTCATGGTAGACTGACACAGGTCCAGCTTGTTAAACTCATGGAGGATTATAGCAGCATTTTAGTGTTATTTGTAACGCATAAGCAAATTAAGTTCTGCAGTGTTGAGACCTGAACAGGCTGCTGGCCCATGATTTCATCTCCCTATAATGACTGTAGCTATTAATTCTATGAAATGGCGACTGGACTGTATGGTGGCACAGTGGTTAGCACTGCTGCCTCACAGCGCCAGGGACCTGGGTTCGATTCCTGGCTTGGGTCACTGTCTGTGTAGAGTCTGCACGTTCTCCCCGTATCTGCGTGGGTTTCCTCCGGTTTCCTCCCACATGTCTGAAAGATGTGCTGGTTAGGTGCGTCGGCCATGCTAAATCCTCCCTCAGTGTACCCGAACAGGCGCCGGAGTGTGGCGACTAGGGAATTTTCACAGTAATTTAATTGCAGTGTTAATGTAAGCCTACTTGTGGCACTAATAAATAACAGTAAAACTTTGAAAATATATATTCTAGCCACACTGGTATTCTTGAGCACTCAGGATCACCTTTTGGTGTAGGGAAGTCACCCATCATTGCAACTTGCTTGCCTTGGCCGGGTATATTGCATACCTGTCCACCAGGATACGAGACAGAGCACATCGTGAGTGCACGGCATTTCAGGGAAGTGGGAAAGGGGATATTACGTGACCCCCCCATCTGGGTCCTGCCATCAATCCATGGAGCAAAACTGATAAGCATTAAAAAGCAGAACTCCAGCAACCCTGCCAAGCGACCGACAGGGAGACAAAAATGTGAAGCATCACAAAAGGGAAGGATCTTAATTTACATAGCGCCTTTCACAATCTCAGGACATCCTAACCCACTGCACTGCCAAAACAAAAGTGCAATCACTATTGTCTTGTCGGAAAACAGAGTGGCTAATTTACGCATAGCAAAGATCAATGTGATAAATGACCAGTTAATTTGCTTTGTGCTGTAGTTTGAGTGATAAACTTTGACCAAGAGCTTGGGTGAGCCATCTGCTATTGTCCGAATAGTATCAGAGGATTTTTCCCACATCCACTTATGCAGGCGGGCCTTAATTTAGCATCTCATCTAAAAATTAGCTTGTCAAATGATGCAGCATGTCCTCAATACTACCCAGCAATAACAGCGTATTTGTGCATTGCAGTCTTGAGTGTAAACCTAAGACAGACAGCTTGGTACTATAGGGATTGTTGTGCCAGGATGCTGAGTCACAGATTGGGCAAACAAATGTTTTAACCACAGGTAATTTGTTTCGCAATGGATCTGGAACTGCCTGTACTGGCACACCATTTCATTCAGACCTGTACCAACCCCAAGAGTGTGACGGACATGAGATCTGGAAGTGAGTTCTCCTCATGCCACCAAACGTGAGGGTATGAAGGGAACAATTTTCAAACTTTGCCACGAAAGGGCACCCCTGAAAATATTGATCAAAGACTTCTACAAATATTGAAATGACTACAGCACACTCCTGTCCTTGTTTATGGAAGACTGTTTACCCAAAGATTAACAACACATGGGGCAGAATTTTACATTCTCCCGCACCGGCGAGTTTGAAGGGGGCGGGGGGGGGGGGTGTAATTGTAACATTCCTCCAATGGCCTTCCTGTCAGATTTCTGCCCGCCCCGACCTCCCTGCAGGTTTACCCTCAGATGGGCCAGGCCCTCCCACCCTTGCCCCAAATGCGGTCCTAAGGGGCCAATTATTGGCCGTTTCCCGCCCAGCCTCATGGGAGGAGTTTCAGGTCAGGGGTGAAGCCCAAAAAAATTAACCCTGTTCAGGCCTCAGGTGGGAAGTGCGTGTGCATGCGTGTGCACGTGCGTGTGCGTGTGTGTGAGGCGGGAGGGGGGAGCACCTCCATCACCAGCCTGCTTTTAACATTGGCATCCCCACTCCCTCCCCACCCCACTAAGGGTGGGCCTTCCGCACCAGCCTCGCCACCAACAATCTTGCAGTCCTGTACCAACATGGAGCATTGCTCCCTTCATCTCTTCATGCCACCAAACGTGAGGGTAGCTCACTTCCAGATCTCCTGACCACTGCAGCCTCTGGAGCTGCGGCGACCAGAGGGCTGCTTTACAATCAGGTTGGCTGGCACCTCTCCGAGGCGGGGCTCCTCCCGAGAAAGGGGGTGGAAGTCCTGTCTCCAGCCAGTGAATTAGCGGCACAGCAGCGGCGGGAATGGAAACACACCATCTTAAAAGTCCTAGCCATGGGTTTCCTCATGGTTAGGCTCACAACAAAAGGATTGTTCACCAATAGTAACCATCAAAAGATTCAGACCAATTAAGTTTTAAACAGCAAGCTTTAATATGCTTGACTAATAACGGAAGTGGCTTCTCTGCCTTTTGGCTAAGATAAAGCGTCAGACCAACCCCAAGATGGGGTGCAATGTCTTATCTTGTCAGCTTGGATGTTATTTGTCGCTCTAGTGGGACCATGAATTGGATTCATTTGGAATTTGAATTTGGTTTTCGGAGCAAGTAAGGAATGGGGTTGGGTTTGTCGGTTCCATTCTGAGCATTGGCTTTGTAACTTTAAGGATGGAGTAAAATGTTTTTTTTAAAAAACGGGAGTAGTTTTATACAACTCAGCATTGAAGATCACTGTGCGGCACGGTGGCACAGTGGTTGGCACTGCTGCTTCACAGCGCCAGGGACCCGCATTCAATTCCCAGCTTGGGTCACTGTCTGTGTGGAGTTTGCACATTCTCTGCATGTCCGCCTGCGTTTCCTCCCACAGTCCAAAGATGTGCGGGTTAGGTGGATTGGCCATGCTAAAATTGCCCCTTAGTGTCAGGGGGATTAGCTAGGCTAAATGCATGGGGTTATGGGGATAGGGCCCGGGTGGGATTGTGGTCAGTGCAGACTTGATGGGCCAAGTGGCTTCCTTCTGCACTGTAGGGATTCTATGATTCTATGAACAATCCTACAGGACTGCATTAAATGCCAGGTGATTGATACCGCATGTCCTCATAGTGTATTGTTCGAGCTGATGGGACATTTCGTGTCACAGGGCAGACAGGATGTTGCGCGCCCTACTCTCACATCCGGCCACCATATTTAAAATGTGCCCGGACAGCCGAGGCTCAATGATCCATGTCCTGGAAGCACCTGTAGCTCAAGACAGGTGCTCCACATGATCTTCCAGTGCCCACGGTCACTTGAGACCTCCATCTCTTCCACTCTCCACAGGCTGCCCCCGATATTCATCCAGTTAAGTCCCGACGTATGCGGGCCCTGCTGGGTCGGACATGCGTGAAATTGCACTGGTGGAGTGGGGGGGGGGAGGGGGGGATAGTGGGGGAAAATTCCAGTTTGCATCCCCACATTAGGATAAGAAAGGGCTTCCCAACAGCTGTTGGTGGGAATGGTGACCTGCTATTATCCTACCAAGACGGTTGTGATTGCAAGCTCCTGCCATTAAATCCCACCATCAGGAACCCCCCCCCACTGCCGACGATGACTCCCACCTTTGCCGGGGAGAGGGGGGGAATTGGGTGGTCAAATCTACCCTTTATTCAAATCAACCAAATAGGAAAATCAGAAATCTGATGGGAGATGGGGAGACCCATTGATATCCCTTTGCCGACAACATCAGATCCAAGGAAATAAAACAAGCTTTGAAAGAAGAGGATGAAGGAAACCACATCCTAATAATACAGTTCAGTGATCTTCAATGCCGTTTGGCTTTGTATGCTGCAGTCTCAATATTATTTCTGCAGATATCACATGATGGAGGTCATGCTCCCAGCTCTGTTTTGGACTTACACTGCATTGATCAGAATTAAACCATGCAGACTTAATGCCCAGCACAAAATTACACACATTCGAAGAGCCTGACCTGCTCATTAGTTTGGCCTGCTCTCTTCTCTTTGACAGATGCACCATAGAAAGCATCCTTTCCAGATGTATCACAGCTTGGTATGACTCCTGCTCTGACCAAGGGTGCAAGAAATTACCAAGGGTTGTGAACGAAGCCCAGTCCATCACGCAAACCAGCCTCCCAACCATTGACTCCGTCTACACTTCCCGCTGCCTTGGAAAAGTGGACAGAGTGGTGAAGAAGGCATTTGACATGCTTGGTTTCATTGGTCAGAACATTGAATACAGGAGTTGGGATGTCTTGTTGAAGTTGTACAAGACATTGGTAAGGCCACACTTGGAATACTGTGTACAGTTCTGGTCACCCTATTATGGAAAGGATATCGTTAAATTAGAAAGAGTGCAGAAAAGATTGACTAGGATGCTACCGGGACTTGATGGTTTGAGTTAGAAGGAGAGGCTGGATAGACTGGAACTTTTTTCTCTGGAGCGTAGGAGGCTTCGGGGTGATCTTATTGAGGTCTATAAAATAATCAGGGGCATAGATCAGTTAGATAGTCAATATATTTTCCCAAAGGTAGGGGGGTCTAAAACTAAAGGGCATAGGTTTAAGGTGAGAGTTGAGAGGTACAAAAGGGTCCAGAAGGGCAGTTTTTTCACACAGAGGGTGGTGAGTATCTGGAACAAGCTGCCAGAAGTAGTAGTAGAGGCGGGTACAATTTTGTCTTTTAAAAAGCATTTTGACAATAAGATGGATATAGAGGGATATGGGCCAAATGCGGGCAATTGGGACTAGCTCAGTGGTTAAAAAAAAGGGGCGACATGGACAAGTTGATCCAAAGGGCCTGTTTCCATGCTGTAAACCTCTATGACTTTATGACTCTATAAAAGCAGCCAGCATAATCAAGGACCCCATGCACCCCAGACATTCTCTCTTCCACCTTCTTCCGTTGGGAAAAAGATACAAAAGTCCGAGGTCACGTACCAACTGACTCAAGAACAGCTTCTTCCCTACTGCAATCAGACTTTTGAATGGACCTACCTCATATTAAGTTGATCTTTCTCTACACCCTAGCTATGACTGTAACACTGCATTCTGCAACCTCTCCTTTCCTTCTCTCCTATGTACTCTATGAATGGTATGCTTCGTCTATATAGTGCACAAGAAACAATACTTTTCACTGTATCCAATAATAAATCAATTCAAATCAAAATCTTAGTTCTATGATTGACATTTTATGAACAGATTGTCTTTGTGAGAGAAGATTTGTACTGGAGACTTAAGAGCGTAAGCTGTTCTTATTTGTAGGGAGGACATACAATTAGAATTTCAAAATTGTTTAAAACAGTTGAAGTCACACCCATGGTGTGTTTCACAAGATGTGAAGTAATGTGTAGGCCTAGCCTCAAAGAGTGTTCTTATGAAAACTATGATCATTGCGGACGTCCCTAATCGATAAGAATTAAGAGCTGCACAATAGAATATGGTGCAGTAGAATGGGTTAATGAGGAAGGCAGTAGTGGGTCAGTGATTAAAAGGCAGTATTTGGAGACAGATCTCCAGACCTTGATGACGGTTGTAACAGCCAGATCTCTGAATATCCTGATGAAGTGAAGATAGTGCTATCGCTTGAGCAATGCCTCTGGGCCCAGCACCAGTACTTGGGCCAAGACGTAACAGATGCATTCTTTAGGCAGATACTTGGTGCATGCTGTTGACTGCCCTGAGCAAATCTTTAACCCAGCATCTCAGGGAGAGCATGACTGCGCATCTCATTGCTACTGAGCCAACGTGTCACACCTGGGGATCAGAAGCCTTTTCACAAAGTCCAGAGGCAACCCAGTTTAACATTCCCCTCACTGCCTGCTTAGTTGCGCTGCCCTCCAATCTCCCAAGAGGCTGCCGAGAACAGACAGGTGGCAGGTGACATAGATCCAGTGGAATTATAAGCCTTACTTTCCATCAGTTCTCTTTGTCTCCCCGTACAAGCAGAAACAAAGGAAAGAGGCCAACTGCTTTGACCTGACATATCTGAGATCCAAGTGATTTGTCTATAAAATAATAAGCTATCCTATTCCTGATTCAGTGCACTGCCGTGGAGTGTATAACTGATTCCCTACAATTTGTTATATACTTACCAAGGTAGACACTGAAGAGGACCCTGTATAAATTACATTGGAGCACTAAAAATTCATTTAGAATAATAGCGCTTTCCATTTACAGCAGCGGGCCAGTTAGATCAGCTGAAAGAAGCTTAGGGTCCGATTCTCTGAGAGATTTTTTTTTCATGCAAATCTCCCGCATCTCATGATGCGATGCGGAAAATATTCAATTATTTTCACATTGTTGGTATTTTCAACTGAGACGCCGCGGATTTGCAAAAAAGTTAAGAGCAATCTATGTATTCAGCTCCAGCCAATCAGGAAATGGGGAGTAATGTATGCTAAATGCAGATAACAGATGCTAATGCATGCTAATGAAACTCGCTGTTCTGTTCTCAACACATTGCAGCTCGATTGCCGGCGAAACCTGTAGACAAAATGATACAAGGGGAGGGGAATTAAAAGGTGTTGCCTAAACCGCGATTAGGAGGAAATTGCTAGTGTACCAAAACAACAAGGATCAGAGGGGTTGGTATGGCGGCACAGTGGTTAGCACTGCTGCCTCACAGCGCCAGGGACCCGGGTTCAATTCCCGGCTTGGGTCACTGTCTGTGCGGAGTCTGTACGTTCTCCCCGTGCCTGCGTGGGTTTCCTCCGGGTGCTCCGGTTTCCTCCCACAGTCTGAAAGATGTGCTGATTAGGTGCATTGGCCATGCTAAATTCTCCCTCAGTGTACCCGGAGTGTGGCAACTAGGGGATTTTCGCAGTAACTTCATTGCAGTGTTAATGTAAGCCTACTTGTGACTCTAATAAATAAACTTGAAACCAAACAATTGAGTAACTGGATCACCCAGAGTGCAAGCAGACTTCTCAATGCCATAAAAGGCAATTAACACCTATGGTTCACCTATTGAGGTATTATATATAGTTTGAACAGAATTGTACTCTCTGTAGCAAAAGGATTGAAATGTTTGTAATGTTCTCATTACTCAATTGACACGTCATAGAGAGCATCTTAATCTCTGGAGAAAATGTGGGAGCATGGCCTCAAAATAAGGGGAGCAGATTTAGGACTGAGTTGAGGAGGAGCATCTTCACCCAAAGGGTTGTGAATCTGTGGAATTCCCTGCCCAGTGAAGCAGTTGAGGCTACCTCATTGACTGTTTTTAAGGCAAGGATAGATACTTTTTGAACAGCAAAGGAATTCAGGGTTATGGTGAGCGGAGCTGAGTCCACAAAAAGATCAGCCATGATCTTATCGATGGCGGAGCAGGCTCGAGGGGCCAGATGGCCTACTCCTGCTCCTAGTTCTTATGTTCTTATGTTCTTATTTGAATATCATTGCACTTTCTTCTTATGACAAAATGAAATGTTTCGTCGTGTCTCTTTCAGGTATTTCAAGAATAAAGTATATTTTTGTGAAAAAAAATGCCAAACAAAATGCATTGGCCAGAATTTTCCGACTGTTCATGCCAGCGGGATTTTCCCATCCCACTGCACTGAACGGAGATTTGGCTTGTCGCCTAATTCTCTGTCCTCGTTGCAGCAGGAGCGTGGCGTGAAAGGGCGGTAAGATTGTGCCCTACATCTTATTCCTGGGCGACTGGCCAGTCATCTTTCTTTCATATAGACCGATGGTGGGGGTGGGATTTAAACGTCCTTCATTATCCAACAGAAACTTAGGTTAGCAGAAACACTTCCAATGGAGCTAGGGATTTAACCACCAACGTCCTGCCCTGGTTGAGCCAGCAGACATTTTACACAGGCATAAAAGACACCCGGCCATAGCTGGCAGGATCATTCTTTAAAGGATTTGAGTTCCAATGGTGCCGTTGCCACTGACTGTAACACAAACCTGAACCTGTGTGAAGATGTAGTGATGGCTTCTTCACAAGGCCAAAGCTGTTTGGTAGTTGGATCGAGGTCCAGAAGAGGCCTGGGCAGCAGACATTGCACTTTCGGACTCCTTCACCTTGGCCCTCGCTAACCCTTATACCTTATCCTGACTGTGGCCTCTATCAAAGCATTCTAATGAAGACTGACTGAAGCACTACATAGGGGTAGTATGCTGTTTCATACAGAATCATAGAATCCCCACAGTGCAGAAGAGTCAACTTTCTGAAATAATGTCTTACTCAGGCCCTCTCCCCCACCCTATCCCCATAACCCCTTAATCCACCTAACTTACACATCTTGGGACACTAAGGGGCAATTTAGCATTATTCATTTATTAGTGTCACAAGTCAGCTTACATTAACACTGCAATGAAGTTATTGTGAAAATCCCCCAAACGCCACACTTCGGGTATATTGAGGGAGAATTTAGCATGGCCAATGCACCTAACCAGCACGTCTTTTGGACTGTGGGGGGAAGCTGGAGTACCTGGAGGAATCCCACGCAGACACGGGGAGAATGTGCAGACTCTGCACAAACAGTGACCCAAGCCAGGAATCGAACCCGGGTCCCTGGCGCTGTGAGGCAGCAGTGCTAACCACTGTGCTACTGTGCCGAAACCAATGATTTCCCCCTTTGCCCAGTTTTCACCGGGCAGTTGATTCCACCAACTTGGAGCTGTTTTTGGCCAAGAAGTTCGCCAGTGACACATATAAAATGGGACCTAGCGTTTAAAATCTGAACCTTCCTATTCTCACTCTTGGAAGAGCTAGCCACTTGCTAGGCACATTTCAGGATGTACTGCCCACACACCCAACACTCTGAAACAACCAGCAGTCTGCCATCTGTGATCTTGCAGTCAGGTTCGAGTGCACCACTGTGAGAGACAGCATATCCTGGAAAATACTGATGGTATTACCAGTGGATTGGACTTCATTAGACATTCCTGTGTCTGCAAATTTGACAGAAATTATTATAAATGGGTTAATGTTTCCGGGGAAAGAGCATGTTAACTGTGCATTCCCTGATATTCTTACCAGTAATTCTTTTCCTCATATTATTGATGGAATCATGCAATGGGAACAAGAATTTGTAACACAGCAAAATGGCAGCCACTTCACTGCAATTATATCTTAGCAGACATCAGTCCCTGGAGACAGTCAAGGGAAATTGCCTGGGTGTTTAAAATGTGTAAATGGCTGTAGATTGCAAAATGTATCTGATTGTATCTATCACATGTCCAGAGGTAGCTAAAGGCAAGAAACTGGTGACGAATCGAGAGCCTTCTTGTACAACAACATCTTGCATTTGTGTAGCATTTTTACAAATTTAATTAAAATACCCCATGGCTGTTCATGGGAGTATTATCAGGCAATCTGCCTCACAGCGCCAGCGACCTGGGTTCGATTCTCGGCTTGGGTCACTGTCTGTGAGGAGTCTGCACACATTCTCCCCGTGTCTGCGTGGGTTTCCTCCGGGTGCTCTGGTTTCCTCCCACAGTCTGAAAGACGTGCTGGTTAGGTGCACTGACCATGCTGAATTCTCCCTCAGTGTACCCGAACGGGTGCTGGAGTGTGGTGACTAGGGGATTTTCACAGTAACTTCATTGCAGTGTGAATGTAAGCCTGCTTGTGACACTAATAAATGAAAAAAACAATGCCACAGAAGGAGATTTTAGGATAAAGATTGGAGATGCGCAGTAGGCCAGAATTGCAGGAACGCAGAGAATGTGGGGTTGAGGGGTGGGGAGGGTGGGAGGGGGGGTTGGTGGGAGGGAGGGTTGCAGAGCAGTCTTTGTGGGTCTGTAGAAGGCGACAGAGCTGAGGGGTGAAGTATGAGAATTTTAAAGTTGAGACATTGTTAGACCGGGATCCATTGTAGGTCAGAAAGCACGTCTGCTTTTATCTGCTTACGCTGTCTGAAAGTTAAGTGCTCCCATCAGGTGTGGCTCTCTTTAAACTCAGGCCAGTCCTTCCCGCCAGCAGGATATTCCGGCTCCTCCAAAGATGACCCCCTGTGACGGGATCCCCAGCAGTGCGGACGATGAGCAACGCAAATAGCAATTGGCTTCAACAGGACCGGAAGTGGCCAACAGTGGCCAACCAAGAGCCGTCCCACCGCCGGAAACCCCGGCCTCGGTATTGCACTGCCACAAGGCCTCAGAATCATTCCTTCGTGGCAGCTGCTTCCGACTGCACGAGTCTGGTGGTTACTGTGTTGTGGAGTGTGAACATTACCGAGCGACACATCAGCATACATCAGATTTCTGCTGCCGATGCCAATGATGTTGCTCAGTAGCACTCTGCAGAACAGAGAACTCTTGCTTCGCAAACAGCGCCTGATCAAGAAACTGACTCTGCAACTATGATGTACCCAGCTTGACCCGCAAGGAGGTAGCTGACTGTTCCTGAAGTACCCTCCATCTCATAATGGGCAACCTGAAGTTCCGATCACATCGGGCCCACGATGATTCTGTGCCTCGGCCTGATTATAGTGGTCGGTATTTCTTCAGCTCCACCTCGCACTGTGACTCGTTCTCTTCAAAAGGCCCTCCTGGCGCCTATCTGTGGGCTGCTTCCCTCAAGTAGTTGATAATACAGAGGGCTGAGTGAGGCTTATTACTGAGAGGAGTCAGGAATGATCTGCAGCAAGGAGGGCACACAGTGAGTTACAGTGCAGAGTTACAGGTGTATTTACTGTAGACAGCATGAGGCGCAATCAATGCTGAAAAACATTTGCACATCGAAGCTGTGTAATTACAATTATACAAAGTTTTCCCTGGCCTCCAGCGTGAGAGTCACCCACACTGGCTTTCCAACTGACAGACTTTAATGATAGCATCTTGAAAGAGGGTGAAAGGTTTCACCTCCTGATGCATGCCATTCTCCACACACAGACCTTCATTCCCATAAGGAGATAAGAGTTGTCTGTGGCACCGTTGTGTGGCCGTGTATTGCTTACCTGAATGTAAAGTACCTTGACTCCAATAGGATAATACGGTAATTAGCCACTGCCCACCAGAAACTATAGGCATCTCTCTCTGTTAGACAGAGACTAGTGGTTATATAGCTTGAGGGGCAGCACTCTGCATCAAGCATAGGGTAAAGCAAGGAGGCAGGCTTCTGCCTACAGTAAGCTTGAGAGAATGTGTAGAAGCTAACTAGATGCATCATAACTATTAGTTGCCTATGGGAATGGGCAAGATGAGTCTTCAGTCCTCAGCATTCTGGCATCTCCCTGCTCCAGTAGTTTTTCTTTTATTCATTCTTGGGACATGGGCGTCGCTGGCTGGCTAGCATTTATTGCCCATCTCTAGTCGCCCTTGAACTAAGTGGCTTGCTAGGCCATTTCAGGGGGCAGTTGAGAGTCAACCACATTGCCACATGGCTCTGGAGTCAGACCAGGTAAGGACGGCATATTTCCTTCCTTCCCCAAAGGACGTTAATGAACCAGATGGGTTTTTCCAACAATTGACAATGGTTTCATGATCATCAATAGATTCTTAATTCCAGATATTTTTGATTGAATTCAAATTCCACCATCTGCCGTGGTGGGATTCGAACCCAGGTCCCCAGGACATTAGCTGAGTTTCTGGATTAATAGTCAAGCGATAATACCACTAGGCCGTCACCGCCCCTTGCTCAGCATGTTCATTTCATTTCAGTTTGTGTTGCACTTGCAGTTAGTTGGAAACTCTCAGCAGGTCTGGCAGCATCTGTGAGGAGAGAAAAGAGCTGACGTCCAGGTGACCCTTTGTTAGGTGTTGGGTCAATTCAGATGCAAACAAACTGGTCTGTAGTCAGTAACCTTGATTGGCATCCATAGCCACACTTGGCTATGGTATATAAAACTGATTTCTATTCAGTTCAGTTCCATTCCTTATTCTCAAGCCTGGCACAGTGTGCCTGGCTTGAGCCCAATGGTAACTGAGTAATGGGGAATTAATGCTGGACTCAGTCCATCCTGTAGGCTCTTCATTTGAAAAGGACCCCCACACTATAGCTGAACTGCTTGGTAGGGATTGTACCTACATCAGTGAGGTGGGAGGACTTCAGCATAAAGGAAAGACAAAAACAGATGTACCATCCTTCACACCCACTAATTAGACACATTCAACTTTGTATGATTTCAAGAAGAAGTTAGATATAGCTCTTGGGGCTAAAGTGATCAAGGAATATGGGGGGGAAGGCAGGATCAGGAGATTGAATTTGATGGTCAGCCATGATCAAAATGAATGGTAGAGCAGGCTCAAAGGGCTGAATGGCCTACTCCTGCTTCTACTTACTATGTTTCTATGTTTCCAACCATCTAATAGGCTTAAATCCAGATTGAACTTTGCCTCTCAAAAGCCACTTACTCCAAAGTCCCACTGTGGAGAGCCACAGAGTAACAAAGTGGCAAGAGAGGCTAATGCTCTTGGAGAACTTGCTTCTTTCAGAATACCCCCTCCAGGTTCTAACCCTGAACAAAAACACTGGGTTCCTCTCAATCAAGAGAGAGCTTGGATGGAAAAGATCAATAGCAATGTGATCACGTGTAACCTCAGGGATCATTCCAAGTGTGAATGTGGAGAGCCTGGGAAAATACTGGAATCCTGCCTGCGCAGTGACCTGTTAACATCCTTTCCTACCGAAGAACTATCCCAGATTGATCCCAACCACACTTGTGATATGACGTGAAGCTGTGAGGATGATGGTGATGGCATGTGTTAGACCATAAGATATAGGAGCAGAATTAGGCCATTTGGCCCATCATGCCTGCTCAACCATTCAATCATGGCTGCCGTTGGTATTGGTTGCAGAACGTGTCTGCTAAAGAGGTTTTCCATAGTCTTCTGCATATAGGTGCTTGATCCTTACACAACATCGTGTTTCTTCAACTTTTCTCTCATAATTTCTCCTGATATACAACTCCATGTTGACCTGTGTGATGACCTTCCGCATCTTCTTTACCTTCTGGCCATGATGGGTTGTTCTAATTCTGCTCAGAGAAGAGTATTTTGCTGTGGCCCCATGGTGTCTATGAAAACCTGCAGGATTCTCCATCTTGGTTGATGCCTTTTATGGTCTCTATTTCTCACAGGAAATGTACTGGTTTTGCCCATGGTCTGTTGCAGTTAATTGACACTTCTGATCATTTGTAGCATTCTCGATGCTGAGGGTTATGTTTTGTGTGAACAACCAATGAAAATTTGGAGCAGAGCAAAGCTGTGCATTCCATCAAGTGCATAAACACATTGGGGAAAACGGTGCGGCTGTGACCCTGTGTTTCACACCGAATATTCTGGCATAAGTACAGGGCGGCACGGCGGCACAGTGGTTAGCACTGCTTCCTCACAGCGCTAGGGACCCGGGTTCAATTCCAGCCTCAGATCACTGTCTGTGTGGAGTTTGCACATTTTCTGCGTGGGTTTAGGTTGGTCGGCCATGCTAAATTAACCCTAGTGTCAGGGGGATTAGCAGGGTAAATATGAGGGGTTACAGGAATAGGGCCTGGGTGGGATTGTGATTGGTGCAGACTTGATGGGCCAAATGGCCTCCTTCTGCACTGCAGGGATTCTATGATTCTGAGTACATCAAATATTAAGCCTTTCTAGGTCAATATAAAGGGTCCCTTAGAGTTTAACATTTTACATTGGATAGACTGGTCCACACACTCTCAGCATGTGGTAATGACCCGTTTCAAATAAGTATAATAGAATTCCTAGTTCACTTTATTAATGCATTTACTTTAAATTCAATTAGCTTTAACAATGTCATATAAAGTAATGAGATAAGGAAAAATCATTTGTTTCTTGCTGAACATCAATGTGAAGAATGGAGCATTTTCTATTCTGGGTTTCCCATGGCTTTTTTCTATTCATTTGTGGGACATGTGCGTTGCTGGCTGGCCAGCATTTATTGCCCATCCCTAGTTGCCCTTGATCAATACAAATGAATGGCTTGCTAGGCCATTTTAGAGGGCAGTTGAGAGTCAACCACATTGCTGTGGCTCTGGAGTCACATGTCGGCCAGACCAGGTTAAGGACAGCAGATTTCCTTTCCGAAAAGACATTAGTGGGTTTTTCCAACAATCGACAATGGTTTCATGGTCATCTGTAGATTCTTAATTCCAGATATTTTTTATTGAATTCGAATTCCATCAAATGCAATGGTGGGATTCGAACCTGGGTCCCCAGAACATAAACTCAGTTTCTGGATTAATAGTCTGGTGATAATATCACTAGGCCATTGCCTCCCCGAATGATATAAAGTTTAAAAAAAAAATTAGTGTCACAAGTAGGCTTCCATTAGCACTTCAATGAGGTTACTGTGAAAATCCCCTCGTTGCCACACTTTGGCGCCTATTCAGGTACACTGAGGGAGAATTTAGACTGGCCAATGCACTTAACCAGCACATCTTTCAGACCGTGGGAGGAAACCAGAGCACCCGGGGTGAATGTGCAGACTCTGCATAGACAGTGACCCAAGCCGGGAATCGAATCTGGATCCCTGGCACTGTGAGGCAGCAGTGCTAACCACTGTGCCACCGTGCTGTCCTATAGCCAGCATGATTTGAGCAACTGAATAGTTGGAAGGTGGGTACTTCGACCCCTACCCCATGCCCTGCCTTACCAATAACCAGTATTTAATCTGCCTCTGTCCATTTTGAGCGAGAGATAAATGGCACGTATAAGCGATGTGCGACACGAGGGCCGATGAGTACGAGATTTTCTGTGAAAGGTCAAGATGGAATTGGAGGTGGAACAGAGGTTTCGGGAATTGGCTCCACCAATCAACAGAGCCCATGACTGAACAGCCCATAACAACATGGCAACAATTGAAGTGGCAACATTAAATGGGGTATGCTGACAGAGCATTTTTCTGATGAGAAAGGTTTAGCAGAAAGCCTGACCAAAAAAAATTCATGATCGCAGTGAGTACAGTTGCTGCACAGAATATCTATCCCCTGCACGGGTTCTTGAGCAATGTATAAGTGTCTAGAGTACAAATGGTGTTATTTGTTCGCGCCTAGTGTTTAGTATGTTTGACTTTATTTTCTCCACAGGGATATATATATTTTTTCTCTCTGTTTTAGAAGGAAGAATGCCTACATCACAGGAGAATCATGTTTCAGCATCACAGAAAAACTTACTGCCCCAAAACTTTCTCAAACAGTCTGGCAGATCTGTAGAGTGAGCCATGATATCATCATTTGTTCCAGTCTGGGTGGGCCTTGGCCAGTGAGGAAGATGCACCTCGTTATTGCTTAGCACTGGGCCTTAATCATGGTGTTTAAGTGGAAGGAGGTAAAGAAAGCTTTCACTGAAGATCAGTGAACACCCAGTTCGGGGTGCACCCACTGTGATATCTGTGACAGGGGTGGCATAGTGGTTAGCACTGCTGCCTCACAGCGCCAGGGACCCGGGTCCGATTCCCGGCTTAGGTCATTGTGCGGAGCCTGCACGTTTTCCCCGCGTCTGCATGGGTTTCCTCTGGGTGCTCCAATTTCCTCCCACAATCCATAAGATGTGCTCGTTAGGAGCACTGGCCGTGCTAAATTCTAGCTCAGTGTACCTGAACAGGTGCTGGAGTGTGGTGACTGGAGGATTTTCATAGTAACTTCATTGCAGTGTTAATGTAAGCCTACTTGTGACACTAATAAATAAACTTAAAAATGGAAAACTTAACTGTAAATCACCACCTATATCTGCAAATCATATTAGCTCTACAGGAATCAGGTTAGTTTATAGTCACTTGCAACGTGTTCCACCAACTGCAAGGGTAACAGCACCCAATTTACACCAAAGGGTGAGCACCATCATTGGGAGACAAAGTCACCAGCACATTCAATTTTTTTCTACCTCTGTCTCCTATCTCTGTCTCCAAGCAAAGTGTCATCTACACCAGCAAACAATGTACAGCCTGCTAATAGATCAATGAAGCAAGTGATTGATCATCCACCAGTTACTGACTACACCAGAGACATGACACAGCTGGTCAGCGCCAGTATATTGCTGCACTTCCCAAAGTACAGGGAGGCCAACAATAAAAAAACAGCAAAGCATTTTCCAGCATCTGACTGTAGCCTAAATATTTGGGCCATATACCTGATATGGGCGGTACGGTGGCACAGTGGTTAGCACTGCTGCCTCACAGCGCCAAAGACCCAGGTTGGGTCACTGTCTGTGCAGAGTTTGCACGTTCTCCCTGTGTCTGCGTGGGTTTCCTCCGGGTGCTCCGGTTTCCTCTCTCAGTCCAAAGATGTGCGGTTTAGGTTGACTGGCCATGCTAAATTGTCCCTTAGTGTCATGGGGATTAGCAGGGTAAATATGTGGGGTTACGGGAATAGGGCCTGGGTGGGATTGTCGTTGGTGCAGACTCGATGGGCCGAATAGCCACCTGCTGCACTGTAGGGATTCTATGGTTCTTTGAAATGAATACATTTGCCCTGGCACATTTGCTCTGTTCGACCATTTTTCTGCATCTGCTCCATCTTGAAAGAAAAGCATTGAACATTGAGTCTGGCCATTATCTCTGGTAGCCGCAGAGCACCGACAGGCCAACTCTGCCTTCTCCTTACCTCATTCAGCAGCGTGTCCACTTTGCCAACTATCAAACGGGAAGGCTGAGAGTGAGCATTTTTCCAAATGGTGGAAGATATTGGGTGGAACTTTCCCAGCCCGCCCCCACGGGAAAATTGCAACAGGCGGGGTACGGACCGTGAAAAGGTCCATTAACCTCGGCCGGGATTTTCCGGCCTTTGGGTAAGCGCGGGGGGAAAATCACGCCCATTGTGTCTCCGAGAAAATGCAGGGAGAACTGTCTAAATGATATTAAATCTCACAGCTCTTGCTTATCAGGAATGGCTCAGAAAGATCAGGTTATTTATTGTTCAGAAAGCATGGACTTAAATGGAATCTGATGGTGTTTTGAAAATGATGAAAGGATATGGAAGCAGATAGTCTATTTGATATGGATAATGATGCGGTTATGACTATAAAATTGGTAGGTGAAGAGTTTCATCTTTTGTCCCCAGAGAATCATCAGCCTCTGGAACAAACATTCATAACATATATTGAGGATGGGTCATTACAGTCCTTTATAAGGGAATGATCCACTCTGACTATATATTATGGATGTTTGGTCCAGAGGGTGATGATTCTCTGGGGGAAAAAAACTAAGCTCCTTACCCACCTGTCCTCAGTACTACACAATAATGCCAGCCTGGATTATAAGACCATAAGATATAGGAGCAGAATTAGGCCACTCGGCCCATCGAGTCTGCTCCACCATTCAATCATGGCTGATATGATTCTTATCCCCATTGTCCTGCCCTCTCCCCATAACCCTTGATCGATCCCCTTATTGATCAAGAACCTATCTATCTCTGCCTTAAAGACACTCAATGACTTGGCCTCCACGGCCCTCTGTGGCAATGAGTTCCACAGATTCACCACCCTCTGGCTGAAGAAATTCCTCCTCATCTCAGTTTTAAAGGAGCGTTCCTTCGCTCTGAGTTTGTGCCCTCGAGTTCTGGTCTCTCCCACTAGTGGGAACATCCTCTCCACGTCCACTCTATCTCGGCCTCTCAGTATTCTGTAAGTTTCAATTAGATCCTCCCCTCATCCTTCTAAACCCCATCGAGTATAGACCCAGACTCCTCAATGTGTTGAAATGGGTCTTCAATTTGGCATATGGATAAAGCAACACCCAAAAAAACATGGAACTATCAGCTGTGGGCCAGTGGTAGCACTCTCACCTTTGGGTCAGAACCAGAGTACAAAGTCTAACACATCAGTGCAGTCATGATGGAGTGTTGCATTGCCAGAGGTGCTGTCTTTCAGATGAGACGTTAAACAGAAAGCCTGTTTGCCCCCTTGAGTAAACATAAGAAATTCTTTGACCCTAGTTGAAGAACCCCTGGTGCCTTAGCGAATATCTATTGAATATTATAAAGGAAAAGATTATATGGTCATCACGCATTGCTCTTCGTGGGACCTTGCAATGAGTAAATTGGCTGTTGCATTTTCTACATTACCACTGTGACTACACTTCAGAAGTACTTCATCAGCTGTAAAAGCCACAGGCACTATGTAAGTACAAGTTCTTCTTACTTAAGTCCTGCCACTCTACTGCAGGTAGAAAAGCTCAAGACAATGTTGAAAGGAAGAAGTTGAAGAGGACATGCAAAATATTAAGTAGAATAGAAAAACATCATGTTTTAAGTTAAACTTACTGAAGAACAGACGACAAACAAAGGGCGCAATCTTACCGGCCGTTCACGCCAATCTCGCACGGCAGAAAAGTCAGAGAATCTGGTGCCCAGCCAAATCTCCATTCACTGCAGCGCGATGGGAAAATCCTGCCAGCATGAATGGCCGTAACATTCTGGCCGTCATATTGAGAGCTGGCATCACAAAACACGTCTTTACACAAAGAATGCTGGAATTGTCCGCCAGGCAGCAGAATACAGGGAAAAATATTCAAATTCATTCACACGATGATTAGCTGCTCCAAGGGGAAGGGTTAGAGGTATTGTTGTAATATGCCTTTAAAGGATAGCGGTATGACGTCACTGGAAGGGAAGTGTGTCATACAATCCAGTCTTAGTCTCACCTTTGTTTTAGAGCAGAGCACACACACACACACAAAACTCTGCTGTTGATGCCTTCAATCTTCTATCTATGTATAAATGTTTTCATGTGCCTAATAAAAATAAATGAACACACAACGAGCGACTGGTATCTGTGAGCAACATGACAGACACAACCACAGGTTTCCATAGAATGATCAAAAAGATGGATGGAATGGCCACTCTTATTGAAGCGTCGCGTTGCGATGAATGTGTGAAGAGTAACATCAACTTAAGCTGTGCCTTTGGCAGGGGAATAAATTGAGGAGGTGGAAGTGACATCAACTTTTTCTAACGAACTTTTTGTACAAAAATTTTTAAATGCAATGTTTGGGAGTTTGCCAGATAGGATGTTATGTCACAGTGTGCGGTACTGTGACAGCCTGCTGAACGTGAAGTATTCCAAGCACTTTCACTCCACTGTTTTTACTGCTGTTCCCTTTTATACCATAGCTGTCACAATCTGTTCCTTTATGCCTTGTGGTCTGGATTTATTTTTGCTCCTCGCAATCTCATCTTAAAATCTGTCTCACACACGTCGATGAAATGTTCCTTTAAGTTTTATGTGGACAAAGCCAGGGTGGTGGATTGAGCATAACAAATGAAATCCTCTGGGAAAATTCATTTCAAAATACCAAGGCTTATTTTTTGTTGTGCTGTCAAGTAATTTTATATGAATGTTGATGAGGTACTGGTAGCCATAAAGGCTGCAAAATGTAAGGAGAATTTTGATCCTGTTCGAAGGGATCCCCCTTATGATGTTACCTCTTTCTCTGTTAGCTGATGTCTGTCCCTGTTAGTGAAGATATCACCTCACATCTTAGTCCTAAATGGCCAACCCCATATCATGAGAACACGATCCCTACTTGTGGCAAAGTGGTTAACACTGCTGCCTCAGCACCAAGAACCCAGGTTTGATTCCAGCCTTGGGTGACTGTCGGTGTGGATCTTTCCCCATGTCTGTGTTGGTTTCCTCCGGGTGATCCAGTTTCCTCCCTCAGTCCATATTAGATTGATTAGCCGTGCTAAATTGTCCCTTAATGTCCCAAGATGTATAGATTAGGGGAATTAGTGGGGTAAGTATATGGGGTAACGGGGATAGAACCTGGGTAAGATGGTCTGTCAGAGAGTCGGTGCAAACTCAATGGGCTGAATAGCCTCCTTCTGCACTGTAGGGATTCTGTGATTCTATAATTTCTAGACTCTCAAGGTAGGGGAAACAACTTTTCAGCATCTATCCTGTCAAAACCTCTCAGACGATTAAACATTTTCATTCGATCGCCTCTCATTCTTCTTTGGAGAATCGAGGCCCAGTCTATTCATTGTTTCTATCCAAAGTGGATAATTTCACAATTCCCACATTATATTCCATCTGCTACCTTATTGTCCAATCACCTAACCAGTCCATATCCATTTGCAGCCTCTTTACATTCTCCCCCCAGTTTAGTTTCTCACTTAGCTTTGTATTGTCAACAAACTTTGATATAATACACTCGGTCCACTCAACTAAGTAATTGATGTAAATTGTAAATAGCTGAGGTCCACCCATTGATCCTTGTGACACTGCAGCAATTACACTCTGCCATATTGGAAATGACTAGTTTATTCCCTCTCTGTTTTCAGAGTATTATTAATCCTCAATCCATGCTAATATATAAACCCCATTCCCATGAACTCTAATCTTTTGTAACAACCACTTCTGTGACAACTTATATGCCTCTGAACATCCAAATATATGACTAAATATACTGGTTTCGCTTTTACTTATCCTGCCAATTACACCCTCAAAAAACTCTAACCCATGTTCGGGCAGCATGGTGGCATAATGGTTAACACTGCTGCCTCACAGCACTAGGGACCCAGGTTCAATTCCGGCCTCGGGTCACTGTCTGCGTGGAGTTTGCACTTTCTCCCCGTGTCTGCGTGAGTTTCCTCTGGGTGCTCCAGTTTCCTCCGACAGTCCAGCGATGTGCAGGTTAGGTTGATTGCCCCATGATAAATTTACCTTTAGTGTCAGGGGGATTAGCAGGGTAAATGTGTGGGGTTACGGGAATAGGGCCTGGGTAGGATTGTGGTCGGTACAGACTTGATGGGCCGAATGGCCTCCTTCTGTACTGTAGGGATTCTGTGATGTGTCAAACATGAATTCTCTCTCACTGGGTGATATATTTGAGCCGTTCGTGCCCCAAGACCAGGAATTCCCACTCAAGGTCAACAGAACTTTAAATGATCCGCTAAATTTTCTGTCCCACCCGCTATGACTCCCGCGGTGGGTGGTACCCGAGGATTGTGTTGACTCTGTCTAATCATACTATGGGAGACCAACACCTCCATTATGATCTAATTGACTGATAATGAGCTTGAGGGGCTTAATTGGCCTTCTTTTCCAACGATCATCATTTTCCTAGATTTAGACCTTTTTGTAACTCCACTTTCTGAGGGCCTGTAGACCAACATAGAAATCCAACTCGATCTTCTGCACTAACTCAGACAAAAGGTCACAGGATTTGGATGTTAGCGGGAGATTAATTCATATACAACTACCCCCCAGGAGGAAATTAGATGCAAAAGTAAAGCAAGGTGATAATTCATTTTTACACACATCAAACAGAGTGCTCCGGTTTCCTCCCACAGTCTGAAAGACGTGCTGGTTAGGTGCATTGGCCATGCTAAATTCTCCTTCTGTGTACCCGAACAGGCGCCGGAATGTGGTGACGAGGGGATTTTCACAGTAACTTCATTGCAATGCTAATGTAAGCCTACTTGTGACACTAATAAATAAACTTTAAACTTATCTTGTCATTGTTTTTTTTTAAATTTCAATTTCTCCACTAATTTTTGATATTTTTTTGTGAAACTTGGCATTTTCTCACCTATAGGTTACAAGTTTGTCAAATTAATTTTCATTCTTTCTGGAGGTCAGAAGGGATAGGAAATCCATAGGAAGGGATTTCCCTCATCTTGTCCTTTTTCTAAAAATGAACATGTATTTGCAGTTGTTTAATTTACCATTTTCATTAAAATAAAACAGAATGAATCAACTTTTCTGAGGGCTTGAAGACCTGAGGCCTAAATCAAGCCCCGACTCTGAGCCAAATTAGGCTAAACTTCTAGACTTCGGCTACTCAACGGAATTCTCAACCTCAAAAGATCTTCCTGCAGTGTTGGAATGCCTGATGGTGGGACGGCAGTGGGAAAGACAAAAGAAAAGAAAAGCAGGTAGGAATATACATTTTCCAAAGTAAATTACAGACTGTAAGGAGTTAACTCTGTTAGTGTCGTCTCCTGTCAGGAGCCCTGAGACTTAATGTTACCTCGTCATCCATGTATCTGGAATGTTTTTTCTTTTATGAGTGTCTCAGTTCTAATAAGCAATTTCTATTCAGAAGACTGTTTTAAAGAGAAAGCCTCCTGATGTTTTTCCACAGTGTTCAAGCATAGCTTACTTTTTTTCCCCCTCAATCCCTTCCTATCCATTTAAACTGCCAGCACATCTATTCATAAACATCTTACGTTTGCTGATAAATTATTTGAAAATTGCAAAAGGCACCCCACCAACCCCCCCGCCCCCCCCGCCCCCCCCCCTCCCCCCCCCGCCCCCCCCCCTCCTCCCCCATCCCCCCTTCCCCCCCCCCCCCACCCCCCCCCCCCCCCCCACTCCACCCCCGGCCAATCGCAAGGACCAACCTTCCTTCCCCAGAAATAGCCAAACCGAAACAATGCAGCTATCCCTCCAGCCCTGGCCTCTGCTCCCTGATTAATCATGACTAAACCTTTGTCTTTTCAACTCAAGTGTAGCAGTCCGAACTCAATCCCCGCTCCCTCGCCTGCTCTCACGCAGCCTCGAGCTAGCGCCCGGTTTTGAGAAAAAAAAATCCAGCGATTTGCAATTAAAATTGACTGCCAGTGGGCTGACTTTGAGCAAGTCTCGGCACGTCGGCCCACCCGCCCCAGCAGCCGGGTCACCTCCCACCGTCTTTGGCTGCACTGGGTACCATTTTCAGCAGGCGGAGGGGCAGCCCACGGGCACGGCAGTGAAACCCGGCAGCGAGAGCGGGCAACCGAGACGGGGAAATATTCTGAGCAGAGCAAAAGATCTCTCCAGACATCAAAAGTAAAGGTTGACCTAAATAGTTTTCATGCATGGAGACACACATTACAAAACACAGACATGTCGTGGGTATTGGGAACGCGCTATGTAAATTTATGGATGTCCTTTAGGCAAAGTGCAAGTTTCAATAACACATTTGTCGGGATTTTTTCATTGATGTTTCGAAACTGCGGCAAGGCCTCCTCTGAACATCTCAAAAAATCTACCACTGTTTGGTTATCGCTGCAGAACATAAATGGTTGCTATTTGCATTTACAATTAAAGAAAACGCACGCGGCAAATAAAAGACATTCTCCCCCACTCTTTCATATTCTGAAGTGTTAACCATGCCCAGCCAGGCACCTTCTCCCTTTAATAATCATAATTTATAAAGGAAGTGAGCAATTTGCAAGAAAAGTAAGCTGTACTTTGAAATGTGTTTAACCCATCAAGGGCTGTAGTAATCGATGTGAGTCAAACTGAATAATTCAGGCATTAAGAATGAGCATTTTCCCATCCACGGGATATTGCACAGTGGAACCATTTCCGTGCCATCTTGATTACGTCCAGTAAAGCTTTCTCCGCAATGCCATTAGTTTCTCATTATTTTTACTTCATTCGTTTTACTTTGGGAATAAAATTGCATCCTCTTGCTGTTTTGCGTACTGTGCTCATCTTTATTCCAGTGTCACTGTGCCAAATGTGAAAGATTACATTCTCAAAAAGGCATGATTGGGTGGAATTCTCCCATTTGGGACTACTAAGTCCCGTGGCAGAGGGTGGGGAAGGGGTGTGTTTCCCAATGTGGAGGGCGATGGGAAACCACGCCACATCTTCCGTCCCTGGCGTGATTCATTGTGCATCCAGGGGTTTCGTGCCATCTTCTATGGCAAGGTGGGCTTGATTGTGAGCGTCTTGCCATCATGTCTGGGTGCCATGTTTAAAAGGCGCCCAACATCGCTGCACCATTGAAGAAAGAAAATGGACCTCCAGAAGAAAGACAATGGATCTCTGGTAACACGCTGAGGCTGCAACCTCCTCGATGATACTTAAGCTGGGAGATTCACCCGATAGGTGCTCCCCCCACCCACGTCTGTCGTGTTCCAGCATCCAAGGTCACTGGCAGCCTCCATTCTGAACTTCGAAGGCAGCGCCAGGCATTCTTCAGGTAAGTTTGGTGTGGCACAGTGGTCAGCACTGCTGCCTCACAGCTCCAGGGATCCATGTTCAATACCAGCCTTTTCAGTGTGGAGCTTGTCTCCCTGTGTGTCTGCGTGAGTTTCCTCCGGGCGCTCCGGTTTCCTCCCACAGTCCAAAGATATGCGGGTTAGGTGGATTGGCCATGCTAAATTGCCACTTAGTGTCAGGGAGATCAGTAGATTAAACACATGGGGTTATGGGAATAGGGCCTGAGTGGGATTGGTGCAGACTCGATGGGCCAAATAGCCTTCTTCTGCACTGTAGGGATTCTATGAAGTTTTGACTTATGCACACCAGGTGTGTTTTGGACCAACATGTTTTCCTGATGGCGTGCGGGGAATCAGGCGCAGGGGGAAGATTCCGGTTGGGCCTTCACCCGCATCCAATTCGCGGGATGCAAATCAATTTCGCATCACCCACCAGTAGGTTTCCCAGTCCACCATGGCAGGCACCAGAGGAAGATCCCATGGGATACATACTGCCAGCAGGGGCACGGGAGGATTCTGCCCATTTCCATGTTACAGACCTCATGGCAACATGGGTCTTATTGTGCGCTTGATGTCTGTATGCTCATGGATTCCTGTCAGATGCATGCGTCATGTGATCACTGACCTAGTAACCAGCCTTTGGCTTTTTTGGCGCATCAAATATAGGATTGTGGAGGCTGGGTCGTTAAGTATGTTCAAGGCTGAGACAGACAGATTTTTAAGGGAATCAAGGGTTATGGAGATAAGGCAGGAAAGTAGAGTTGAAGATTATCATGTCAGAACAGCCATGATCTCAGTGAATGGCGGAGCAGACTCGATGGGCCAAAGGCCTACTTCTGCTCCAATGTCTTATGGTCTTATGGACTGCTGCAGAACAAAGGAATCGTGATGAATGCCAGATTAACAGGCTTGCAGGATGTGCTGTTTGTGGTTACACACTGGCTGCAAATTGAGGGACTGAAATTCCTTTTAGCTCATGGTTATGTTTTCCAGGAATTAGATATAGCTCCTGGGGCTAAAGTAATCAAAGGATGGTGGGGGTGGGGGGAAAGTGGGAACAAGTTACTGAGTAGGATAATTAGCCATGATCTTAATGAATGGTGGGCAGGCTCAAAAGGCCTTATGGCCTACTCCTGCTCCTATTTTCTATGTTTCGGAAGAGATGATCCAGCAACTAACCTCCAAGTAATTCATGGGGTTGTAACTTCCAAGCTCCCCAGCGCAGACATGGGTGTGCCCCAAAAATGCGCTGACCCCGCCCCCACCCCGACTCAACTGTCCCTCCATCAACAGTCCCAACCCGCCTCAATGCATGTCGTTCCCCCTGCGCACCCCCCCCCCCTCCGACCTGCAGCCTTGACCAAACCCTGATTGCCACTCCAAGGAAGTTACAGCCCACAATTTCTTGAAGCAGCACTGATGGAGAGGCTACATCACAATAAATGTCATTTTTCAACTGTGTGAAGTTAGGACAAAGTGTTGGTTAGATTGTGGAGTTCAAAATTGGCTGTGCTACCATCACATCAGCATTCCACCCTGATTCCTGCCATACTGCTTTGCATGATGCTGGTGGTCATCTGGTGGAAAGCACAAAACCCATTAGCAAGATGGCCTCCTGCACACTTCCTGTCAGATGTTTCTGATTTCATTTTCAAGCCTTTGGAGACTGTGTAGTGCCTGAAATATGGGTTCAATTTAGCCCTCATCATGTTTCTTGTGTGGACGTTGGGTGGAGCAGACTGGTGCGTGGCGTCAAGATTTCAATAGCTGGGTGCATGTAATCTATTTAATGTATTTAATATTTGACTTTATGAAGACGCCTACCAACTTTGCCCATCATAACTTCACGTCCATCTGCATTTATAATAGAAATTGCTGCTGCAAAGAACCATCCCTCCTTGTGGTGGCAATGCACAACGGAATTTTCCCAATCACCATCAGTGGGTTCAATGGCGGGCAAGGGAGAGAATTCAGCAGGAGGCCCAATAACCGGTTTTATGCCAGCATGAATGTACAGTGGGATCTTCCCATTGGTGCCTGCCATGGTGGATCAGGAAAGCCGCTGGAGGCTGGCTTGAAACCTATTTGCATCCCGCTAATGGGATGCAGATGAAGGTCTGACCACCCATACCTGATTCCCTATGGCACCAGCAGGAGAACACACTGGTGTGAAACATGTTTGGAACATCGTGGTGGGTGAATGTCAGGACTCACTGGGACAATGCCTGGGGTTGTCTCTGGTGTTCAGGATGGAGACTGCTACCAATCCTGGAACATCACAGCTGTGAGGGGAGGGGAGGGGGGGTGGGGGTGCATCTGCAGATGGACCTTCCAGATACAGTGTCTGGGAAGGGGTCCATCTTCCAGTCTCAGAATGAGGTGCATCTTCCAGTCTCAGAGTCCTCCTTGTGATGCACCTTCATTTTCAGAATGTCCACCTTCTTTCTTCAGTCAGCCTTTTCAATATGGCGCCCGGATAGGATGACGGACTATGTGCCACCAGGCCTGCCTTGCCACAGAGAGTGGTGCCAAGCACTGTGGTTACAAAATATTAGGTCATGGCCTCAAGATTTGACATCTTTTCCTGCCAGCCTCTGCAGTGGGGAGCAGTCCATGTTCCCACCTCCCACCACAGGACTTAGGCTGAATTCTATGTTGTGTGGCAAGTTCTTTGCCCACAACTGGATTCTCCAATCCTGCAGCTGAGTGCCAAATTCTCCATTCTCGCTGGCAGCGGTAGCAGGGCGTGCGAGACCGGAGAATTCTGACCTTAGTCCCCGAATGGGAGAATTCCATCCATAGTCTCTCAATTTTACAACTCCCTGCTTCTCACCCTGTATTACCCAGAAACACGTATATTCCAATTAGCACCACATCCCTGCTTCCCAAATTACCATAATTTTCACTATTTCACTAGAAATTCAAAATTCAAGCCATTATTTTAAATTAACAATCAAAAAGTTTGATTTTAAAATAAGGACTGAATATTGGCTGGATGCCCCAACTTCTCTTCCCCCACTTCACCTAAAGATTACACCTCCCAGTGGGTGATTTGCACTTGTATTTCGACACAGTAAAGGCACAGAAGGAAGATTACACAAGTTTGTGTAGTTCGAGTCTCAGAGGAAGGAAATATGGGACAGAAAGCTGATTAATGAATTCTGGTGCCAGTATAAAACGTGTGAGACTAAATATTATGTTCATTAGTTTATACCAGGTATTTTGGGAGTGCAAGTATCAGCCTTGGCTCAGTGGTAGCATTGTCATGTCTAAGTCAGACAGCCATTGACTCTAGTGAAGTGAGCATATAATCTAGGCTTGCATCAGCGAGTGCTACTGAGGGAATGCTGCACTCCCAGAGGTGCCATCTTTCAAATGAGATGGTAAACCAACTGTCCTCCCAAGAGGGTGTAAAAAATTCCTGGGCAATACTCAAAGAGAGCAGGGGAATTCTCCCAGTGACCTGGCTACCATTTATCCCTCAGCCAACATTTGAAAGGGGATTATTTGGCCATTCTTTCATTGTTATTTGTTGGGGTTGATTTTGTGTGAATTGGTTTTTGCATTTCCTACAATGCAGCAGTGACTACATTTCAGAAAGTTGTTACAAATGTGAGGTTTGGTCAGAATGGCTATGTTTAAATTGTCCTGGAAAGCCCTGGAAAAGAGGTATGGTGTGAAGTTGCCCAGCAAGTGGCCAGGTGATGGTTCTCATCAGGGTAGGAGGCCAGGGTAAGACTTAGTGAAACCAATGCGTTATTTTTCACACCTGAACAAAGTGAGAGAAAGAGAGAGAGAGCGAGAAAGAGAGAGAGAGAGAGGGAAAGATAGCTGGTTTTGTCTAGTGTAGATCTCCAGATTCGCAGGGAATTTGTTTGAAAGGTTCTGGTCACAGACTTGGGAGAGTGAGAGAAATACAGAAGAGCAGTTGCTGTGGTCTGCAGAGAGCAAAGACTCTTGCTGTGGTCTGCAGAGAGCAAAGTTCTCTGTTAGCTACCAGGCAGTATGCAGAAAGCTTATTCATGCATCAAAGAAAAGGGACCGACAGCAATTTAAGGACACTGGAAGATTAGTCATGATTAGAACAGGAGAAGAAACCATTGAAGTGGGCCTTACCACTGAAAGTCAATTTGGGAATTCTCAGAGGACCAAGGGAAAGGACTTTTATTGCTGGCTGGGACATTATGATTCAGCAAAACAGGGAGGCATGAACTTTTTGGAACTATTGACTGTTCCCTGTAAGGACTGCAATTCTGTATATATATATATATATACAGACATACACAGTGTGGAGTTATAGGCTGTGTTCAGATATTAATAAGGGATATCTTTTCTTTAGTTTAAGAGTGTTAATCACCTACTAATTAATATTTAGTGAATGTTGCCTTTGGTTTGTATGTTACAGTAAATGTCTTTAAACTTGAAATTTTCATCATATAATTCCTTTCAGTTTGTCACTGGGAATTCAAATATTTTTTCAAAAGTTATCGGTCTCTATGGAGTGAAGATGCCAGCGTTGGACTGGGGTGAACACAGTAAGAAGTCTTACAACACCAGGTTAAAGTCCAACAGGTTCATTTGGAATCACAAGCTTCCGGAGCAGTGCTCCTTCGTCAGATGAGTGGAGAGGTAGGTTCACAAACACGACATATATAGACAGAGTCACAATTGCAAGATAATCACAGATTGGTCTTCGCCTATATAGCTGTGTTTGTAAACCTACCTCTCCACTCACCTGATGAAGGAGCAGCACTCCGAAAGCTCATGATTCCAACTAAATTTGTTGGACTTTAACCTGGTGTTGTGAGACTTCTTTCTGTGCCGGTCTCTATGGAGATTGTGACAAAACATTTCATTGGCTGTCAAGTTCCTGAGGCTGTGAAAGGTGCTATATTAATTTTCATGAAGATGTGCTTGATGCCAAATAATGAATTTTAATCCACTGGCTGGAAACCTGAACTGAATTTTTGAAAAGAGACTTTTGAAAAACACAAGAGATTAAAGTGCCTTGAACTGACAATCCAAAATGGCTAACGCCAATTTGCATTACTATATGTTCCACATTCCCATTGATTGGAGTGGAATTTGTCTATCTGACTTCAGGAGGAGTCATATCTCTGATCTCATTAGCAAGGCAATCATCTGAGATACTGAACTGGTAGAGATGGGCCACTAAGACTAATCACTTGGACAATGAAATCCAGGCTAAGGTAACTTCCAGATATGAACGAATCAAATCACCTTTGAATACATGGAAAATGTTCTTTTTAATCCCCCTGGCATTTGGAGAAGGTAGGTCACATAACAAGCCAACCTAGTGTATGTTTCTCAGCAGAACTGAGGATAAGCAGCTTAGGAAGAAGACCTAAGTGGGGTTCCTTCTCCCTCCTACTTTCTCCAACCCACCTGGCAGGCATCAAATCCTGTTTGCTGATGATGATCATCCTGGAATTCCCTGCTGCGGACAAAGATTTCTTAAAGGAATCCAACCCAGGACTACTGTCTCCTGAAGAGCAAGCAACTCAGTCGTCGATAACTTAAAGGGTGATTTTCTCCGACCTCCCAGCCGCGTGTTTCCTGCCGGCGGGAGGTGGTGCATTGTTTGCTAGCGGTGGGATTCTCTGGTCCCACCGCTGTCAATGGGAATTCCCATTGATGCCACCCCATACCGGTGGGAAACCTGCGGGCAGGGGTGCGCTGCCGGTGGGACCAGAGAGTCCCGCCGGCGCGAATGGCCAGAAAATTCCGGCCAAAGTGAAAGCAACAAAACCTTAAAAATCAGACTGAAGCCAGTCAACTGACCAAATTGCAGGGTGTACGCTCTTTTACATTTTGTACAGACTCTAATTTGGCCAACCTATCCTTCCGCACTCTGTAATCTCTATCTGTTTGCATATGAACTTCAGGTACACGTGTGTGTGGGAGTCAGTGTGTATTTTATTATTTTACTTAGATTAGTTTGAATATAATAAAGCTAACCTCTTTCTTTTTTAAACTCGAGAAAAACCTGTCTAATTGGTTCCTTTATCATCACGGCACATAAATAGTTAAGTATTCACTGAATTGGCAAGCATACCCTCTTCAAGCAGAAAAACCTGTTGGGGCCAAATGGAAGGGCAAAGAGGAGAGACATTTGACATTTGCACCTGGTTGCAACAAGATGCAAGTCTTCCTTTTTTGCGCATATTAGCATATAATATGATATCACATGCAACCTTTATTAATGCATATTGAGTAATTTACTGTTTGGGCACACACTGGGCTAGGGATCAGCTAAAGTAAATGATGCAGCTTATCCCGTGATCTCTATCCATTAGAAACACAGGCCTGAGTTCACACCGCCCATTTACAGTTTCTTAATTAGGTGCAGTTATGTATTTTTCAACAGAAAACAATGCAAGAAATGTATTATCTTATAAAACCCCTTATCTGAATGTGAAATTATTCTTAATCAACTGATCCATCCAAGTGATGGCTCGGTGCACTTGCCTCAATCCTGAGGCATAACGATACTGGGGGATACAATTTTAATTCAAACAACATCTTTATGGCAGAGGGCAAGTTGAGGGACTGGAATGATGGCCTTTGTAGCACTGTTATCAACAATTAAGAAACATAGAAAACTACAGCACAAAACAAGTTGTGCCGAACGTATCCCTAACCTTTTAGGCCTACCTATAACCCTCCATCCTATTAAGTCCCATGTACTCATCCAGGAGTCTCTTAAAAGACCCTATTGAGTTTGCCTCCACCACCACTGACGGCAGCCGATTCCACTCGCCCACCACCCTCTGTGTGAAAAACTTCCCCCTAACATTTCCCCTGTACCTACCCCCAGCACCTTAAACCTGTGTCCTCTCGTAGCAGCCATTTCCATCATGTTTACAAGATGATTCATTCTGCCAAGGTGAATCAGTACAGTAGCTATGGTCAATTACCAAAGTCTACCAGCTTATCAATGAATAAGTCAGTGCATTGAACAGAAGAGTGTCACTTGAACATCCCGACCTCAATCGGTTGTATTCAGGATGGTGCTTGACTGAATGTAGAAAATTAATGCAGAACCAGTTAATTTCAGATGTCAATCATTTACTCTGCGCCTGGATCAATATTGGGAGAATTGGATAATCACGTTGTCAACTTATCAATTCTTCACCCTAGGGGGTTTTATGGGGGGTGGGGGTGGGGGGGGGGGGTGGTGCAAGCCCCTGTGTGCCAGCTAATGGGCTTTGACTCACAGAAGCGAATGGACATTGGTATTCCAGGGAAAACAGAAGAGAGTTGGAGATTATAATGCAAAACTAGAGAATTTAACTACAACCTCAAAATACCAGCAGTATTGTACAAATTATCTAAAGATATTGTTACACTATGGTGACTGGTTTGAAACCAGTGAGTTCAATGGAAGTGGGAGATGCTGGGGGCAATTCTGTCAGCTCGCTGCGCTGCTTTAGCCGGGAGACTCAAGCGGAGGCTGTGTAGCGGGCTCCCCGCTGGGTGCCAGGGCCTCTGTGGGTCTCTAGCCGCTGGATTTCCAGAGCCATCAGCTCCATGGCAGAAATTGGCGCACAGCTGTATAAATTATTTAAATGACCATTTTAATATAATTATTGGGCCCTGAAGTCTCTGGGCCCACTAGAGTCTTCCACTCCACCCCCCCCCCCTCCCCCCCAGGAGTGTTTCACTCCAGCGGGGTTTACAATAGCTCCACATGGAGGCCTCCCAAGAGGTCAGGGAGTGGAGGGAAGGGCCTATAAGCGGGAGATCGGTGGGGATGGGGGGGTCCCACTGCCACTGTGCACTTGGCAGTGACAGAGAGAGGGAGGCCACCAATTGCGGCAGGCCACCGTGGTGGGGGGGGGTCGACCTGCCCAGACGAGGGGGAAATCAAGAGATCGGGACTGCTGCGGGGGTTGGGGGGGGAGGGGGGGGGAGATTAAGGTGGGCCAGGTGGGGGTAGTCGAGGCTGGCTGAGACACGTCCAGGAGGCCAGCGATCAAGAGGTTGTCAGTGCAGGGCCACTGCATGTGCACCGACCTCAGCGCTGACAGATCTGCACATCCGCAGTGGCCCGCTCGACATTATGCTAGACTAGACTCAACCCCACCCTCTGATTTTTAATGATATTCATACTAGTGCATTCTGCAGTGCACTGAGTGTGGGAGATTCATTTTGAAAATCCCGCTGAAAAAAACAGAGGGATTTACTCCAGTTTTTACCCGAATTCGACACTTAGAATTTTTTTGGGAGAATCCCAGTATATAATGTGCAGTTGATTCAATGTAATCCATTTCAATCACAAAAGCACTGTCACCCAAAGTCAAAAAGACCATCCACGGCTCAGTGTGCAGTTGCTGTCAGTCATGCCAGGGGTACAGGCACAGAGCCCATTGCCTGTACTAAAGTATAACAACACTTTTCCCATGTCCAGAATAAACAGGGGGTGTTATTTAAATTTCACTCTTCCAACATTCAAGCCTCAAGGTAAAAGTGACTTGCATTCAAATGAGGTTAATTCACATTGTTTAGCAAAATGTGCGGTTGGACACTCATATATAAGATTGTTTTTATGTAGCCCCAAGTGTTGCAAAGGTCTCGATGAGTACATTTATAATGAGTAGACGTGTATTCAAGTTACAAACAAACATTTGCTCTTTCTATAAGTTACTTTCCTGGAGTGAACTCCCGCTCCTACCCCTCGCCTCCTGCTTCAGATCCAATGCCTGCAATAGCTGCTAAACAATCACTTTCTGACTTGTGTGGGGTCAGCAAATAAGGCAGGGACAGCTTGTCTTTCCTCTTTTGTTTTTGCCAACGTCCTCCTTTTCTACCTTGCCCCAAGAACAGACAACAGATGTCAGGTTCAAGATGGGAGTAAGACCCAGGAGTCAAACAGACAGATTGACACAGCAGGCCCAGGCATATCTTACCTTTGGTTGCCAATGCACACAGTTTGTTCTGTCTGTTGTATTTAATATTTTGATCCTGGGATTGTACTTGTGAAATTCTTACTCTCAATAAAGGCAAAACAAACAAATACAGCAATAAACAGAATCCCGTAGCATGGGGGAGATGTGCAAATGTCAAGGAGTTGGGATGCAAAGCTCGACATGCACACTAGATCCCAGTGCATAGATGAGTATTTTTAGAGCAGAATAAGTTACATGCCAGACGTAGGGTTCTGCAGACTGCTGCATCTGGGCTTATGCTAGCAGTCTGTCTGGTCTTTAAGTGAAAGGAATTACACTTCTGCCAAGATACATATTGGTCCCTAGCGCTCCTGGAACACTATTCTTTTCCAGCTATGACAAGACTTGTACCACTTGTCACCTCTGAATAATTTACCCTTCACTGCTCCATTCCAATAAATCTATTAAAAATGGAAACCACATTTATTATTGTTAAATGCACGAAAAATCAATAGCGGAACCTAACACTAAAATGATACGTAAAGCTTTAATTAAACACAAAGATTTTAACTCTTTTTCAACTTTGTTACTTGTGAGTTATGATGGTAAAGTGCACATGAAATAAAAAATGTTATATCACATATAACACAGCACAGTGGCAGAGTGGTTAGCATTGTACCCTCACAGCGCCAGGGACCTGGGCTCGATTCCCTGCTTGGGTGACACTGAGTGTGGAGTTTGCACGTTCTCCCCGTGTCTATGTGGGTTTCCTCCGGGTGCTCCGGTTTGCTCCCACAGTCCGAAAGACGTGCTGGTTAGGTGCATTGGCCATGCTAAATTCTCCCTCAGTGTACCCGAACAGGTGCTGGAGTGTGGCGACTAGGGGATTTTCACAGTAACTTCATTGCATGTTAATGTAAGTCTACTTGTGACACTAGTAAATAAACCTTAAACATTTTTAGCACTTAAGCTGTTCTTTTTTTTCTGTTGAGGCTGTGGAAGATATTAGCCCAGGGTCCTACTCTTTTATGCTGGGTACAAAACTGTACCATGGAGAGAAGATCCACCGGAATTATTTAAGTTTGCATACGCTAATACTGCAACCATGAGGGACACAGGCTTTAATCCTGTCATTTGTCTAAAGCACCAAGTTCCTTTCTCATCCAGTGGGACATGACAATAGCATATACCATTAACCATTTAAAAACACCCTATCTTGGTATCATCAATGGGAAATCTCTGTGACCTCGCATTGCCCATGTAAAAGCAATTGTTGGCTAGAAGCTGCTTTAAGGATTGTGGTTCTGCTATCTTGAAGGGACATGTGTTAGCTAATAGGAATTTTGTCACTTTGTGACTACCTGCATTGAACTTTTCCATTTCTGGTGCAGTGGTTAGCACTGCTGCTTCACAGCGCCAGGGACCCAGATTCAATTCCGGCCTAGGATCACTGTATGTGTGGAGTTTGCACATTCACCCTGTGTCTGTGTGTGTTTCCTCCGGGTGCTCCGGTTTCCTCCCACAGTCCGAAAGATGTGCGGGTTAGGTTGATTGGCCATGTTAAATTGCCCCTTAGTGTCAGGGGGATTAGTAGGGTAAATACGTGAGGCTCTGGGCTAAGGTCTGGGTGGGATTGTTGTCGGCACAGGTACGATGGGCCAAATGGCCTCCTTCTGTACTGTAGGGATTCTATGATTCCATGACTTCAGTTTCCATCGGTGAGTCCCCCCTCGCTGTATAAAGTGGATGTGCCACCATACTAACCACGCGCTGAGTATGTCAATATACTTGTTTGTTCCAGAGATGTCACTGAAAAAGACAAAAGGGCAGAGTGTAAATGCAGCTGTTCATTAACCAATACTCTTTGTGTACTTACCATCCAAGAAGAATTTCATCCCCAGCGTCATTAATGTGTGAGGTCTACTCACATCCTTATGTAAAACGTTTCCAATGACAGCATGAAAGAAACTTGCTTTGACAGCATGGTTCCTGGTAGGGTTTACAGTGAAGTATTGGAGTGCATTTCTGCTCCTGCAATAAAGTATGCAGTGCAGCAGCTTGGATATGCACTTGCATTTGTTAAAAACAGGTAAACAATTGCCAGTGATGTGCCTGTTATCACGTTACGGGGGCTGCACCAAACGAAAGTGAACCACTGTTGGCAATTCTTTTACATTCAAAATAAGCCCCAATTCTTCCTGATTCCTGAGAATGTATTTTCCTGCTGCCATCTACATATAGTCCTGTATTCATATGGTGTGACTCAGCCGCCAAGGCCCAGGTCCGTAAGGTTGACTCGAATTCTGCTCTTCATTAAAGTTTATTATGAGTCACAAGTGGGTTTACATTAACACTGCAATTAAGTTACTATGAAATTCCCTAGTCACTACACTCCAGTGCCTGTTCAGATACACTGATGAAGAATTTAGCATGGCCAATGCACCTAACCAGCACGTCTTTCAGACTGTGGGAGGAAACCAGAGCACCCAGAGGAAACCCATGCAGACACGGGGAGAACACGCAGACTCCGCACAGAGAGTGACCCAAGCTGGAAATTGAACCCGGGTCCCTGGCGCTGTGAGCCAGCAGTGCTAACCACTATGCCCCTCGTGCCATTCTTCATGGCAGTACCCCATAGAAAGAAATTGCATTTATATAAAGAAGTGTTCACATCCTGAGGATGTCATTCATTATTTCACAGCCAATGAAAGTAAGACTTGAACAGCACTTCTCTAATGTTGTACTTTGTAGCCACTTTGTAATGTAGGAAACATGGCCACTAATTTTGGGCATTGCAAACTCCCTCAAATAATAATGCAATAATGACTAGATCCGCTATTTCTTTAGTGAAATTGATTGAGGAACAAATATTGGCCAGGAGACCAGGGATATTCTTCCATACTCTTCCCTGAAATAATGACATGGAATTCTTTATGAATGAATGGGGCCTCAGATCTGAAAGAGGATATCTCTGACAGAACGGCACTCCCTCAGTATTTTTGAAGGCCCCTGGGACACTTGCTTTCATCAGTGGTGGCACAGAGTATAAGAGCAAGGGGTGATGCTGGAGCTGTACAGAGCATTGGTTAGACCACAGCTGGAGTACTGTGTGCAGTTCTGGGCACCTCACTATAGGAAGGGTGTGATTAGGTTACAGAAGAGGTTGACCAGGATGTTGTCTGCAATGTAGCAATTGAGCTATAATGAGAGACTGGGTAGGCTTGGATAGCTTTCTATCACACTATCTGTAACCCCCATGACTTGCCTGGGCTTGCAAAATCTCACTAACTGTCCTGGCTGGAGACAATACACATCTCTTTAACCTGTGCTTAACCCTCTCTCCACTCATATTGTCTGTACCTTTAACACTTGATTACCTGTAAAGACTCGCATTCCAACCATTATTTTGTAAATTGAGTTTGTGTCTTTATATGCCCTGCTTGTGAACAGAACTCCTACTTACCTGATGAAGGAGCAGTGCTCCGAAAGCTAGTGGCTTGTGCTATCAAATAAACCTGTTGGACTTTAACCTGGCATTGTGAGACTTCTTACTGTGTTTACTCCAGTCCAACACCGGCATCTCCACATCATAGCTTTCTCTAGACAGAGAAGGCAGAGCGGGGACATGATTGAGGTATTTAAGATTGAGGGGTATGGACTGGCTGAGTAGGGAGAGCTGTTCCCCTTGGTTGAGGGGACAATCTCAAGGGATCATAGTTTTAGGGTAAGGGGCAGGAGATTCAGAGGTGATTTGAGAAAAAAACTTCTTCACTCAGAAGGCGGTGGGAATCTGGAATGCACTGCCTGGGAAGGTAGTGGAGGCCGGAAACTTTACAACTTTAAAAAAGTATTTAGATGAGCATTTGAAATATCATAACATGGGATTAGTGCACCTTTAAGTGGTAGATATTGTCAGTGCAGACTTCATGGGCCGAAGGACCTTTCCTGCACTGTAGGACTTAATGACTCTTTGCTAGTCACTGTTCTAACATAGGCAAACACAGCAGCCAATTTCCAAAATGCGTGGCCCTGCAAACAGCAATGAGATTGAAGGCCGGTTAGTGTGTTTGAGTGGTGACAGCTGAGGAACCATTGTTGGCCAAAACACTGTGCAAATCTCCCTACTTTTCTTTGAATAGTGCTTTGGGATTTTCCCAGCAACATTGACTTGCATTTATAAAGCACCTTGAATGTAGGAAGACACCCCAAGGTACTTCTCAGAGATGAAGTCAGGCAACAATTACCGCAGAAGTAGATCAGGAGTGGTGACTGAAAGCTTTGTCAAAGCATTGGATTTTAATGTGGGACTTAAGGGGGAGAGGGAAGTGGAAAGGCAGAGAGCTTTATGAAAGGAATTCCAATGGCTGAAGATGTGCCTTTTCCCATGCCAACTGAGGTAAAGTGCCACTATCATCAAATATCCTTGCTTGTCTCCAATTCACTATGGCCCAGATTTTCACTCTCGGAGTCAAGTGCACAGAGACGGGATAATTCCCAGTGCTCTCAATCATGACTTCTAAAAGTTGTAGTCCACAGTCCCAATTTTCATTCTGGGGGGCAAGCAGGATTGGAAATCAGGCCCTTCCATCCCTCGGATGAGTGTGGAGGCTGCCAAGTACATCGACAGACTGGGCGGAAGGCGAGCTGGGCAGAGGCGGGTTGGGCAGAGGCAGGCTAGATAGAAGGCAAGCTGGGCAGAGGTGGGCTAGGTAGAAGGCGGTTTGGGCGAAAGGCCTGCCTCTGTGCTGTGGCAGTTTGTTGAATTCAAGAGAACAATTATTTAAAAGAAAGCAGGCCCTCCAGCCCTCAATCCCCCACAGCCCCCATAAACTCCCAGCACACTCCCCATGTCAACCTATGACACCACATTCCCCTCCACCCACCCCCCGTCACCCCCTTATAGTTTGTAAAATCGGTCGTTGGAGCACAAATCCTGTAATAATAACCCTCAAGCTTGTCAGCAGACAGAATGAAATATCAGCTTTGATGAAGGGTCATCCAGACTCAAAACGTTGGCTTTATTCTCTCTCCACAGATGCTGTCAGACCTGCTGAGATTTTCCAGCATTTTCTGTTTTTGTTTCAGATTCCAGCATCTGCAGTATTTTGCCTTTACCCCCATTATCCCCTTTGTCAACACAAGCCTCTCTACCCACCACCCTTACCCCCCACCCCCTCCTCACCATGGCCTCTCATACTACCTATGGCCTCCCACATCCTCTTGGCCCTTTATAGCCCCTGTTGCCAACTTAGTGTCAATTCATGTCAAACCAAGTGCTCCCAACACACTATTCTTTACCCTTACTCCCTCTATGCCAACTCACCTAGTATCCACCATAGGCAAACCTCAGGAGCCATACTGACATAAAATAAAGTTTGGAGTCTATTGATAATATCACCATTTTAAACAAAAACATTTTCCTTGTTTTTTAAAAAATCATTCAATACATAAAAATTCCTTCAACTAATTTCTTATGAAAACATAACCACAGCATTGTCAATTGAATTGCTCATTTAACAGACACCCCACTGTGATAATGATAGTTTGTAAAATTAGTAATTGGAGCACAAATCCTCGAATGATAGTCCTGAAGCTTGTTAACAGACAGAATGAGATATCAAGCACTGATGCTTTCGAATGCAAGACTGCTTTTTAAAAATTTAAAATCAGCAGAGTTAAATCCGTGATACTTTGACAGATCCATTGATCTTTGACAGTTCTTCGACATCTTTGACAGTTCCAATCAGTTTATGAACTTCATGCACACAATCACAAAGGATACCTTACCTCTCCCAAAAGGTGCCTTACTTCTCCGAAAGGTGTCCTGGGACCATATCCAAGGGGGCACTTTACACCTCCAAAGGGGTGCCCCGGCTATCCAAATGAATATACGAAGTTCAGATCAACTGTTACCTGATCTAATCTGGGTTTTATACTCTGGCCTACCAAGGTCCCACTTCAATGGAGGCAACTGATGATTTAAATGGTCATCTGCCTGTGTAAAATGTGTGTGTGTGAACCCAAGCCCCACTCCAGTCCTCCCCTCCACAAAATGTTATCTTCAGGGGTGGGTCTTAGGATTTTTGGCCATTTGTGCTATTTTCACCATAATATAAATCTAGGCCTAAAGGTAACAAATATTCCAATTAGTTAGACCACATGGAAAGGCCAGCATCAGGACCATCTAAGGTCAGAAAATTTTAATCCCGCTTGCTCACAAACAAACTTTTTATTTGTGTTGTCATTGATGGCTTGGGATCCATCTCAGAGCATCAATTGGGCAGAATATCAAGACCTGGTAACAAAGCAAACAAATCTTCTTTCACTGACAGTAATGTGTGACATGGTGACACAGTGGTTAGTACTGCTGCCTCACAGTGCCAGGGACCTGGGTTTGATTCCTGGCTTGGGTCACTGTCTGTGCGGAGTCTGGATGTTCTCTCCGTGTCTGCATGGGTTTCCTCCAGGTGTTCCAGTTTCCTCCCACAGTCCGAAAGAGGTGCTGGTTGGGTGCATTGGCCATGCTAAATTCTCCCTCAGTGTACCGGAACAGGCACCCGAGTGTGGTTACTAGAGGATTTCACGGTAACGTCATTGCAGTGTTAATGTAAGCCTACTTGTGACACTAATAAATAAACTTAATGCACAAGTGGTACACCCTTTGCTCAAAGATGTGACACGTGTTTTTACTGCCTTTCCATGGAAGGATAGATTATACTATTACCCTACTCTCCGCAACCACGAATGTCAGGTACTGAAATTATTGGAATCAATTTCACTCGGACTCAAATGTCAGAGGATATTTGTGCTTTGGATAGTGTTCATGGGGAACAGGGATTTGATCTTGCCAGAACACCTTTTGCATCTCTTTTTTTTATAGAATCCTACAGTGAGAAGGGGGTCATTCAGCCCATTAAGTTTGCACCGATTCTCTAAGGCTCCGACACCTGTTCAGGTCAATGCACCTCACCACGTCTTCAGACTGTGGGAGGAAACCGGAGCACCTGAAGGAAACCCACGCAGACACGGGGAGAATGTGCAAACTTCACACAGACAGTGACCCAAGCTGGGAATCGAACCTGGGACCCTGGCGCTGTGAGGCAGCAGTGCTAACCACTGTGCCACCGTGCAGCAGCCCCCCCCCCCCCCCCCCCCCCCCCGCCCCTTCGCCCGATTCCCCAACCCCGCGGTTATTTCTTTTGACCAGGATGGATTTGGATCCAAATTTCAAATGAATTCCACCCCTTTCAGTCTTCAAAAAGAAAGACTTCACCCAATTACAGAATTGTTGCAGAGCAGAAGGAGGCCATTCGGCCAATTGTGTCTGCACCAGCTCTGCGAATGAGCAGTTAACCTCGAGCAATTCCTCTTCCTTCTCCCCTGTAACCCTGCACATTTCAGATAATGGTCTCATTCCCTACTGAATGCCTCAATTGAACCTGCCTCCACCATGCTCTCAGGCAGAGCAGTGCAGACCTTAACCACTCACTGCATGAAAAGGTTCTTCCTCATGTCGCTGTTGCTTCTTTTGTCAATTACCCAAACTCTTGTTCTCGACCCTTTCACGAGTGGAAACATTTACTCCCCATCTATTCTGTCCACACACTCCTTATGATTTTGAACATCTTTATCAAATCTCCTCAGAACCTTCTCTTCTCCAAGGAATACAATCCCAACTTCTCCAATTTATCTTCATAATTTAAGTTCCTCATCCATGGAACCATTCTCATGAATCTTTTCTGCACTCTCTCTCATTCCTTCACATCTTTCCTAAAGTGTGGAGCCTAGAATTGGACACAATATTCCAGCTGAAGTTGAGCTAGTGTTTAATACAAGTTCAACATAATCTCCTTGCTCTTGTGCTCTATGGACATAGAATCATGGAAAACCCTACAGTGCAGAAGGAGGCGATTCTACTGACCACAATCCTACCCAGGCCCTATCCCCATAACCCCATATATTTACCCTAGCTAGTCCCCCTAACATTAAGGGGCAATTTAGCATCGCCAATCCACCTAACCCGCACATCTTTGGACTGTGGGATGAAGCACAGTAAGACGTCTCACAGCACCAGGTTAAAGTCCAACAGGTTTATTTGGTAGCACAAGCCACAAGCTTTCAGAGCGCTGCTCCTTCATCAGGTGAGTGGGAGTTTTGTTCACAAACAGGGCATATAAAGACACAAACTCAATTTACAAGATAATGGTTGGAATGTGAGTCTTTACAGGTAATCAAATCTTAAAGGTACAGACAATGTGAGTGGAGAGAGGGCCAAACACAGGTCTGTGGGAGGAAACCAGAGCACCCGGAGAAACCTACGCAAACACGGGGAGAATGTGCAAATTCCACACAGACAGTGACCCAAGCCATATTAATAAAGCCTGGGGCACTATATGCTTTCTTGACAGCTCTCTCAACCTCTTTATTCTCATATACACCCAGGTCCTTCTGTTCATGCACCCCCTATCGAGTTGTATCCTTTATTTTATATTGTCTCTCCACGTTCTTCCAACCAAAATGAATCACTTCACATTTATTCATACTGAACTTCATTTAGCACTTGACCACTCAATATACCAACCTTGTCAATGTCCCTTTGCAGTTCCACATTGTCCTTCTCAAGGTTCACAATGGTTCCTAGTTTCGTATTGCCGGCAAACTTTGAAATTGTGCCTTGTACACCGAGGTCTAGATCAGTAATATATATCAGAAAGAGTCAGGGTTCCTTTGGATTTGTATAGCACCTTTCACATGCTCAGGATGTCCCAAAGCCAATGAAATACTTTTTGAAGTACAGCCATGCCTGTTGTAGGGTTGTAGAAATGTAAGAAAACATGGTAGCACAAGGCAGGGATGAGATAAAGACCACTTAATCTGAATTGTCAGTGTTCCTGGAGCATTGTGGAGAATACCTACAAATGGTGTCATGGAATATTTTATGTCCATCCAAGAAATGGGGAACCTCTTGACCTGATGCATAAGTTATTACAACTAAATGGGATAGGCTAGATGGGCCAGCTCTTATTCAATGCTTTTGTATTTTGCTGGCAGTATTTTGGACACAGCAAAGAAAGCCTTTGTTGAATACTGGTGTTGAAAGGCTGCACAGAGCACAGTTGTGCTTGAAGTGGGATTCAGAGGGAGAACTAAATCCCATACGTTTCATTGCTTTGGCTGGACTTCAAAAAGGTGCTGCCAGCTCCAGATGAACTTCTCGAAAATCCAATCGGCCCCTGCTCGAATTTTCACCATCTCTTAAAACGATTGACTCGTGATGGGGTCCACTTTCACAGGTGCCAACACGCTCTCTGGCATCTTGTTCAAGTGACACCTCTTCACGTGTGTGCCCAGAGTGTTGGCAGCCTATTCAATTGCTCATGGTATTGCTGCCAGGCACTGAGATTCACACACCTCGACTCAGCAATAAAGACCGACGATGGATAGCTCATAGAAATGTGAAAGCTGGTTATTTTCTTCCTCTCTGGCCCAGGGACAATATGATTAACAACTAAAATCAAGTGAATTATCATCATTGTTTTCCCGATGCTCCATCGCCCAATATGAAAACTAAAGCTTTGAACAGTGTTAAGAATAGTTAGGATAGTTAGACAATCCCATCCAATGATAAATGTACTTACATCGCTACCAGGGAGAATGTAGCAAAGTTCAGGGTAGGACACAGGCTTTTTGTCAGAATGTGAAGGCTAATTTGGTGGTCAAATGCACAAGAGAGAATCAAGTGCAGAATCAATGGCAGACCAAGAGCTGAAGAATGAATGCCCAGTGCACAGTGAGGGGACTCAAGGCAGCAGCAACCATGTGGGTACAGGAACGTAGAGAACCAGACCTTTCCCCAGTAAGCTTGCTGCTCATTCAAGTAAAAAATAACCACCAGCATATCTCTCTATCCCTTGATACAGCCTACTTCAGAGTCACATCAGTAAGTGTCAAGGGATAGAATCTTCCAATCAAGCAAAAACAAATGGCACCAAATTTACTATTAGAAAGAAGGAGATATTCACTTTATTAAGACTCAAAAGCAGTTAAATAACTTGTGTGTTATGTTTTCAAATAGGTGCTTGATAGCACAGAACTTAAGTACTCGGCCCTTCCACCAATGGGAGCAGTTTTCCCCTGAACACTTCCTCTAAACATAGAATTATAGAATAGAATCCTTACAGAGCAGAAGGAGGCCATTCGACCCATCGAGCTTGCACTGACAACAATCCCACCCAAGCCCTATCCCCTAACCCCATGGACTCACCCTGCTGATCCCCCTGGCACTAAGGGGCAATTCAGCATGGCCAATCAACCTAACCTGCACATGTTTGGACTGTGGGAGGAAACCAGAGCACCCAAAGGAAACACACACAGACATATGGAGAAGGTGCAAACTCCACACAGACAGTCACCCAAGGCCAGAATTGAACCCAGGTCCCTGGCGCTGTGAAGCAGCAATGCTAACCACTGTGTTAGCGACCGTTCCGCCCATGATGCCGTACTCCTCATGATTTTGAACCCTCTATCAAATCTCTCCTCGACTTTTCCCTCTCTGAGGCAAACAACTTTGTTTCCCAAATCTATTCACATAATTGAAGTCCCTCATCCCTGGAAGTATTCTTGTAAATCTCTTCTGCACCCTCTCTAAGACGTTTGCAACCTTCCTGAAGTGCAGTGCCCAGAACTGGACACAGCACTCCAGTTGAGGTTGAACCAGCCTTTTGTAAAAAAACATACTACATCTTCCAAATGTCCATCCATTCCACCAGCCTGCCTATAACTTCTTGAAGTCTGTCACTATCCTTCTCACAGTTCACTAATGTGTTAAATGTTTATACATCTGCAAATTTTGAACTTATGCCTGGTACACCCAAGTCTAGGTCATTAACGTATATCATGAAAAGCAGTGGCCCCATAACGTAGCCAAGTATTTAACTAAGACAAATTTGAAAGACTGAAAGTTTGTGTGACAATTGTATGTACGAGACAGCACTGGCACGATGGGCTGAATGGCCTCTTTCGGTGCTGTAATGTTCTATGATTCTTTGAATATTGTGTGGGAACACTAGAGGGACATTTTGAAGAATTTCTAGGAGGGCTTTTGAAGGCACTGAAGTATATAATACGAAAAAGAGATTTCATGAGAGAATTTCGGTGGAAAGGGGTGAACAATTAAAGGAATGGCCTCTTATTATAGAATGTAGGGGCCATTGTCCAGGGAGCACAGGATGCCAGCGGGTACATGTGGTTGGAGAGGATCTCTCAGGTATGGTGGAGCAATCCTATGGAGGGATTTAAAATCAAAGATACAAATCACAGCATCAAATCCTTTTCCGAATACTGAATGGGCTACACAAATCCTCCCCATGAGTGTAATATAGCCGTGTCTCATTAACATCCAGTGAATGTTCTGCTTATATCTCAAACAAGTTCATGTTTCATTTCGGTGAAAAGCTATTTATTTCTTAAAAAGCCATTAACCAGTTTCACAGCGGGAAGTAGCACATGTGATGTTTGGATACACTAAACATGAAGATGCACTAAAACTGTCCTCATTGTTGTAGAACTCATACATTACACATTACGCCAAACAATAGGAGGTACTGAAAGATAAACTAGACGAAAATGAAGTGATAATTTCTCTTTGTCCAGAATGTACAAAGCAATAAATGGCTCCCCTGCTGATTAAATGTAAGAGTGTTTAATCAAAGTGCAGGAGCCAGTTATTGCTCAGGGCACTGTGGACAAATGCAAGTTATTACTATAATAGGATCTTTCAGTAAGTTTTTCAGTTAACTCGGAGCTCTCTCATGTGAAGAATGGTCACTTGGGTGACGGGGTTGATACCGGTGGAAATGCATCTAAGTCACTCTCTGCAGAGGAGGGTGGGAGAAAATTGGAGATGGGAATGGAGTAGTCACACAGCATTCCAAATAATGTCCCGAATAACACTTTATATGGATGTGGCTGCAATTTTCTCCCAGTTAAGATGTATTTTCATGGAAGGAAATGACTTGTATTGGTAAAGCACTTTTCACACTCTCGGGGCATCTCAAAATGCTACACAGCTTTTTTTTAGCAGAGCATAGATACTGGCCGAAATTTTACTGACACGCCCCGTCCCCGGAGTCTTGGAGAACGGCATTCTCCATTGGCCTCGGGTGGACGTGCCAGTAAAAGATTCTTAGGATGCAAATTTGCAACCAATTTGCACAGTTCAAGGCCCCACGATCAACATAAACAATCAGATAATCTCAAAGGAAAATAACTATAGTTGCCGGAACCTTGAAAGATAAAGGCTGAGTATTTCCAGCTCTCTCTGTTTTCATTAATGTTTTAGGTCGATGGCCCAATTGATGAGCTCCGTTGAAAGTCTGAAGTGGATTTGACCCAGATTTTCACACAGCTGTGTTGAGTCAAGAATGACTTTATAAACTGGTGGGTAGGTCTCAATTCTGGGATTCCCCCCACCCCGCCTGATTCTCAGCAGTTTTGGCTAGCATGGGATAATGGTCCAGGTAGCAAGCCCACAAGAAATACTTCTGCCCTTGCTGGCTCTAATGTGGGGGTGGCATTTCACATGCTGGTTTTGATAGAGTCGGGCCCACCCTATTAGTGGACGCGATTTGTTTGCTTCTCAGAGGAATCATGAACTACAGGGAAACACTATCCTGAGTGGGGAAACCAGAAAAAACAATAATCATTTAACATTCCCTTTGAATTATATTGTCCTTCTGACCTCATAAAGTTGTCAATCAATCACAGCTATTCATAACATCAATGACAAAAACTTTTATCCACTTCAGACCTCTTAATCTTGTTGAAATGAGACCATCAGGAAAACACATTCTGTTTTAACTGCTTTAGTTAAGACAGTTGCCAGATGGTCTCATTATGAATGCTCGGCTGAGCTCCATGGATGACTAATCTACTTAGATCTCAGCAGGAATCTATTTGCACAGCTGCAGAGGGGAGTGGTAGCTTTGTTTGCATGAGCTATTTATTATAATGTGATAACCATATTTTTGTTTGAACAGTTTTGTTTTCAATGTCCGTGTTTATTTATGTATGGTTAAGAGGCATGAAGTTGACACACTAGGCTCTGTAGCATCTATGGAATTTATTCCTTAACCATTTTTAAAATGGTTTAGTTTGAATTTCTGCTAGTTGGAATGCCTCACGGGAAAGCTGTGGTTTGTGAGAAACAATTGTTTTATTGTTTCATGACCAAGTTCCTTTGAGTCCTGGGTTGGAGCAGTTGTCTTAATTGCTCACAATACAATTAGGTGTGTTTTTTAAATCAGTTTGAAGGAATGGCTAAAAACTGTTTGAACTTTGGATGACAGTTCACCTTGAAACAAAGCCATATATTGCTTTAATTGATCTGTACCAGAGGGAAACTTTTATTTTCTGATATTATGACACGAAATGTTATAGATAAGAGTATGTGTCTTTATTTATTGCGTCTTTATTTATGACTGCCGTGCATCTAAATGAAATGTATGATTTGTTTGTAATGGAATGTAAACTTCTAAGGATATTAGAGATAAAGCTGTGGAAATCATCAAAAGGGCAGCACAGTGGCATAATGGTTAGCACTGCTGCCTCACAGTGCCAGGGACCAGAGTTCAATTCCGGCCCTGGGTCACTGTGTGGAGTTTGCATGTTCTCCCCGTGCCTGCATGGGTTTCCTCTGCATGCTCTGGTTTCCTCCCACAATCCAAAGATGAGTGGGTTAGGTTGATTGGCCATGCTAAATTGCCCCTGAGTGTCAGGAGAATTAGCAGGGTAAATGCATGGGGTAACAGAGATCGGGCCTGGTGGGATTATTGTCGGTGCAGGCTCAATGGGCTGAATGGCCTCCTTCTGCAATGTAGGAATTCTATGATTTATAGCCGATAACTATTGAAAGAAGTGAATCTGGACCATTTCTAAGGCGATACAATGGCTTCAGGGGTACGACTCTCCTGGGCACAGTTAAATATCTCTTCAAAGAGAAAGAGAAAGATATCAGCTGTACTGGCAACACAAGAATCCTAGGACCTTGAGAGATGAGAAATTTCTATGTTGCCTTCACTACTTCTTAAGTATATTGTAAAATCTTGTTCAATAAATTCTACTTGATTCATAAATACCAGTTATTCATACTTATAGAAAGGATATTATTAAACTAGAAAGAGTGCAGAAAAGATTTACTAGGATGCTACCGGACTTGATGGATTGAGTTATAAGGAGAGGCTGGATAGACTGGGACTTTTTTCTCTGGAGCGTTGGTGGCTGAGGGGTGATCTTATAGAGGTCTATAAAATAATGAGGGGCACAGATCAGCTAGATAGTCAATATATTTTTCCAAAGGTAGGGGAGTCTATAACTAGAGGGTATAGATTTAAGTTGAGAGGGGAGATACAAAAGTGTCCAGAGGGGCAATTTTTTCACACAGAGGGTGGCGAGTGTCTGGAACAAGCTGCCAGAGGTAGTAGTAGAGGCCGGTATAATTTTGTCTTTCAAAAAGCATTTAGTTGGTTACATGGGTACGATGGGTATAGAGGGATATGGGCCAAATGCGGGCAATTGGGATTAGCTTAGGGGTTTTAAAAAAAAAGGGCAGCATGGACAAGTTGGGCCAAAGGGCCTGTTACCATGCTGTAAACCTCAATGACTCTATATCTTGTAGGTCAAGCTGAGGAAACTAATGTTAGCAATTAAAAATTTGGAACTCAGAGTTTTTTTTATATTAGCCATGTTTTATACCTCGAAACCCTAAACCTTACAATGTGGATAACAGCTTTTAGCCAATGATACTATAAATGGCTGTGATTAATGTTGCAAGCTGAGCAGTTTTTTTTTTAAAGCTTCCTTGTTCACCATGTCTGTCTCATGAGCATTTCAAAGACTTGTCAATGGCTCGTTGGTTCTGTGCATTGTAGATACTGGGAGAGTGGGCCTACAGGATAAGAACAGACAAATTAGAAGTACAATTAGGCTACTCGGCCCCTCGAGCCTGCTCCAGCATTCAATGAGATCATGGCTGATCGGAGTGTAACCTCAACTCCACATACCCACCTACTCCAATAACCTTACACCCCTTGCTTATCAGTAATACATCTACCTCTGCCTTAAATATATTCAAGGATGCTGCTTCCAGCATCTTTTGAGGAAGAGAGTTCCAAAGACTCGCAACCCTCACAGAAAATAATTTTGTTTCTCCACATCTCTACCCCAAGTTGGCGACCCCTTATTTTTAAACAGTGGCCCCTAATGGTTCATGGAAGGGAGTCGGATGACGGTGTGAGGGCCTGACTTTCACTATTAACACCAGGCTGATGTCCCACCTGGTAGGGTGGGCCTTCCAGCTCACTGGCCCTGCCCTCCGCCCTCCTCAGTTGCTGACTTTGGCTTGCCTCCAGGAGAGGTGGGCCCAACTCCATCCTGCCTCCCCCTCCCCAAAACTAAAATATGGCGGGTGGAGCCTCCTTAACGGATACAGGTTTGTGAAATCGGGAACGCCCGATACCTGTCTCCTTCATGTAAATTTGTCCTGTTAACTTTGTTCCCTTTCCCCAATAGATGCTACCAGACCTGTCGAAAATCTACTCCAGTACTCTGGCTTGACTGAAGTATATTGGCCAGGATAGCAGGAGTACACTTTTAAGATACGTTACAATCAACTCAACTGACACATTGGGTTAACATTTGAGAGAGGACAGCTTTACTAATGCAGCACTCCTTTAGTACTGGAGTCTCAGCCTGGGTTCAGTCGTCAGATCTTGGAGTGGAATTATAGAATCCCTACAGTGCAGAAGGAGGCCATTTGACCCACTGACTCTGCACCGACTCTCTGACAGAGCATCTTACACATGCCCAACCCCCACAATCCCATGTATTTACCTCGCTAATCCTCCCTTACCTACATATCTTCGGACGCTAAGGGGCAATTTAGCATGGCCAATCCACCTAACCTGCTCACCTTTGGACTGTGGGAGGAAACTGGAGCACCTGGAGGAAATCCACGCAGACACGGGGAGAATGTGAGACTCCGCACAGTCACCCAAGGCTGGAATCAAACCCACGTCCTAGGCACTGTGAGGCAGCAGTGCTAACCACTGTGGGATATATACTTAGAACATTCTGACTCAGATAGAAGAGTGCATTACTTGATAGGATGGTAGCAGTAGATTCAATAGTAACTTTCAAAAGGGAATTAGTTAGATATATGAAGGGAAATAAAAATACAGGGTAATGGGGACAGAGCCAGGATGTGGGATTCATTGGATAGCCTCTCTAAAGAGATGGTGTAGGCAGGATGGGCCAAATGGTCTCGTTCCCTACTGCCTTACTCTATGACTCTATGACTAAAATTAAAACAGAAATAATTATCGTTCTGGCCAGCGATAATGTCCATTTCAGGAATCAAGAATCATGGGATGGATTTTACAGCCTCACTCAAGCAAGACCGGAAATTCCTGCCCAAGGTCAACGGACATTTCCATTGTCCGCCCCTCGCCCACTCCGATTCCATGGCGGGCAGGGCGATAGAATTCCGGTGCATTTCTGTACATCACAATAACTTTTAAACAGCAACTGAATACGAGGAGAAATTAAAAGCGCCATTAACAGGATTCAGCAATTGCTACAGGTAACAACTTTCCTAATGTTAGTCACTGTTATGGAGATGGGAGCACATTTCAATGGTGAGGTTGTGTTACTCTGGCACGGTTGTGAGTTCCTTCACCCCTAAAGTGTAATGGCAATTCAAAAGCAGTGTTTCCTAATGGCGGGGCTAATGACACAATGTCACCTGGCTGGAGGCTATTGAATTCCCTTCCCTCCAGCTTTTCTTTTTATAAACTGCACTGAAATCATTTGTAATTGGTGTAAGATATGGTTATGGGAGACCCATTATTCCTTTTATATGCCGCGTAATGATTGAAATACTGGTTAATGATTGTAGCTTCGCACAGAAACTATAACCATAAGTGGAAATGACTTGAATCGCGGACAAATACTGGAACGAATGCACATATATTTTCAAAGAGGAAATCAGCCCCAGATTCATTGGGCTATTTCAGGTAACTGCATTGCTCTCTCCAGACACAAGGACGGTAGCTTAAGGGAACACGGTGTCACTTTCTGATTTCTGACAGAGAGCTCCAATGCTGGATAGAAAAGCTGAGCTACACAAATTGAGGTGGCCTCTATTTGGCTTCACCACCGGTACAGTCTCAGACAACTTTCTTGGAAGCCTGCATATCTCATGCCCACCCTCTGCATCTTTCTGAGTTCGCAGACAGCCTGCCATAGCAGCAGGAACATCCTATCCTATGTTACATGAGGATAGTGACAACCGCACCCAGAGCCACTGCGTAAAGTGGTGATGGTCATGAACCCCACTGATGTTCAACACAAGGGCATCCCAAAGGGAAACTTGGAACCTTGGTTCTTAACTATTTATTTTGCGATTTGAAAAGAAATGTGAGAAAAGGGATGCAACCTGGTGAGGAAAGGCTTCAGCCTTAATATAAATTATTCAAATAACAAAATACTGATTAAACTTTAAAACACAACAAGAAAGGCTATAAATAATAACATTTATAATTAATTACAATCATGGTTATCCAGGCAAGTAAGCTTGAATTCCCCCACCCCTCCCCCCAACAATTTAAATCCATCAACTTTCCTAAACTCAGAGAATACACCTTCCCCAAAACAACATCCCATAGGTTTTAACACTGAGTCAAATCCAGCAAATCTGGCCACTAGACTGCTGGACTCCATTTTGCTTAACAAAGCATCAGTTTCACCCTGCTCCTAGTCTAATTTTCCTCTCACAAGCCCTCAGTAGAGCTACATGCCTGTCTTTACAATTCTTTACTTTTCATTTCATTCCAACTTGCTGATGTGATTAAGTTTCCCTTTGGTTCAGAGTGTTATAGTATTGTCCTCCTCTTCTGCGGGTCTTTGATGTTCCATTATGTGGATAACAAATAAATGTTCCGTTGTGATGGCCAACAGGACTTCTTACACCAGCACTGTGACTCAATGGGCTGAATGGCCTCCATCTGCACTATTCTATGAAGTGTGTACTCCCTTTAAACTTAACAATGGTCAACAATCTTATGCACTGTTGTGGAAGTTCTAGGTCAAGTGGATTTCAAAGGAAATGAGGGGATGAGAGCATGATCTCTCTCCCTCAATGTCAACAAAAAAAAGGAGATTGTCATCGACTTCAGCAAGTGTAAAGGAGAACATGCCTCTGTCTACATCAATGGGGATGAAGCAGAAAGGGTCGAGAGCTTCAAGCTTTTAGGTGTCCAGATCACCAACAACCTGTCCTGTCCCCGCCCCCCCCATGCCAACACTATAGTTAAGAAAGCCCACCAACGTCTCTACTTTCTCAGAAGACGAAGGAAATTTGGCATATCAGCTACGACTCTCACCAACTTTTACAGATGCACCATAGAAAGCATTCTTTCTGGTTGTATCACAGCTTGGTATGGCTCCTGCTCTGCCCAAGACCGCAAGGAACTACAAAAGGTCGCGAATGTCGCCCATTCCATCGCGCAAACCAGCCTCCCATCCATTGACTCTGTCTACACTTCCTGTTGCCTCGGCAAAGCAGCCAGCGTAATTAAGGACCCCATGCAGCCCAGACATTCTCTCTTCCACCTTTTTCTGATGGGAAAAAGATACAAAAGTCTGAGGTCATGTACCAACTGACTCAAGAACAGCTTCTCCCCTGCTGCTGTCAGACTTTTGAATGGACTTACCTTGCATTAAGTTGATCTTTCTCTACACCCTAGCTATGACTGTAACACTACATTCTGCATTCTCTCATTTCCTTCTCTATGAACGGTATGTTTTGTCTGTATAGCGCGCAAGAAACAATACTTTTCACAGTATGTTAATACATGTGACAATAATAAATCAAATCAAATCGAGGAGGATTGAGAACAGGGAGAGCAAATTGAGGGCAGAAGATGTGAAATGGGAAGAGGGAGAGGAGGGGGAGAATTAGAGGAAGAGAGACAAAAAGGAGCAGTGATCACATGGATGGAGGGAAGCAGAGGGGATTGTGGGAGCAGAGGAAAGGATGAGAGCGGGGGTGACGGGAGAAGGAGAAGGGGAGGAAGGGATGAATGAAGAGGAGGGAAGATGAGAGAAGAGTGGATACGTGAGAAGGGGAAATTAAAAACGGGAGAGGAGAAGGGAGGGTCTGTGTGGAGATTACAAATGGAGGGAAAAGAGGGAGGAGAGAGAAACTCTGTGATGAGGCAAGGGTGAGGAATGGAGGAAGATGGCATGATTGGTTTGAAAGGGGATAAGCAGGAAAAGACAAGGAAAGGGGAGGAGGGTGTGAATTTTTCTAGCTGTCAGCGATTGTTCACATTCCAAACATAAATTCAGTGTCTCACGATACAAATTCCTAATCATTCACTCTTGGTATATATCATTCACAGGATACATTTTGGATCCTTCTGTTGGAAAGTAAAGTTTTGTTCCAGATTTGTGCGAACTTTGGGAGTTGACCAAATCTGTGACAAACCTATCATCCATCATTTGGATTCCTCTCCAGTGATATGCTCCACGCTGTTTAATTCAGTCAGGGCGCTTAACATGTACCTTTTAAATTATCCCATCAGAAAAAAAAACCTGATAGTTATTATCAGAATGTACCACTGGGGTTTAACATTAGCTAAATAGGATCATCCATACTAATTATGGTAAGAACCTAATTAGAATAACCTTTCCTAATTGAGTTTCCTTTTTTTGGAATGTAGGTTGCTAAAATGACAAAATTCAGCAAGGCAATAAGAAAAATAAGGTTTGTTAATAAAGAAAAACCTAATAGAATTAACTACATGGGAAATAAAAGCAATGATTGCCAAATGCAGCAGATCTGTCCACAGTTAACTGTAACAGTGCATTAAACTGTTTATTGTGGAAGTATACTAATGACCTGTTTATCATAAACAGTATCTGCAGTACTAATGAATTAACTCTTTAACTTATTCTGTACTCTTCAATACAAAATGCCTCTTAATTGATTGCCACATCATTTCTAATGGTTAGATTAGCAAGAAAGGAAACCACTAACCATTCATAATCATAGAATCCCTACAGTACAGAAGGAGGCCATTTGGCCCATCGAGACTGCACCGGCTCTTACCCAGGCTTACCCCATCACCCCACGTATTTATCCTGCTAACCTATATATCTTGGGACACCAAGGGGCAGTTTAGCATGGCCAATCCACCTAACTTGCCCATCTATGGACTGTGGGAGGAAACCCACACAGACATGGGGAGAATGTGCAAACTCCAAACAGACAGTCATCTAAGGCCAAAATTGAACCCGGGTCCCTGCCACTGTGAGGCAGCAGTGCTAACCACTGTGCCACCATGCCAGCAATCCTGGAACTCCCTCCCCTAACAGCACTTCAGGTATACCAACACCACATTCCATTCAAGATGGTGCCAGAGCATGGCGAGTTGTCCCCAGCATACCTTCTAATTCTATCAATCCTTCTAATTCTACAGCTTTTAAAACTGTACTCTAACTCTTATAAACTCTCTCTACACCTTAGCTATGACTGTAACACTGCATTGTGCAACTCTCCTTTCCTTCTCCCCTATGTACTCTATGAATGGCATGCCTTGTCTGTATGGAACGCAAGAAACAATACTTTTTACTGTCTACCAATACACGTGACAATAATAAATCAAATCAAAGTCAATGGATGGGATTTTCCAGCTGTGCTTGCCCCAAGACTAGAAAATCTCGCCCAAGGTCAACAGACCTTTGCATGGTGCCCCCCACCCACCTCCTCCCCTCACCCTCACCCGCTACTATTCCCATAGCAGGCGGGATGGGAAAATTCCACCCAAAATATCTGAACAAAAAAATTTAATCAGCACATTAATTTTTAAAATTTTTGAGTCTGTGGCTTTGGGCAGAATCTTCTGTTCTCAGTGGGTGAGTCACTCGCAGACTGAAAAAGGGTCCTTAAGGCAGTCAAGTGGGCAGCAATGGGTCTTCCTTCATGCCCACTAAAAACATTGACCAGAGGCTGGCAGCTCTTGCACTTGGCAGTGCCACAGAGGAGGCCATGGCTACTGCTGGAACAACACCCTTGGAATCAGAGAATCATGGAGTAGCACAGGATTAAAAATAAGTGATGTTGGTGAGTGGGGTAGGGGTGGTCCCAAGGGGTGGGTAGGGAGTCATGGGGGAGGGGGGGTTATGGGAGTTGGCAGCAGGAGCAAGGGGAGTGACTGTCAGTGGCCACCCCACTGCTCCACGTCCATGATCATGCACAGGTTAGTATAGATCAAGAAAACTCCCCCTCCAATTGACATGCAGCACACAGAGTTTTACCAGTCATGTAGGCCCCATGTCGGATGGTTCGCCTGGAGCTGGACTGATTACAGCAGTGGTGGGAAGAGGTCCTTAAGTGGGTATAAATTGGTCGCTTAAAGGACTCAAGTGGAGATGAGGGGGCAGAAAGATCAACCATGGGCCCTACTGTCCAGAAATGACTTCCGGGGGGGCTGGAGGCATTGGGTATCGGTCCAGATATCAACCTGCCAAATTCTTCAGGCCTACCGTGGGTTTACTCCGGGTGCTCCGGTTTCCTCCCACAGTCCAAAGATGTGCAGGTTAGGTTGATTGGCCAGGTTAAAAATTGCCCCTTAGTGTCCTGGGATGTGTAGGTTAACGGGATTAGCGGGTAAAATATGTGGGGGTAGGGCCTGGGTGGGATTGTGGTCGGTGCAGACTCGATGGGCCGAATGGCCTCCTTCTGCACTGTAGGGTTTCTATGATAAAGGTAGAATCTATGATTCTACCTGTCTCCTTCCTCACCTCCTGGGGGGGGGGGGGGGGGGGGGGGGGGCGGAAGGGGGGGGGCAGAAGATTCCACCCAAAGTATTTAGAGATTTAAGATGTCTACCTTTTGAGAAATGTATTATTTTACTTGTTTCCTATAGAATATTCAAATCTTTTACCTCTCCTGCTGTTACAGATCCTGAAGACCTTCGGTTTCTCATTGGTCAAAGAGATTGCAGATGCGCATTTATTGTTCCAGGCTGCTGGCTACAGTGTATCCTTCCATTGTTTTGTTTTGCTTGGTGCACAGGCGATTTATTTAAGCATGCAGACCCTGTAAATATTTTAGAGTGTAAGTTTTTTTTCTTTTTAAAAAATGTTCATGTTGTAATTAAGAAAGTCCAACAACGCCTCTATTTTCTCAGGAGGCTAAGGAAATTCAGCATGTCTTAGATGACTCTCACCAACTTTTACAGTTGCACCACAGAAAGCATCCTTTCCCGATGTATCACAGCTTGGTATGGCTCCTGCTCTGCCCAAGACCGCAAGAAACTACAAAGGGTCGTGAACATAGCCCAGTCCATCATGTAAACCAGCTTCCCCTCCATTGACTCCGTCAACACTTCACACTGCCTCGGGAAAGTAGCCAGCATAATCAAGGACCCCATGCACCCTGGACATACTCTCTTCCACCTTCTTCCTTTGGGGAAAAGATACAAGGGGCGACTTTTACCATCCCGCCCGCCACAGGAATCGGAGTGGGCAGGGGGGGGCAGATCATGGAAAGATCCGTTGACCTCGGATGGGATTTTCCGGTTTTGGGGTGAGCGAGGCCAGAAAGACCCGCCCCAAGAGTCTGAGATCACGTACCAACCGACTTAAGAACAGCTTCTTCCCTGCTGCCATCAGACTTTTGAATGGGCCTACCTCACATTAAGTTGATCTTTCTCTACACCCAAGCTATGAACTTTTCTATGAACAGTATGTTTTGTCTATACAGTGCGCAACGAACGATACTTTTTGCTGTATCCCAATACATGTGACAATAATAAATCAGATCAAATCAAATCAAAAATCAAATCATTCCATCATAAAGCCAATGCGCAGAATGGACCAGGCAGTAACCAAATCCATCTTCTTGCTTGCTCCTAAAACCAAAATCAAATTGAATCCAATTCAGGGTCCCCATAAGAGAAACTAGATCCATGCTGGCAAGATAAGGCATTGCACCCCATCTTGGGCTTAATCTGATGCTTGACCATAGCCAAAAGACCAAGAACTTAGAGTGTGCATGTGTGAGGTATCTTAAAGAACTGATTTGCATGTGGCCTGGGTGGGAGATCAGTGAAATCTAAGTCATTAAGAATGATTGCAAACTCCCAGAAACATCTGCTGATAACTGGATCATATACTGTTGTTTGGATTGCTTTGGTTACAGAACGTGTCCGTTAAAGATGTCTTCGTAGTCTTTGGTGTGATAACCACACATGTTAATTAACTACTTGTAATTATATACAGATATACAGTAAAGGGTGCAGACAAGGAGCTATCTCCATGTCTAGATCTTAACATGTCTCTGCTCACCACCACACTAATCCTAGGTGTGGCCCATGTGCCTTTTGTACTTCACTGTGTGGGTCGTAATGTACTCAGTCCCACATTAACCCTGTATTTGCCGGACCCTTATACTACACTGGCGTAGTTGACATAAAAGAAATAAAGTGGGTCTTAGAGTTCAGAGGTTTCATATGAAAATTGAAGAAAAGTTATTTTTACTCCATCAGCTTTTCTCCCCTTGCTCCTCCTCTCCTGGTGCCAGTCACTCATGCTGAATAATCGTCTCTCGTAGTCTATCCATCATGTATGATTTTTCACGGAGGAGGCAATGACAAACCATGGGCCTTCGTAACCAAGTCTTCATCCAGCATCCATACTTTCAGAACTACTGCAGCCAGAGTGGGAACTCTGGCTAATCTCTTCCTCCAACTCAAAAATGTTGAAATAAATATTACCTTACAGACTGAGATCAGAATGAATACATGCAGGCCCGGATAAAACTTTGGACTTTCCAGAGCCTAATTGACTCAGGAACACATGACACATTATATTTACCTACTGAGCAAAATGGCTGGAGGGAGGGGAGCAGAATATACAGAGGTTTGGAATATGAGTGGATGAGAAAACTAAACTGAGTTCTACAGCACAGCAACAGCTATCCAGCCAAACAGGTCTATGCTGATGTTTATGTTCCACATGAGCCTCCTCTCATCTTACTTTATATCATCTTATTAACATATCCTTTTATTCGTTTCTCCCTGATGTCCTTATCTAGCTTCTCCTTAAATGCAGCTAGGCAAATCACCTCAATCATTCATTGTAAGTTCCACATGTTTACCACTTCTTGAATTCCCTTTTGGATTTGTTAGGTGCTTTCTTATATTTATGACATAGACATAAAGATAGAGTTTTACATCACAGCAAGAGGCCCTTCAGCCCATCATGTCTATACTGGCCAAGAAGCACCTATCTATTGCAATCCCATTTACCAGCATTTGGCCCGTAGCCTTGTATGCTATGGTGTTTCAAGTGCTGGTCTCCACCAAGTGCAAACATCTTCTCCCTGTCGCCCCTATCGAAGAACTTTATAATTTTAAAGACCTCGATTAGAACTGTCCTTTTTTTTAAGAGAAAAGAGTCCCAATCTGTTCAGTCCTTCCCAATAATTGGGTGGCATGGTGGCACAATACTTAGCACTGCTGCCTCACAACGCCAGGGACCCCAGGTTCAATTCTGGCCTTGGGTCACTGTCTGTGCAGAGTCTGCACGTTCTCCCTGTGTCTGCATGGGTTTCCTCTGGATGTTCTGGTTTCCTCCCACAATCCGAAAGACGTGCTGGTTAGGTGCTAAATCCTCTTTCAGTGTACCCGAACAGGTGCCAGAGTGTGGCCACTGAGGGAGAATTTAGCACGGTCAATCCACCTAACCAGCGCGTCTTTTGGACTGTGGGAGGAAACAAGAGCACCGGAGGAAACCCACACAGACACAGGCAGGACGTGCAGACTCCACACAGTGACCTAAGCTGGGAATTGAACCCAGGTCCCTGGCGCTGTGAGGCAGCAGTGCTAACTACTGTGCCACAATGCAGTAATCTTTAAGAGGATGACAAATCTATGATAGTTAAAAGACATTGATAGCCCATTTTGATTTTAGGTAGGGTCCCACACAATCCGCTAGAACCACACAAACGGTGCATTAAAAGTGGGGACAGGGATTACTAATTAATATAATTGATGGCTGGGGTCTTCTAACCTTTTGACACGTGGAGTATCTTGCAGAAGTCAACCACATCCCAGATAATCCCAGCCAGTAAAAAATGTTTCAGTACTTGAACCTGAGTCTTTCTTGTTTCTAAATAACCTGCCCTTGGAATCTCATGCACTATTCTTAATATTTCCTGTGCTAACTAGGATTCTTCCTCAGAATACGCGGTCTGAGACAATTCTCGCAAACCAGGATCCACCTAATGGGCTTTAAGGGTGAGGGGGGGAGTTCTCCCATCCTGCTGTGCTGATTTTCTAGCGCAGAGGGCCGGGAGAATCGCACTGTGTGGGGGGGGGGGGGGGGACGATGCACTGGATTTGCGCGAGAGTTCACACCCCGTTAGCGTCTCCCAATGCCGGATTTCTGCGCAGTCTGCTCTGTGCCGGAAATCGGTGGGGAGGCGGCGTTAGCATTTAAATGATGTTTTACATATCATTTAAATGTTATTAGCAGGCCCGGGACTGAATTTTCCAGACCCTCTAGCCTCTCCCTCTCCGCCAGAGTGTTTCACTTCAGTGGGGTTTTGCGTAGCTCCCCACTTTCAGGGAGCTGGTGGCCTGAACCCGCTGGAGTGAAGGGGGGGAGCAATCGGGGCTCCCCGCGAGTCGGATGCCAGTGGGTGGTGCCCCTGGGCATTGGCACCCTGGCAGTGCCTGCTTGTGCCCCCACCACTGCCCAAGGGGCAAAGTGCCTATGCCCAGGGGGCACCTTGGCAGGAGGGAGGCCAGCAATTGGGGCGGGCTGGGGAGGGGGTCTGCCTGCGGGGAGGTCGGGGAGATTGGCATTGCATGGGGGATGGGGGCTGGGATGGGGGTGGGGATGAGCCGAGGCTGGCCCGGGAATGGTCGGGGAGGGGGGTGCGATTGGGCCATGGGGAAGTTGGGGGGGGGGGGCACCCCTGTGGGGGTCCCAGGCTGACCAGCGATCGAGCTTGCCAGCAAACCAGAGGCTGACTGTTCGGGCCCAGTGCACATGAAAGAGGCCCGCTGGCTTCAGCCTCCCGGGCGGGGATAGGCTCTGCCACCTGAAATCTAACGATGGTGATGGCCTCTGTGATTCTGTGGTGAACTCCCACTGAAGAAAACATGAATTACTCCAGTTTACCCATGAATTCAACACTCAGAACCTTTTTGGGAGAATTCTACCCAAGGACTTCCATCGTCATCCAACTCTCTCACCAAAAGTCCTAGCTAATCGATACCTGAATCATCCACCCTCTGTTTATTTTGCTTCATCCTGCCGCACCTTCTGAGCCTGAGACCTCATTACTCCACAATCTGGGTACGATCCAAAATGTTCCTCCTGAAAAATTTCAGTTTCTTTCATTTCAACTGGCTGTCTTGAAACTCTTGGAGATGATAATACCATATCACCTGGCAAATCATTTCCCAACAAGAAATCTCCCCTGTACCTCTCAAAATATTAATTTGCTTACTTACGTCTTAGAGTAAGGAAATACATGTCTGTTAGAAACAGAACCTTTGTTACCTCAGAGACCTGACTCACTTCACCTGTATATTAGGAAGAATATCCCTGTCTATCCTAAGCAATTGCATTGATCACTTTAGTAGTTTCTGAGGGAACACTTTTTAACTGTACTATTGTTGTGATTTTATTACCTATTTATTTTACTGATAGCCTTTTCTGAAGACTCTTTAGACATTCCTACTACTGCAATTGGTTTTCCTTTAAGATTCCAACAATTTGCTTTTATATCTACTACAGTGAAAACATACGGATTTCTTGACATCATTTAGAATCATAGAATACCTACAGTGCAGAAGGAGGCCATTCGGCCCATCGAGCCTGCACCAACAACAATCCTACCCAGGCCCCACTTCCGCAACCCTACGTATTTACCCTACTAACCCCCCTGACACTGAGGGGCAATTTAGCATGGTTAATCAAGCTAACCCACACATCTTTGAAGTGTGGGAGGAAACCGGAGCACCTGGAAGAAACCCACACAGACATGGGGAGAATATGCAAACTCCAAACAGACAGCCATCCAAGGCCGGAGTTGAACCCGGGTCCCTGGTGTTGTGAGGCAGCAGCGCTAACCACTGTGCCACCTTGTATCTATGATTGTATCATTCTTATTAATGATAACAGCCTCAGCCTCCCCCTTAAGGTTAGAATCTTTTCTAAGCTTCCGATCCCTCCAGCTTCCTTGTGGGCTCACAAATAAAGATTTAATGCTCCCTAGCTGTTCACGTTAGGTATCATAACCATCAGCTAAAATTGCAGCTTCCCTTGCTTTACAAACATTCTGTTCTTCCAAATGAGACCTCATAGATACAGGAATGCTATTCCTCAATTTTTCTAGGATCATGGCTTGCCTCACACTTTCAAACCTCTTATATAATTTTATTGAACGATACCACTGGTCCCACAACAACTCTCTCTCTATCATCCACAAATGTTTGGTTCGGATCTATCCTGGCAGTCCAAAATTATAATTGATATGCCTTGGGAACCACCGCAAACACATTAAATATCACATTTAACTGTCTCGTAATCTGAAGATTGTTCTTCCAAAAGATTCAAATGAACGTACATTTATTTTCGGACCAAAACACTTGCCTTCTCAAATGAGAAGAAATATCTTTCAACACACTATCTTCAGTAAATTTAAGTACGAGGTGAATATGCTTTGCCAAATCAAGACTTGGAGTTGGATTCAAGCCACAGCCTGAACACCCAATTCTTCCTTCACCAGATGAACAAAGACTTTTATCTACCTAATGCAAAATATCTCTCTTCCCTCGCTCTTTCAGCCTCTGATTCAAGTGCTTTTAAAGTTCCATGTTGAAATTAAAGATGATACTTTTCTCTAATCCCCTCTGATTCAAGCTACTTCATCTGCAAATGCATTTTGAATATCTCAAGCTGTCCTTTGTCTGATTTAGCCTTTTCCAATTCCAAGAATTGTGCTAAAATATAGGGGGCAATCTCACCAGCTCGTCCTGCCAGTCAACTAAATTTCACCCACAGTTCATTGAGGTCCCAGCCCAGTTTCTCATGATGCATTATAATCAACTTGCACAATCAGCAACTTCATAAGAATGCGGAGTGGGAGCAATTCAGCCCCTCAAGCCTGCTCCGCCATTTAATACAGTCATGGCTGATCTCTTCTCGGCCTCAACTCCATTTTCCTGCCTGTTCAGCGTAGCCCATCAAACCCTTACTAATTAAAAATCTGGCCACCTCTTCCAAAAATTTACTCAAAGTCCCAGCATTCACCATGCTCTGGGATAGTGAATTCCACTGAATCACAACCCTTTGGGAGAGGTAACTCCTCCTCATTTCTGTCTTAAATCTGCCACCCCTTATCCTAAAACTGTGACCTCTTGTCTCCCATAATAATTTAAAAAGAGGTAACAGGAGATGGGTTAGATGTTTGAGCCTCTCAGTTATAGTTCAGTGAAGGAAACACGAGTTCAGCTTCTTCATTAAACTACCTTTATTTCTTTGATCACACACAATTCTCCTTCAACAAACAGTGTCACCTGTGACCCTTTTATATATCAGTGATTTCTATTGAATAATTGACATCAAATTAGGATTTAATTGGAAGGGCTGTTAACCAATTCCTAGCATTAGATGCTCTTTTCCAGCAGAATCTGGCTTCATGTTCAGCAGAATCTGCCACACCCAATGATGTGTGGGCTCGGTTGATTGGCCGTGATAAATTGCCCTTTAGTGTCGGGGAACTGGTAAATACGTGGGGTTATGGGGATAAGACCTGGGTGGGATTGTTGGTGGTGCAGGCTTGATGGGCTGAATGGCCTCCTTCTGCACTGTAGGGATTCTATGATGTGCGGGTTAGGTTGATTGGCAGTGATAAATTGCCCTTTAGTGTTGTGGACTGGTAAATACCTGAGGTTACATGGATCGGGCCTGGGTGTGATTGTTGTTGGTGCAGGCTCGATGGGCTGAATGGTCTCCTTCTGCACTGTAGGGATTCTATGATTCCACGTTATTCCCAGCTTTTATCAAGAATCTGGATGTTGTTTCGTGAACAGTAGAACAGTTAGATTTTTTTCTGGATTTACACTTGGAAATTCCACAATCATGGTAGTGGACAATTAATACCATTAATACTGCTCGCACGTACCATTCACTTTCATAACGGACTAAACTTGAATCGGTTTATTCACAGCTAAGTTCACTGACAGCGGCAAGCAGCTGAAGTCGGCAGCTTTGAACCATTTAATTAAAGTCTCAAACAGACAAAACAGCTGAGTTTCTTTGAATGACTCTCTTTGCAGATCTTTGAAATGATAGGCAGTGTTTCTTGGAAAAGGATTAACTACCTACAAGCAGCATGGAGTTGCCTCATACGACGGGCTAAAAAAAAAGCAACAAAAGGCATTTGGTAACTTGCAACATGTGCGTCAGAAAAACGCGGGCATTTACCTGATGGAGCCCATAAGACTGACCTTTTTCCTCTGACAATACTCCGAACATACACGCATACGAATCAGGAGCAAGCATAACCAAATGGCCCCTCGAGCCTGCTCCGCCATTCAATAAGATCACAGCTGATCTCATTGTAACCTCAACCCCACAGTCCTGCCTACCCCAGATAACCGCTTTTTAAATGAAGAATCTATCCAGCTCTGCTTAGTGCGGCTTAGTGTGGGTGGCACGGTGGCAGGATGGTTAGCACTGCTGCCTCACAGCACCTGTTTCCTGGGTTCGATTCCTGGCATTGGGTCACTGTCTGTGTGGAATCTGCACGTTCTTCCCATGTCTGCATGGGTTTTCTTCGGTTTCCACCCACAGTCTGAAAGATGTGCAGGTTAGGTGCATCGGCCATGCTAAATTCTCCCTCAGTGTACCCGAACAGGCGACTAGGGAATTGTTCACAGTAATTTCACTGCAGTATTAATGTAAGCCTACTTGTGACTAATAAATAAACTTTATAAATATTTAAAGACTCCGTTTCCACTACCTTTTGTATGAGACAGTTCTGACAGAGGCAACTTAGTCTGATATGGAATGACACATTTGACGAAGGGAATGGAACCAAATCTTGAACTTAGGTAGCAGTGCAAGAGAACAGGTTTTTTTTTTAAATACATGATTTAAAACCTATTAGGCATCAAAGTCCTGCTATGATTTTTCCCTACTGGTTTGAACCTAATGAATGAAGAATCTCTTTTCCTAACAAGCCTTCAAGTAGAATAGCATATCAGGTAGTGTTAAATTAGTCTTTAATAAGGCGTAGACTATACTGTCAACCTGTATTTTGAACTAATCACAGAAACTCACTTCCGAGTCAGAATGAATTTGAGCTGGGTATGCAAATCAGAATCAATTGCTAAGCACCGGTCCACATGTTGAGGCAAAATGGAAAAAAATAGTCCTTCATATAATTAACAATGAGGAGGTTCAGATGCCAGACTGTAAGTAGAAGTGAATGCTGTGTGGATTCATTCTATCATGGCACTCATAGAACATAGAATATAGGACAGTACAGCAGAGAAACACGATGTTTTGCCAAACATGAACACCAAATTAAACTAATCCATTTTGCCTGCCCTTGGTCCATATCCCTCTATTCCTTGCATATTCTTGTGCTTATCTAACAGCCTCTTAAACGCCACTATCGTATCTGCCTCCATCACCATCCTTGGCAGCGCGTTCCAGACACCTACCACTCTCTGTGGGGTAGCACAGTGGTTAGCACTGCTGCTTCACAGCGCCAGGGACCCGGGTTCGATTCCCGGCTTGGGTCATTGTCTGTGTGGAGTTTGCACATTCTCCCCGTGTGTGCGTGGGTTTCCTCCGGGTGCTCCGGTTTACTCCCACATTCTGAAAGACGGGCTGGTTAGGTGCATTGACCCGAGCAGGTGCTGGAGTGTGGCGACTAGGGGAATTTCACAGTAACTTCATTACAGTGTTAATGTAAGCCTTACTTGTGACGAACTTTACTGTGTAAAAAAACTTGCCCTTCACATCCCCTTTGAACTTTCCCCCTCTTACCCTAAGTGCATGCCGCCTAGTATTAGACATTTCAACTCTGGGGAAAAAGATTCTGACTGTCAACCCTATCTCATAATTTTACAGACTTCTATCAGGTCTCCCCTCAGCCTCCGCTGCTCCAGAGAAAGCATCCCTAGTTTAGTCCAGCTTCTCCTTATAGATCATAGCCTCGAATCCAGGCAGCATCCTTGAAATGAGAAACATTTGATCTGCAAAATTCAGCAAAATGCTCCTAAAAGACCAAGGCGAATACAAGTGGACGTGGTTTGAAGATGCCAGCCCATAACATAGAGCTAAGTGCTTCAGTGTGTAATGTTCAGTATTTCTGATAGAATATAGATCAGGGAGACTGGAGTTCATTGGCTGTAAAACACTTTTGGGCTACCCCCCGAGGATGGGAAAGGTATTACATAAATGCAAGTTCTTTCTCTCTGCTTCATTCAAGAGGCTAGACTAATGAACCTGCTATTGGAAGAAAGCATTAGCAGTAATCTTGATGATAACCTTTATGTGGGGAAAAGTCATTTGAGATAAGGCTTGTGAACAGGCTGCTTGTTGCTGCCACAGGTCCCATTTTTGAGTCCGATTTGGAACATCAATTTTATGGAGCCTCGGAACATCAGTCAATAAGAGTGAAACCCCCTGAAGTCCGTCGTGCGACAGGTGAGAAAGGAGCAATCCGTCCTACTAACTGAACAATTTCCGTGTGTAGAGGACTATTAAAAAGGACAGATTACACACCCGCAATAAACAGCAAGCAAAACAAAGTTAACTCTTCAAATGCTGGGGAATGAGTAGATTTCATTTATATGCCATTTGTCTCAAACATATAAATTATTTACAAAGAATGTATTTCTGATTTTGGAACAGGAAGCTGAAGAAATCCATGTTCCATTGAAAGCAAGATGGGTATATGAGCCGGAATTCTCCGGCCGATCATGCCAACGGGATTCTCTGGTCCCGCTGGCAACATACCCCTGCCCGTGGGTTTCCCACCGACTTGGGGTGACATAAATGGGAATTCCCATTGACAGCGGCAGGATCAGAGTCCCGCCGCTGGCAAACATCACGCCACCTCCCGCTGGCGGGAAACACGCGGCTGAGAGGCCAGAGAATCTCGCCCATGATTTTGGTCAGATAATCGGCGTAGAACCCCCACAGTGCAAAAGAGGCTTTTCGGCCCATTGTGTCTGCACCGACTCTCTTACCTAACCCCTTGCCCCCACCCTATTCCCATAACCCCACACATTTTCCATGGCAAATCCATCTAACCGACATGTCTTGGGACACCAAGGGGCAATTTCGCATGGCCAATCCACCTAACCTGCACATCTTTGGACTGTGGGAGGAAACCGGAGCACCCGGAGGAAACCCACGCAGACACGGGGAGAACATGCAGACTCCACACAGATAGTCAATTGGCCAAGCAGAAAGACAAAACTAGAATGTCAATTTCTTCCTATTTCAAAGAGAGTAAAATAAAATAAAACTATTTACTTGGCAACTTTGCCACAAACGGCTGGAACGACTTAGAATTGGGAGGTCAAACCTGCCCTGGGACTAACCCCACAATCATGGCTGGAATTCTCCAGCCGCTCACGCCCTGCCCTGCCTGTGAGGACGGAGAATTGGGCGCTCAGCCAAATCTCTGTTCGGTGCAGCGGGACCGGAGAATCCCACTGACCTGAACGGCCAGAGAACCCCACGCAATCCTGTCCCTTGGATGAATGTGACCAATTACAGCCACTATTCCTTGGATAAGTTTTATAATGAATGCTTTTTCTGTGGGGAGAGGGGTATTATTGCACAGACCATCAATGGGACAGTGTCATAGAGGTCTACACAGCATGGGAACAGGCCCTTCAGTCCAACTTGTCCATGCCGTCCTTTTCTTTTAAACCCCTAAGCTAGTCCCAATTGCCCCCATTTGGCTCATATCCCTCTATACCCATCTTACCCATGTAACTGTCTAAATGCTTTTTAAAAGATAAAATTGTACCCGCCTCTACTACTGCCTCTGGCAGCTTGTTCCAGACACTCACCACCATCTGTGCGAAAAAATTGCCCCTCTGGGCCCTTTTGTATCTCTGCCCTCTCACCTTAAACCTATGCCCTCTAGTTTTAGACTCCCAATAATGTCAGTAATCTTTGAAAAATAGGCTACATTTAATGTACTCCTTAAAGGCAAGTGAAACATCTGTGAGCCAAAGAATCGATAGTGTAGAGACTAGTCTTAGAATAGATAGTGTAGAGATTACCTGGAGCTCTATAGGTAACAGTAGTCTGGAGCCTTTACCTGAAGCCGTTAATGTCATGTTATCCATATACCAGAGGTAGCAGTCTTGTCTTGAAGTCAGTAGGTTATGGATTCCCACTCCAGGGACCTGAGCACAAAATCTAGGCTGACCATCCAAGACACTATTGGGAGAGTGCTGCATTGTTGGATGAGCCATTAAACTGAGGTCCTGATTGCCTTCTCAGTGGATTGCAGAGACCTTGGAGATTTGGAGTGGACGTTAAAGATCTTTGGCATACACTCTTCTTCCCAGATGAGGGATATGAGGGTTGGCAACCATCCTGGCATGGCTGCATCATCTCATATCCGACATCTGGGAAGAGGGGCACATTCCAAGGGATCTCAGGGTCCCTGTGATGGTGATTATATTCGAGAAGGGAAGACAAGATTGATTGCAGTAACTACAGAGGAGTCTGCTGTCTGTCACAGAGAAGATCATTGCAAGCACGCTATGCAACCATCTCCTCCCAGTGGTCAAGAAAGTCCTTCCAGAGTCACAGTGGGGTTTCTGCCTATCGAGAGGCAGTATAGACATGGGCCGCGATTAACCGATCGTGTCTGCCGTGTAGCAGATTCCCATAATGGCCACTAAATCAGTCACAAACTCAGAGACACAGATCTCGACAATGAGACTTGAGTTTGCAAGTTTCCCCGTTCCATCCACCATCCCGCACCACCCACTCCACCACCCCGCCCCACTCACCGGTGCCACCACCCCATCCCACCCACCCCACCCACCCCGCTGGTGGCATGATCAGATTCACACCCTGGTATACATACTTTTAAATCAATTATAAAATCATTAAAGGGCTGATGCCATGGCGTCTGTCCATGAGGCATCTCCCCCCACCGGTGGTGTGACGTCACACTCGTGCTAATCATAGAAATCATAGAAACACTGCAATACAGAAGGAGGCCATTTGACCTATTGAGCTTGCACCGACCACAATCCAGCTAGGCCCTATCCCCGTAATCCCACATGTTTACCCCGCTAATCCCTCTAACCTACGCATCCTGGGACACCAAGGAGCAATTTAACAAATTAACAATTTTGTGAAAATGCAAAGCAGTCTTGATGACCATTCTGGTGCCTGCAGCCCCCGGGGGTTGAAATCATAGAAATCATCATAGAAACCCTACAGTACAGAAAGAGGCCATTCAGGCCATCGAGTCTGCACCAACCACAATCCCACCCAGGCCCTACCCCCATATCCCTACATATTTTACCCGCTAATCCCTCTAACCTACGCATCCCAGGACACTAAGGGGGAATTTTAGCATGGCCAATCAACCTAATCCGCACATCTTTGGACTGGGAGGAAACCGGAGCACCCGGAGGAAACCCACATAGACATGAGGAGAATGTGCAAACTCCACACAGACAGTGACCCAAGCCGGGAATCGAACCCGGGTCCCTGGAGCTGTGAAGCAGCAGTGCTAACCACTGTGCTACCGTGCCGCCCTGAAGGACATAGCCAGCATTTCCCCCTAGTGACGTGGCAGTGCCCCCCCAGAGGGCAATGCCAGGGAGCTCCATTGAGGGGGGGTTACCCCCCTCGATTGTGGGGGAAAGGGGTGTGGGTTCCCTTGCTGGGGGGGTCCCCTTTTCCTCGGGGGGAGGAGGAGGACGTACACTAAGGGGAAAATTAGTATGGCAATCCATTTAACTTGCATATCCTTGGAATGTGCAAGGAAACTGGAGCACCCAGAGGAAGCCCACGTAGACACGGGGAGAATGTGCAAACTACACACAGTCACCCAAGGCTGGAATCAAACGCGGGTCCCTGGCGCTGTGAGGCAGCAGTTAAATAGGCCCTAATCTGAAATATTATGCCCAGAGAAGACACCTGCTACCCAGCCAACCTCGCAAGAGACTAAGTCCCGTTGGTTAACTAGTTGCCCGCCTCGCCGCCCACACCAGAGACTAAGTCCCATTGGTTAACCACTGTGCCACCGTGTCACCCCACTGAGTGGCAAATTCAAGTAAAGTGCAAGAAACAGCACTAGCCACTATACGTGGCCTTTATCGACCTCCCAAAATCCTGTGAATTGGTCAACAGTGAAGGATTCTGAACTATCCTCCTCAAATTTGGCTACCCTCAGACATTTTCCACCATTCTGCACCTATGCCACTGCATGCAAGCCAGGAGTCTCACCAACAGAACCACAACAAATTCTGTCTATGTGCAAAATCAGGTCAAACAATGCTGTGTCATTGCACCAACTCTTTTTACCAGCTTCCTCACCACAAGATTGTACCTCACCTCCAATTATCAAATTACTCGAGATGTGGAGATAATCTACCAAACATCCTACACTGCCTTCAATCCAAAATGGAAACCACTACAACCTCAGTCACTGACGTTCAGTATGCAGCCGATGGTTATGTGTGCGCTCACTCTGATACTGAACTTCAGGTCATTGTGGAATCCTTCTCCAAAGCACGTGAGAAAATAGGCTTTCACTAAACACCCAGAAAACTGAGATCCTTTTCCAATCAGCTCCCACTGGATCACAGGCCGACATAGACAGCACAACTCATCATCACCTCCAATGTGCCAGCTCAAATTTTCAACCGACTGAGGAATAGAGTGTGTTGAAGATGAAGATCTCAAGCCCTTGACTTAGGTTTAAGGGACAACAGTGATCCCCGTGCTCAGTGACTTGGACAACCGACAGTAGGCACCTGATAGAACTGGACAAATACCATCAGTCTTCACAAGATCTTCCAGGTCCAGTGGCAAGAAAAGGTAGTCTGACAACAGCTTCCTCTCTCAAGCCGTTTTGTTCAACCTCAAGACGCTAATCATCCAACAATACCCCCTCTGGGCAGGGCATGTCATTCACCTGTCCAACACCAGACCCCCGTAGCAACAGCTCAGCTCAAAACTGGATAGCAGCAAGAGACTTCCAGAAGGACAGTCGAAACACATTAGGGATTTCCTGAAGAGGTCAAACATTCCCATTGACTCATGGGAGACCCTGACTTGTGGCCAAACAAAATGGAGAAGGCAACAAATATATCGAAAAACACTATTGGGAATGTGTAGAGATGAAGTCAGGATGTCAGAGGCAGCGCACAAATGCCAAACAATCCATCTACCCAACCCTTCAAACACCACAAGCCCCTACAGAACTAGAGTGGAAACAAGTTACCCTCGATTCTGTGGGACTGCCAAACCAGAGGGGAAAAGATCCCTCGGCACTATTTCAAAGATGGGCGGCACAGTGGCACAGTGGTTAACACTGCTGCCTCACAACACCAGGCGCGCAGGTTTGATTCCAGACTTGGGTCACTGTCTGTGATGGGGCATCAAGTATAAAAGTTGTCAAATTATGTTACAATTATTTAAAACGTTTGGAATACTGTCTTCAATTCTGGTCACCACACTACCAGAAGGGGTGGAGGCTTTGGAGAGAGTACAGAAAAGGTTTACAAGGATATTGCCTGGTATTGAGGGTATTAGCTATGAGGAGAGATTGAAAAAACTGGGATTGTTCTCCCTGGAAAGACAGAGACTGAAGGGCGACCTGATAGAAGTTTATAAAATTATGAGGGGCATAGATAGGGTGAATAGTTGGAAGCTTTTTCCTCGAGCAGAAATGACAATTACAAGGGGGGCACAAGTTCAAGATAAGGGGGGAAAGATTCAGTGGAGATGTGCGGGGGAAGTTTTTTACACAGAGGGTGGTGGTAGCCTGGAATTCACTGCCAAGTGAGGTGGTTGAGGCAGACATGTTAGTGACATTTAAGACTTACCTGGATAGACACATGAACAGGAGGGGAATAGAGGGATACAGGTGGTTGGTCTAGATAGGACAACGTAATCAGTGCAGGCTTGGTGGGCCGAAGGGCCTGTTCCTGTGCTGTACTGTTCTTTGTTCTTTTTTGTTCTTTGTGTGGAATTTGCTCGTTCTCCCCGTGGGTTTCCTCTGGGTTCTCCGGTTTCCTTCCACAGTGGAAAGATATGCAGGGTTAGGTTGATGGGCCATGTTAAATTGCCCCTTAGTGTCAGGCAGATTAGTAGCTAAATACATGGGGTTATGGGGATAAGGCCTGAGTGGGATTGTTGCCGGTGCAGACTCAATGGGCTGAATGGCCTCCTTCTTCACTGTATGTATTCTATGAGATGGGAAGTTATCTTCAGTGCCCTGTAGAATATTTATCCCTCAACGAACATCACTAAAATATATTGTCTGGTCATTACCACATTACTGTTTGTGGGGATCTTACCCTACGTTAATTGGCTGCCTTATTTCGTGCAAGTATTAATTGGAAACTTTGGAAATATGAGTCGTTCTTTCTCTTACAACGTCAGAAACCCCTTTTTCCAAGAACCACAACAAGCTTGCATTTACAGTAAGTCCTCACTTACTCCTAAAAAGTGCAAATTCAAGTGAAACAATTTGAAGTGGATCAGATGTTCCCATTAAAATTAATGTAAAGGCTGTACTTAGATTCTATCGGGCCTTTCTCAACAGAGAATAAATTAAAAATTATACCCTGTAAATTAAAATACTTTACATGGCTGGCTTGCAGTCTTGTTAAATGGAATGGAGGCAGTGGTGTAGTGGTATTGTCACTAGGCTAAAGACCCAGGGTTATACTCTGGGGACTCAGGTTTGAATCCCACCGTGGCAGATGGTGAAATTTATATTCAATAAAAATCTGGAATTAAAAGTTTAATGATAACCTTGAAATTATTGCTTTAAAACCGCATCTGGTTCACTCATGTCCCTTAGGAAAAGAAATCCACTGTCCTTATCCAATTTGTCTACATGTGACTCCAGATCCACAGTAATGTGGTTGACTCTTAACTGCCCCTGAAATGGCCCAGTAAGCCTCTCAGTTCAAGGGACAATTAGTTGGTGGGCACCAAATTCTGTCCCAGCCAGTGATCCTCACATCCCTTGAAAGAACAAAGATAAATAACTTTTCAAATAAAATAAACTTAAAATTACAGACAAAATATGCTAACTTTCTACTAACCTCCTGCTCGCCAACCCTCTCGCTCACCATACATCCTGTTTCCTGACCCTCCCTCTCACCTACCCTCCTGACCACTGACTCTCTGACTCACTGAGGTGACTACACCCTCGTTAACCCTCACTCTTGCCGCTTCTCTCGCTTTCTCACCTACGAGATACAATTTTGTCTTTTAAAAAGCAGTTAGATGGGTAAGATGGGTAGAGAGGGATAGGGGCCAAATGCGGGCAATTGGGACTAGCTTAGTGGTTAAAAAAAGGAGGGCAGCATGGACAAGTTGGGCCGATGGGCCTACTTGCATGCTGTAAACCTCTATGACTCTTCCCGGTTTCCACCAATCCTGCTCACCGATAATCCCATTCACCACATATCTTGCTTCTGACCGCCCCTCTCACCAACCCTCTTGCTCACTGCTTCCCTCTCCCGATCTTTTCTGTAAGTGAGGGCTCCGGAGGTGAGCAGTGAGAGGCAGGAAGGGCAGCTTTCACTTGCAGGAGGTAAGTCGCAAGTTGGAAAGGTGTTGAGAGGAAGGGTCAGCAGTGAACAGGAGGGCCAGTGAGAGGACAGTGGGGGAGTGGGATAGTGAGGGAATGGGAGGGAGTGGGAGAGGCCACTAGCCAGAGGGTCAGTGACAGTAAGGTCAGGAATGGCATGGGCTGCTCCAAAATGGTGCCGATCTAGTCATGCAACACTATGATAAAAGAGGAATGAGAAGTAGAGGTAAAGAGGTTCAGTCAGGGAATTCCAGAGCTTAAAACCTAGACTGCTGAAGGCACAACAGTCAATGCTGAGGCAATGAGCAAGAATGGATGAGCGGAAACCATAGATCTCAGAGGACATTTGGAACTGGAGAAGGTTACAGAGATAGGGAGGGTTGAGCCCATAGAGGGTTTTGAACACAAGGATCAGAGTTGTAAATTTGAGGTGTGGCTGGATTGGGAGTTCCTGTAGGTCAACCAGTAACATAAGTAGTCTCAGAAGGTGAGATTGAAATGCCGGAGATGAATCCTTGTTGAAACCATCTGAAGAGAATTCCAAGGAAGGTTGTTCAAATGTGGAGATTGGAAACTCTGTTGAGAAAGGCAGAGTTTCAGTGAGACTGATGTTACTACTGGAGAAGTCAGATTCCAGGGTGAAAACGTGCTTGATAGATCCTAACATCTTCTTGAAACCATGGAGGAAAGTTACTGAGCAAATTCACAGGAATTGACTTGACTTAGTGAGATCTATCTCTGATCCCTCTCTTTGTGTCTGCCTCGGACTTTCTTCTAGCACCTCTTTCTGTTTCACCATAGAAAATGGAAACAGGAATTTGCTGATGAACTTTTAACACAAAGAATAATACTTTTATTAAACAAGAAAAATTAACTATATTGTCTCAGACAAAAGGTTGGAATGATCTCAGTACAAGCACGAGAAAATGATTCATATTCCTTCATCCCAGCTATATCTTTTACAGAAAAATGCAAATTCAGAATGACAAAACAATTTACCTTATCTATCTTATACTCTAATATTCAGGATAGGTATACTATAGATGTAAACCAACTGGAGAACCATGGTCAGACACAACAAACTCCAAAGTAAATGACAAATGCGACCAAAGTAGATTCTATGGATTTCTCAACAATCTGCCCAGACGCTTCTCACACTGTGAGCCAACCCATCTCACTGAAACTCTGCCTTTCTCACGAGAGTTTCCAATCTCCACATTTGAAAAACTTTCTTTGGAATTCTCTTCAAATGTTGTTTCCATGCAGACGGTTTCAACAAGGATCCACCTCCAGGGTTTTAGTCTCACCTTCTGAGTCTCTTTTCCCTGGATCTCTGAGAACATTCAAGCTTCACCTTCCAAGCACACTTTCTGATCTTTAGGCATGCCAAGCAGAAAACCGCTGCTCAAAAAGGGTGTCTTTGTTCTTATGGTCCACAACATGGAGTCATCAACTTTCAGCTGCCCTCTCAGATCTTCTGGGCTTCTCTCTTTTCCACTTTGTTTCAGATCTGCTCACTGCACCGCTTTCTTTAACTTGGAGTTTTTTTCTCTGCTCCTGTTTTTTATCTTGACTTAGTGAGATCTATCTCTGATCCCTGTCTTTGTGTCTGCCTGGGACTTTCTTCCAGCACCTCTTTCTGTTTTACCATAGGACATGGAAACAGAAAAAAGCCATTTGGCCCTTCAAGCCTGCTCCACCATTTATCTTGATCATGGCTGATCCTGCCTTCCCTTGATCCCTTTCGCCCCAAGAGCTATATTACACAATGTTTTGGCCTCAACTACTTTCTGTGGTAGTGAAATCCACAGATTCACCACTCTCTGGGTGAGAAATTTCTCCTCACCTCAGTCATAAAAGGTTTACTCCTTATCCTCAAACTATGACCCCGAGTGTTGGACTCACCCACCATTGGGAACATTCTTTCAGAATTTACCCTCCTTAGGGCCCTTCTCCCTGTCCTCACTCCCTTGGGACACCTTCTCTCAATCTGGTTCAGGTCACCTGACCTCCAGCTTCACACCCTTTCACTTTTTTGCGTCCTCTCCTTTTGCACAGGCACGAGAGTCGGTTCCCAGCCTAAAGGCACAAGAGAAACAAACTGCACATGTACACAGAGCTGGTTCCAGGCCTGAAGATCTAAAACACGCCAACTGCGCTCGTGCGGCCCTTTCCCAGCTTGCGCGTGCACAGGTGTCCCCAGACCCATTGGGAACTGTAGTTCTCAAATTGCGATTCACAAACACAGTGCAAGGTAAATATTGGAGTTTATTACACAAACACAGGGGTAATGGATGAACAGATGTGTTGCAAGTTTTGATATGGTGTTAGGGACCAGATCAGAAACTCCAAGGTATATTATGAAGTTAGTCTTGACCCCAACTATTGTTGATTTTGGCCTTAGTGTGAGCATAAGGTGTTTCACTCCAGGTGTGATTCTATTCACCAAATAGGAAGCTTTTATTGAAACAAACTCTATTTAACAGCACAGCTAAAACATAACAAAAAGAATTAGCATAACATTTACCAATTGAAATATTTAAACAAGACAAGGTATAATTCTGAACTTCTAGCTATTTCTATTAGTTCCAATTTAAGCAATATCCCCATAGATGTAAACTCCTCTTCAGAATCAGTTAGCAAGACACACAGGTCCCAGTCCTCCACCCTTTTAATCCTGCTGGACAGAGATCCAGAGAGACATCCATCTTCTGACTCTCAGACAGCAGCCTCCAGAGGAAAACCCATCTTCACACAGCAGAACTTCAGTGACAGAGATAAGCCTTTTTTTACAGATCTCTGAAGTGAGATACCTATTTTCTAGCAGTTTCCAGACTTCAACTTCCAGAAAGAGAAAGAGAGAGAGAGAGGAAAAGAGCTACTGCTCTTTTCAAATTCAAACTGCAACCGCCTGCTTTTTTCCCTCTCTGTAAGCCTAGCTCCACCCACACACATGATTTTCTTGTCAATCAACCTAATCAAACCCTACTCTGAAACCCCAGGGAAGAACTGATCAAGTGGGCCAGTGGACAAACAAATGGCAGATGGAGTTTAATTTAGACAAATGCAAGGTGATGCATTTTGGTAGATTGAACCAGGGCAGGACTTAATGGTAGGGCGTTGGGGAGAGTTACAGAACAAAGAGACCTAGGGATACATGTTCATAGCTCCTTGAAAGTGGAGTCACAGGTGGACAGAGTGGTGAAGAAGGCATTCGGCATGCTTGGTTTCATCGGTCAGAACATTGAATACAGGAGTTGGAAAGTCTTGTTGAAGTTGTACAAGACATTGGTAAGGCCACACTTGGAATACTGTGTGCAATTCTGGTCACCCTATTATAGAAAGGATATTATTAAAATAGAAAGAGTGCAGAAAAGATTTACTAGGATGCTACCGGGACTTGATGGATTGAGTTATAAGGAGAGGCTGGATAGACTGGGACTTTTTTCTCTGGAATGTAGAAGGCTGAGGGGTGATCTTACAGAGGTCTATAAAATAACGAGAGGCTCAGATCAGCTAGATAGTCAATATCTTTTCCCAAAGGTAGGGGAGTCTAAAACTAGAGGGCATAGGTTTAAGGTGAGAGGGGAGAGATACAAAAGTGTCCAGAAGGGCAATTTTTTCACACAGAGGATGGCGAGTGTCTGGAACAAGCTGCCAGAGGTAGTAGTAGAGGCGGGTACAATTTTGTCTTTTAAAAGGCAATTAGACAGCTACATGGGTACGATGGGTATAGAGGGATATGGGCCAAATGCGGGCAATTGGGATTCGCTTAGGAGTTTTTTTTTAAAAAGGGCAGCATGGACAAGTTGGGCCGAAGGGCCTGTTTCCATGCTGTAAACCTCTATGATTCTATAACTCGAACAATAACAATAATGTATGAGCCCATATTCAAACAAGCACTCCAATAATTAGGAGCAATCAACCTTATGTAGTATCAGCATGTGGGCCACCAGCTGTAGACGATCATCACAGTATGAAGCAGAGTTTTGGATGAGCTGGAGCTGATGGAGGGTGGAAGGCTGAAGGGTGGCCCAGAGATCATTGGAATAGTCGAGTGTGGAGATATCAAAAGCATAGCGAGTTTCATGGCCAATGGACAGGGACAGGGGCATGAAACAAGTGAGCTGTCAGAGGCATGTGGCGTGGGTGATCGAATGGAATAGCACTGGAGGTTCAGCTCTTCTCCAGGTCCAGTTGCATGGCAAGCTTGCAAACCATCTGATTCAGCCTCAGACATTAGCCGGGGGGAGCAAGACCTGGGATGATAACTAACAACAATGCTCTCCCAAAGTCCCACAAACAGCAAAGCAAAAAAACATGCTAAGTCCTTTCTGTGTGGGCAGTAGCTTTTATATCTCACTAACACAAACCTCCAGAACATTTTATTCCGCTTGTGTTCACAACTTTGACAACACCCCCTCTATGCACCAAATCCACCACTACAAGTGCTGTCTGGCAAAACGATATGGTGTTTTCACAAGATGTATGTGTGTATTCTTTTTACTGCCTTCTTAAAAAAGAGGTAGTGTCACTACAAGGTCCTTTTAAGACTAGGCAAGCCAACAGTGTGCATCAATCAGGAGCTACAGTCATTAGCCCAGAGTGTTTCTGCAATCTCGCCATTTCAACTGTGTACATTAATTCAGCTCCCTCATTCTGTCAGTACAGTAACTGCCACCAACCCCCTGCCTCTCGCTACTCCTCCACCCCCCACCAACCCTCCCAGCTTCCAGTCCTGTTTCAGGATGATATAGTCAACATTCGATATTAAAACAAAAAGATTTGAACATGTAAAGAAAGTGAAATGGACTGAAGAAAAGAACATTAATTGTAATTAAGAACCTCAATTATAACCCTTTTTTTCTTCTGTAATCAACAGTAAGGCACAAGAGTGTGCATTTTGGACAACATACGTGATCAGTTTAGCTGCCCGTTTGTGAAATGAACTAAATGTATGTTGATTTTATAGGATTGTTGACATTTGAGATGTAAACATTTGCTACATTAATTGATGCTGTCTGGTCAGGTTTTAACAGGCTCTCTGGTTCCCAAATACTCATTCATCTGAAAGTCCTTTCTCTCGGCTAACTAAAATCACGTCTGTCCGATATGTTAGACTCCTTTACTTCATAATCATAAAGCCCATAACTCACTGAGGGAAGGTTTTACTAAGCTGTTTTTATTTTTACTCTTTACTGTGGCAAATGTGAATTATGGGGGCACTTTTATGCCACGTACACATCATAGAATCCCTACAGTACAAAAGGAGGACATTCGGCCCATCGAGCCTGCACTGACAACAATCCCACCCTACCCCTATCCCCATGACTCCATGTATTTAGCTAGTCCCCCTGACACTAAGGAGCAATTGAGCATGGCCAATCCATCTAACCCACACATCTTTGGACTATGGGAGGAAACCGGAGCACCCGGAGGAATCCCATGCTATGCAGAGAGGGGGAGAACGTGCAGACTCCACACAGTCAGCTGAGGCAGGAATTGAACCCAGGTCCCTGACACTGTGAGGCAGCAGTGCTAACCACTGTACCAGCATGGCGCCCTGACCTGGAAAAGGAGACAGAAGTTGACCAAATATATTTTACCCGGAAACCCTGATAGCCAATAGACACACAAGAGTCAGATTCAATCTGTCCATGTTCAAACTTAAAATGGCGTGGGCAGTAAGGTGAGGGGGGAGCACAATTTGTAGAGGTGTCGTTAGGTTTCTAATGCAGACTATTTTGCTCACTTCAAACCTTCTCATTTTTCAAAAGGAATTCAGCATGCTATGTATTCCGCATATTAATCATTTTACAATTAGCATCAGCTAAGCACTGCTGAGAGAAAGCCGAACTCTATAAACGGCCGAGGGAAACCACCAGTTAGCAAGCGCACACGCATTTAATATATTTTGCCTCATCTGGTTTGCTACACTGCTATCACTGAAAAAGTGTCTAAAAAAAAATGGCAACATCTAAATACTGTGTGCAGCTTCACGGAAATCTTGTGATAGAGTGTTGTAAAGTATTTCCTGCTTGATTACATGTTTAATTTACTTCACATCTCAAAATTGTCCAGTATGACAGAGCCAATTTGTTTTGAACCTACACAAGTGTCACTAAAAATCTGGGCTGCCACAATCTTTGTGAAGCTAATGGAATCGCAATGAATTCGGCAGTGAAGATAGTACTCTATTGCTGCCATATCCATTTCAATGGTGTCCATTTTACCGGTGAGTGTTTCAGATGCAACTATTATCATCATTTCAGTTCTTTAAAGCAGCTGTTTGAGATGGAAAGCAAATTATAATTATCCGTTTCTTTATCTTTGGTGACTTCAAGATCAGCCTCTCGGAAATTATAGTATTTTAAACGTGTTCCATACAGAGATTTGCTCAATCAGTGGATAAGGTTTTATAATCACCAAGAGGGTAAGAGAAAACAACCTCACCGCCTCCATCTTTTGTATAAATTACATTTTAAATGCTGAATTTTAAAATGGAATGTTTTAAACCGGGGCCTCACAAACCTCGCAGTCACAGGAATGATCTGTGATTCGTTCGGCTGACTTTCACAAAGGACACTAAATTGGCCTTTGGTTCGAGAAGTGAATAGAAAAATTATGTTTGTCCTCCTGATTGCTATCCAGAGACTCGATCCCCCCTCAGCGAACGCTTGCGTGCACGGATACCATTTGATGGCAGAGTCAGGCACAGCCGTTTGAGGACTTAGCGTGCCTTAGGGCCACCTTTCTCTCTGGCCTCCTCCAGCTTAGAATCATAGAATCCCTACAGTGCAGAAGGAGGCCAATTAGTCCATCGAGTCAGCACCGACAATGATCCCACCCAGGCCTTGTCCCCGTAACCCCACATATTTACCCTGCTAATCCCCCGACACAATTTAGCATGGCCAATCAACCTAACCTGCACATTTTTGGACTGTGGGAGGAAACCGGAGCACCCGGAGGAAACTCACACAGGCACGGGGAGAACGTGTAAACTCCACACAGTCACCAAGGCCAGAATTGAACCCAGGTCCTTGGCGCTGTAAGGCAGCAGTGCTAAACCACTGTGCCACCGTGCCACCCCAAAGAACACAAGGAGATCTAAAGGTTCAAAAACAAAAGTGGATTTTCAGATGCTCTGGAACCTCTGTGGGGGAAAATATCACAGTTAAAGTAACTTCTTTTTTTTTGAGACACCACACAATCTGGCACCGATCTCTAAGTCTTTGATATGGTTTCATTCACGTCAGAGCTGCCTCTTCATCTCACCGAATTTATTGTCATGTGGATGTGAATTGGCAGGCAATAAAGTCACAAAGAGCATCTCAGCCCAACCCAGTGTGATGCCCATGTTAGCAGGGTCCCCAGACAATACTCAAGAGGTGGGAGACTGGCTGTTTAAGCTCCATTGGCTAAATGAGTTGGTTATCCTGATCAGATAGGTCAGTAGGGAATCAGGAATTGAACCCCGGAACCTGACTGGACTGTGTGCACTCATTACCATTCCAGGTTAGCACAGTTACCCATTAAGTCAAAAGAGAGCTCAATAATATAAAACTCCCAAAAAGAGAACAGTTGCAACAGGGTTTCGGGGACACACAGCTGCTATAAGCAGTTTATAGGTACCGGCACTGTGAAGTTGTGGGTTCATTGCGTTTCGCAATTGGGAGTTTGCACTGCAACACTCAGAACTTTCACAAAGTAATTTAAAATCAAATTGATGAACTTTGTGCTTATCAAGATGTTGGCGTTCACAGAACACGCTTGCCCCTTTTTGCTACCATATCATTTGTTTTATTTACCGTGGGTCAGTAGTCTATTAACAATGAAGCTGAAGTTACTCCAGACTCATTTCACATAAAACCCTTAGGAAGCAGATAGAGGAGACTTTCATTCCATCATTCCGGACTAGATTAGAACGCAGGTGAAAGGACAGTGTGCTAGCCCAGTACCACGAATCCCTGCGCAACACCATTTATTGCTGAAAGTTAATAGGATTTGTGAGACCAATGAATTAAAAGCATTACAATACAACACAAGTGAGCTCTCACAGGACCTATTCTGATTTGATCTTAAACAATCGCTCAAACCTCTTTGTCATAATGGATCAAAACTGTTTTAGAAAGCTTGATTTGATTTTAAAACCTAAGAAAACTACCTAATGTACGTTATTCTTTTGTAAAGTCATTGTCACAATGCATTACAAAATGCACTACATGAGAAGACATGGCATGTGCACCAAAATGGCAAAGGGCATTTACAGTTTTGTTACGTGCGTACAAGAGTAAATCTTCCCACAATCTGATTGTGACTTGATCTATTTTGAAAATTACTCAGAGAGGAGATAGTATTGAAGAATGGAGTTTGTGTGGCAGGATAAAAAGTAAAAAGTTTATTTATTAATCACAAGTAAAGCTTACATTAACACTGCAATGAAGTTAGTGTGAAATTCCCCTCGTCGCCACAGTCCGGCGACTGTTTGGGTCAATGCGCCTAACCACCATGGGCCTGATTTTACCATTTTGAGTCTAAGTGCCGGATCTGGGCGTCAAATAGATCCGAGCCTGGAATCCTCTTTCCAGCGCGCCCATACGCGTTTTGCCGGCTCCGGTCCGATTCGCGCTGTGGGCGGGGCTTAGCGCTGCCAGAACGATCGGAGCCCTGAACTGCGCATGCGCAGTTCGAAAAAAAATCCGAAGCAGCATGCCTGGGCGGGGAGAAAAAAGCAGAGAGAGCGGCTCTCTGACCCAGATCATCTGGGGTGGGGAGGAGTAGAGGGGGCGGGACCCAGATCACCCTCTGGGGGTTGGGGGGGCGGGTGGGAGGAGGAGAGGGGGTGTGACGGGTCCATCTGGCTCACCAAGTCAGTTACAATACTGCATTCAGCATCTACTGAATCACCTTGGATACAAAGGATAATGGCATTAGGGTTCTGCATGTAAGCCTTGCTTATGCTAAAAATTATATCCTTGGTGTCGGCAGCCATTCCTGATGTTACAGTACTGATAACACCAGGAAGATCGACCAGTACCATTCATTATCCTTTGTATCCAAGATGGTTCAGTGGATGCTGAACGCAGTATTGTAACTGACTTGGTGAACCAGATGGACCCACAAGGCAGAAGGACCATCTTTGTGTTGACCAAAGCTGAGGAACATACAGCTTATCTTGCTAATGGAAGGATGGTGGAGGGAGACCAGCGATCGAGGTAGGTTGGGGGTGTGCTCTGCCGAGGGGGTCTGATCCGGGGTGGGGGGGGGGGAGGGGGGGGGAGTGGGGGGGGTCTGTCGGGGTGGTTAGCGGGGGGGTCCACGAAGGATGGTCGAGGAGGATGGTGACTTCACAAGGGCAGAGAGGGCTTCGGAGGTTCCCCTGCAGAATAGAAATCCGCTTCGGATTTTTATTCTGCAGGTCGCTAAAAGCGCGGATTCGGAACGGGCCAGAAGACGGTAAAGTGGGATTTGGCGGTAGAGTTGGGTGCGCGGTTCATTAAGTCGATTTAATTGCATGCAAATGCATTTAAATCGTCGGGCCGCCTGATTCGGGCGTGGGCCGGACCTGCGCCCAAATCGGGTGTCAGTAAAGCCACGATCTGCTCGGAATTGGGTGCAGATCGCGGTATAGGCCCAACGCCCAACTTTACCGCGATTGCGCACCCGAAAACAGGTGCGAAGCTTTGGTAAAATCGGGCCCCATGTCTTATGGGAGGAAACTGGAGCACCCGGAGGAAACCCACGCAGACATGGGGAGAACATGCAAACTCCATACAGACAGTGACCCAAGCCAGGAATCAACCCCGGGTCCCTGATGCTGTGAAGCAGCAGTACTAACCACTGTGCTACCGTGCCATATTCTGTACCCACCCCCCCCCCCGCCCCCCACCCCCGGCAACTCACCCACTATTCCTATTGTGCACCTCTCAAAAATGTATGCAAATGTTTCCAACGCTACAGCAAGAAAATGCTTTACAGAAAACGAGCACTCTTGGTATAAATGTTGAAGAATTGCCTCACTTAGAGACGAATATGCCACAGGGGTAATTTTAACAGGAACTATGGGTCTGTTGTGACATCTTCACCAATAATCGTTAGTCTGATAAAGGGTCTTATGCTAATGCAGGGGGATCTGTATAGATCACACACAGGCTGCTTGCCTGCCTGCTCTCTTGAGTAGGTAATGGTGCACAGCATATATCTCTAAAGCAAAGTGTCATTCAGATCAAGCAATATAGATTATACAATGCAAACTCATACCTTTTTTAACAAAGACAGATGTACCAGTGGTTCACAGCTTTCTACTGGAGGCACTGGCTTCAGTCCTTCTTATTAGGTTTAAATATTTTTTTAAAAATATAAAGATTTCCAATTGTAACGGGCCTTTTGCAACAACAAGACATCCCAAAGCACTTTACAGCCAATGATGTATGTTTGAAGGTGTAAGAAATGCATTGGCCAATTTGCACACCAGGTCCCAAAATGTGATCATGACCAATAAACTGAAGGTTGATTGTCGGATAAATACTGGTCAAGACACCAGGGATAACTCTCCTACCAAATAATGCCATGGGATCTTTTATGTCCACCTTATCAAAAAAAATGTTCGATTCTTAAAGGCACAAAGCCAATGCGCAGAGTGGGCTGGGCAGAACCTGAATCCATCCCTTTGCTTACTCCAAGAACCACAACAGAAACATACATGACCCAAGATGACAAGGTAAGGCATTGCACTCCATCTTGGGTTTGATCTGACGCTTGAGCTAGCTTTTATGTCCACCTTTTGTTTTGCAAAAATATACTTTATTCATAAAGTATCTGAAAGAACATTACAAAATTTCAGAAGTGACCATCACACAAAATAAAATAATATTCAGCTAAAGTTAAAGTTTTTTAATTTGTGTCACAAGTAGGCTTACATTAACACTAAAATGAATTTACTGTGAAAATCCCCTAGTCGCGACACTCTGGCGCTTGTTCGGGTGCACTGAGGGGGAATCTAGCATGGCCAATGCACCCAACCAGCGCGTCTTTCGGACTGTGGGAGGAAACCGGAGCACCCAGGGGAAACCCATGCAGACACGGGGAGAACGTGCAGACTCCACACAGCCAGGAATCAAACCCAGATCCCTGGCACTGTGAGGCAGCAGTGCTAACCACTGTGCCACCGTGTTGCAGTCTTGAGGTGCTTCAGTATAGTGAATATTACAGACATTTCAAAATGGTCATTACAAATGGTGCAAAGGTATTTAAGTTGTCTACCTTAAACAAGTTGCACTCCAAGGTGTTTCTATACAATGGTGATACTTTTAATTTTCACTGTGTACTTTCAATGTGAGTCATATAACATGAGGGGGTTTGATACAATTCCACTTCCCTCAGATCACTATGGCTGAAATGTCTTTGAGATAACACCATAAGACTATAAGAAATAGGAACAGGAGTAGACTGTTCGGCCTCTTGAGTCTGCTCAGTCATTCAATAGAATCATGGCTGATCCGACATTCCTCATTGTCCACTTTCCTGCCTCTTCCCCATGATACTCTTACTGATAAAGAATCTATCTATTCAGCCTTAAATATACACAATACTCTGTCCCCACAGCTCTCTGTGGCAAGCAGTTCCAAAACCTCATAGACCTCGGAGAGAAGAAATTCCTCCTCATTCAGCCTTAATTGGTGCCGCTTTATCTTGAGACTATGCCCTCTGGCCCCAGACTCTCAAATGAGAGAAAACATCCTCTCAGCATTTACCCTGTCAAGCCCCTTAAGAATCTCATATGTTTCAATGAGATCACCTCTCATTCTTCTAAATTTTAAATTCCAATGAGTCGAGTCCCAACCTGTTCAACCTTTGCTCATAAGACAATCCCTCCATACCAGGGTGCATCGTAGTTAACCTTCTCTGAACTGCCTCCAATTAAGTAATATAATTCCTTTAAAAAGGGGACCAAAACTACTCACAACAAAAGAGGAGATAGGTTAAATGGCAATTATTGTGGATGCTGGAATCTGAAACAAGAACAGAAAATGCTGGAAAATCTCAGCAGGTCTGACAGCATCTGCGGAGAGAGAATAGAGCCAACGTTTCTTTGTCAGAGCTGAGAGAGATCTGAGTTTCAATCTCATCTGAAAAATGGCTCCTCCAACTGTATAGAACTCCCTCATTCATGCACTCTAGCCTCGACTTATGTTTTTGGACTTGTTTTTGTATCCATAACCTTCTGAGTCGAAGGCAAGAATTCTACCTACTGAGCCATGGCTGACATTTTCAGTAATATATGCTGCCAATGTACTTAAAGAAAGAACTGGCATTTATACAAGGCATTTATACAACACCTTGCATAACCAATGGATTGCTTGTGAGGTATAGTAATTGCTTGTAGAGAAACCTGGCAGCTAATTCACACAGCAAAAATAAACAATAATGAGTCAGGTCACAACTTAACCTGTCTTGGTGATGATCTGTCTTGGTGATGATTGTGAGATGAAGGTTGGTCTTCAAATCTTTTAGGTTCACCTGAATTAGCATCAGGAACTTGGCTTAAGATCTTTTGCAACCTTAGCAATATAGTTCTCCCTCAGATACCACCACCCACCCAAACTTCCCAGCCCTCACTGAAGCATGAGTGTACTTCACCCCCCACCTGCATCCTCCCACCGCGCAAAACATGAGAATACTTTATTCCCCCCCACCACCTACTCCGCCAAAGGACCTTGCATGATGCCAAGTTTGATTTGATTTATTATTGTCACATGTATTAGTATACAGTGAAAATTATTGTTTCTTGCACGCTATAACAAAGCATACTGTTCATAGAGAAGGAAAGGAGAGAGTGCAGAATGTAGTGTTACAGTCATAGCTAGGGTGTAGAGAAAGATCAACTTAGTGCGAGGTAGGTCCATTAAAAAGTCTGATGGCAGCAGGGGGAAGCTGATCTTGAGTTGGTTGATATGTGACCTCAGACTTTTGTAGCTTTTCCTGATGGAAAATGATGGAAGAGAGTACATCTGGGGTGCGTGGGGGGTCCTTAATTATACTGGCTGCTTTGCTGAGGCAGCAGGAAGTGTAGACAGAGTCAATCGATAGGGGGCTGGTTTGCGTGATGGACTGGGCTACATTCATGACTTTTTGTAGTTCCTTGCGGTCTTGGGCAGAGCAGGAGCCATACCAAGCTGTGATACAACCAGAAAGAATGCTTTCTATGGTGCATCTGTAAAAGCTGGAGAGAGTTGTAGCTGACATGCCAAATTACCTTAGTCTTCTGAAAAAATAGAGGTGTGTGAAGGTTACAACAGGTGGCAGAAGAGAAAATGAACAGTTCCTCACCATATCTTGGGTGCTGATTTCCATGTAACTCAATGCTGGAGCAGCAATTACTCCTCATACCTTGATACTTATTCCCAAAATGTTTCTCCAATTTTCTGAATTGAAGTAAAAACCACACCCACAGTATGCTTCATAATATTTACATCATCATTTGTCTTAAATATTGTCTTAAACGGGTATAATTGACATTCACAACTTTCCTCAAAGTTTTTATTTTCAGGTTCTTTTTGACTTAACACAATATTTCAAAGAAAAAGCGAAAAAGACTTAATACTTATCCTGATGCCCTGAACACCTCCATCAAAAGCAACTACTTTTCATTGCTTTTCATAGTGGTCACCTCTGTGACCCTACACAATTGGCGACAAGGATAGGATAATTGTTATGAATGTCTTTAGTGAAGGGTCATGCAAGAAAAAGTAAGTGTCATTACCCAAACACTGGGAACTTTGACAAAGTGTCACCTGGACTCGAAACATCAGCTCTTTTTCTTCTCCTTACAGATGCTGCCAGACCTGCCGAGATTTTCCAGCATTTTCTCTTGCAGCAGAAATAAGTTAGGTTGGATCGCCTATTTCTATGTGTAACACTATCTACTCTGCAAGATATGAGGAGCACCGAGACATGTATGAGGTGTATGCCAAAGTGATTCCAATTTTCAGTAACTCTCCCCTGATGTGGAGATGCCGGCGTTGGATTGGGGTGGGCACAGTAAGAATTCTCACAACACCGGGTTAAAGTCCAACAGTTTATTTTGTAGCACGAGCTTTCGGAGCGCTGCTCCTTCACCACCTGATGAAGGGACAGTGCTCTGAAAGCTCGTGCTACCAAATAAACCTGTTGGACTTTAACCTGGTGTTGTGAGACTTCTTACTGGGTCTCCCCTGATGGTGATGATCTCAGCTGAGGTACACTCAACACTCGATACATGCAGGCAATATTCTGGTGCGAAATGTTCTGACTGACTGGGGAGAATTAACATGAGGAACTGGGGAGCTAGTGTTATACAATGGCCCATTAAACCACCATGTTTGACTTCCACCTCTCCTCACACCCCACAATGACTAAAGTTCAAGTGACCAAGAGGATGTTTAAAAATTTCTAAGCAATGCTGCACGTGCCTTGGTAAGTTGCCATCAATAATACTGTGGTGGTATTATTCCCATCATTTGTAATATGTTCCCTCTGTATGATGTGATTATTAGAGAATTTTTACAATTTTAGCGCCCCTTTCCATTTTGTTGCTTATAGGTACATAGGAATTAGGAGCAGAAGTAGGCAAATTGAGCCTTTCGACTCTGCTCCGCCATTCAATCAGATCATGGCTGATCTCTCCCTGGTCTCAAATCACCTCCCTACCTGTTCCCCATATCCCTTTAACCCATTTTAAAAATCAGAAATATGTCTATCTCCTTCTTGAAACTATTCAATGATTCAGATTCCACCGTGCTATGGAGCAGCGAGTTCCACAAATTCACCACCCTCTGCAAGAAGTGGTTCCTCCTCATCTTAGTTTGATACGTACCACCTCTCAACCTATACCTGTGACCTCGTGTTGTAGGTTGTCCCACAAGGGGAAACATTTGGTCTACATTTACTTTATCAATCCCTTTTAGTACTTTATATGCTTTAATTAAATCCCCTCTCATCCTTCTAAACTCCAGCAAATATAAGCCCAAACTGTTTAATCTCTCCTCATACGTCAACCCTTTCATCCCCGGATTCAATCTGTCAATCAATCTCCCCTAAACTGCCTCCACTCCTTCCTCAAATAAGGAGACCAAAATTGGACACAATACTCCAGAAGTGTTCTCACCAACATCCTATAAAATCATAGAATCCTACAGTGCAGAAGGAGGCCATCCGACCCATCGAGCTTCACCGACCACAATCCCATCCAGGCCTTATCCCCATAACCCCATACATTTACCCTAGCCAATCCCCCTGACTAAGGGGCAATTTGGCATGGCCAATCCACCTAACTTGCACATCTCTGGACTGTGGGAGGAAACCACGCAGACGGTCACCCAAGCCGGGAATCGAACCTGGGTCCCTGGCACAGTGAGGCAGCAATGCTGACCACTGTGCCTCCGTGCCACCCCCGATTGCAACAACACTTCTATACTCCAGTCCTTTTGCAATAAATGCTAACATTCCATTTGCCCTTTGTATGACTTGTTGTACCTACATATCGACTTTCTGTTGAATCCCTAGCTTTATACATTGAGAGCAATGGTCTTTAAATGCTCCAGATGCCATGTGCAGCCAGAGTTCCTGAAATCCCAGCAGAAGTTCTGCAGAGCACAGCGCACCAAATGTAAGTATTTAAACCAATATTTGAATATTCCTGCAGTGATGCTAATTTCCCATGATTGTGGCAGTCAGCATTGCCCTAAGTATCCCTGCTGCTGTCAACTGTGGGCAAAAATAAGCCACACTTAGCCCCACATGAAACAATTCAGTTATCACATTAAAGGAAATTCATTTTCAAATTTACGTCGATAGCAATTTAGACGAGTTTTCTCCCCAAAACTTCCAAGATATCCATATCTGCGGTGTAATTAAGTGCTAAAAAGCCAATTGCACTTAAGACGAAAATTCCTTAATCACTCCGCATTGATGGCCATTATATACACATTATGGCAGTCACAGTTGCTGCTGTTTGTTGTCTGTAAGCTATCAACAAGGGAGACAAGGCAGATTTGATAACAAACATAAAAATAACGGCAGGTAATAAATCACAAAACTCCAGGAATAGGTTAGCTGAGAGTTAATCAATACTAGCTCTACCTTAGCTACTGTGAAAACTGAACACCATTTATTATTGCAGTGTAGTGTAAAAAGTTGGGTGTTAGTGCCTCCAATTCAAGTGCAAAAAGAAAGGTGTGAAAGAGGAAGAACTACATCTTGCCCTTTTGTGACCAACCCGTGAAGATCACTATTTTGTATTAATGATTCTGCTCCATTATTGGAGCAGCGCAGATCTTAATAAACTAAGTAAAAGCTATCAAACAGAAATTTGTTTCCCGGGAAAGCCATTGCTATAGAATAATCCTGTTAAAGGACCTGCAAGAAAGTCTTAAATATCAATTCTCTAAGTCTTACTGAAAGGAAAAATAAGATTAGGCATTAATATTTTGCCCGTCTGAGAGTCCAGATATTTATTGCATTTCATTGAGGACACTATAAAGTAGTAGATTTACTATGTGACGGGTCTATCTTTATCTAACGGGCACCATATTCTCTCGTTCTACCAGAGGAGACTGTAAGCACTATGAACATCATTGCTTAGTGGAGATAACAAATGTATTAATCTCCTAAATTGTCCTTTCTGCTATGGCTGCAAAGTCTCAACACTATTTAGTGGCGTTTAGATTTATTACACTGATTCAAATTACCAAGTTTAGGGTGCTAATGTTCTGGCATTGAAACATCTGTACAGAGAAGTTCTTTTGGATCATAATAATCTCACCCAGTAAGGTTTCACTGTCGATTCATTTGACAGTCGTCACAATGCCATGGTCAGACTGTATATACACTCACCGTAAGTGCTGCACCTACTTGTGAAGTCTGTCTGCTCGTATCATTCTCACAGCATGCAAAATTACACCTTGAGCCATCCGTGTGGGTGACACGTTAGCACAGTGGTCAGCACTGCTGTCTCACAGTGCCAGGGACCTGGGTTCGATTCCCAGCTTGGGTCATTGTCTGTGTGGAGTCTGCATGTTCTCCCCGTGTCTGTGTGGGTTTCCTTTGGGTGCTCCAATTTCCTCCCACAGTGCGAGAGACGTGCTGGTTAGGTGCATTGGCCATGCTAAATTTTCCCTCAGTGGCCACACTCCTAGTGTGGTGACTAAGGGATTTTCACAGTAACTTCATTGCAGTGTTAATGTAAGCCTGCTTATGACACTAATAAACAAACTTAAACTTAAATATTTAATATTCTCAGATTGAAATCCATTATATTGAGTTTCTATGGCTCTTACTTCTACTGAGTTCCACTAAGAACAAATTCTGAGTGATTTCCCAGTGATTTCTGTCATGGTTCAGGTGGGCCTCACTAAAAGGTTGAGAGGCCTGAACTTTTTTTTAATACATTCATGGGACATGGGCATTGCTGGCTGGCCAGCATTTATTGCCCATCCCTGGTTGCCCTTGGATGGCAGTTGAGAGTCACCCACATTACTGTGGCTCTGGAGTCACATGTAGGCCAGACAAGGTAAGGATGGCAGATTTCCTTCCCTAAAGGACAATAGTGAACCAGATGGGTTTTCCTGACAATCAATTCATGGTCATCAGTAGATTCTTATTCCAGATATTTTTTATTGAATTCAAATTCCACCACCTGTCGTGGTGGGATTTGAACCCAGATCCCCAGAACATTAGCTGAGTTTCTGGAACAATAGCTTAGCGATAATACCACTAGGCCATCGCCTCCCCACTTGCAACTAAATGTTTCGACTCAGTTTATGCAGCCCTTTTCAACACATTTTACCACCATACTTTGCTCCAATATCTTTCCAGCTGGATGAGTCTGCACTTACCAGGCTCCATTCTTATCTAGCCAGTCACAGTTTTGCAATCATTCTTCTTCCTGTTCCCGCACCGTTACCTCTGGCGTTCCCCAGGAAATAGCTTTGGCCCCTCCCCTATTTCTCACCTAACGACTGTTCCTCAGCAACACCATCCAAAAATCTCGGTTTTCACACATGTGTTGACAATATCCAGCTGCAGGTCACCACCAGCTCTCCATCCCTCCACAACACCCTTTCTTTCCTTCTCTTGCACCCTTTCCTTCTCTATGTGTGTCATGCTTTGTCTGTATAGCACGCAAGAAACAATACTTTTTACTGTATACTAATACTGGTGACAATAATAATTTTTTTATTCATTCGTGGGACACGGGCGTCGATGGCTGGCCAGCATTTATTGACCATTCATAGTTGCCCTTGTTCAGAGGGCAGTGAGGCCAACCATACTTGGAGCAAAGTATGGTGGTAAAATGAGTTGAAAAGGGCTACGTAAACAGAGTCGAAACATTTAGTCGCAAGTGGGGAGGCGATGGCCTAGTGGTATTATCGCTAAGCTATTATTCCAAAAACTCAGCTAATGTTCTGGGGACCTGCGTTCGAATCCCACCACAGCAGATGGAGGAATTGCTGTGGCTCTGGAGTCACATTTAGGCCAGACCAGGTAAAGATGGGTTTTATCGACAATGTTTCATGGTCATCAGTAGATTCTTAATTCCAGATATTTTTATTGAATTCAAACTCCACCATCTGCTGTGGTGGGATTCAACCCCAGGTCCCCAGAACATTAGCTGAGTTTCTGGATTAATAGACTCGCGATAATACCACTAGGCCATCGCCTCCCAGAAATCTCCTCAAACCAAATCAAATCAAAGTCTCTAAGTTGTCAGACTGCTTGTTCGACTGGATGCCGGATTTAGGCATAAGCTAAACAAGCTACAGCTCAGGGCCTTACAATCCACAGGGGCCTCACAAAATTTCAGAAGGTTTACAATGAAGAGAACATTTAAGAGCGGATACCAGATAAGAAAAAGAAAGCACCAGCTTGAAGAGCAACTCAAAAAATTACCAAAATTACCAAATTCTATGAGAGAGATCAAGCCAGCCAAATGATAAATATGTAATCAGTAAATGCATTCATTTGAAAATAATTTGTATTTTTCACTTTAAATGCCTTGCTATTAAATAATTAAAAGGCATAATTATGTTTTCAATTTTTTTGTGACGACCCAAGGTCCTGTTTTGGTACGCACCTTTAGAACATAGAACATAGAACATGGAACATTACAGCGCAGTACAGGCCCTTCGGCCCTCGATGTTGCACCGACCAGTGAAACCAATCTAAAGCCCATCTAACCTACACTATTCCACAGCCCAAGGGAAGTGAAAGAACGGATATGTTAGGAGATACTGGATAGGTGCAGGAAAAATAGGGTTGTTGTAGTGGGAGACTTCAATTTCCCTGGTATAGACTGGAAATCGCTGAGAGCTGGGACTCTGAATGGGGAGGAATTTTTGTGAGACCTTTTGGTGTAACTTTTTAACAAGGGACCTCCAAGCTTTATGTAGCTCAGGGCCTCACCAAGCCTAAATCCGGCACTGACTGGATGAGCAGAAATTTTCTTCGACTGAATATTGAGAAGACAGAAACCATCATCTTCATTCCCTGTCAGAAACTCCGTTTCCTCGCTGCCCAGTCCATGCCTCCCAGGCAAACATCTGAGGCTGAAGCAGAGTGCGCGCAATCTGAAATGAGCTTCAGATTACTTATTTGCACCATCATTATTTCACGCCTATTTCCACTTCTGTGACATCACTCCACTTTACCCTTGCCTCAGCTCATCAGCTGCTGAAACCCCCATTTATAGCACTCGAGGTGACTATTCAAAAGCACACCAGGCTAGCCTCCATAATTCTACCTTCCACAAACTTGATGTCATTCAAAACACTGCTCTTCATGTCCTATAACTCACATCTAGCCCCATACCCACCTCCCTCTGGTCCTCAATTTATGTATGGAAAAATAAACAGATTTAAGTCGCGAAATATAGTTTCAAATACAAAGGGTCAGAATCCGCTAGGGAGACGGGGGGAGCATAAAATTGCATGGATGGGATTCCCTGCCCAGATTTCACAGTGTCACAGGCATGGCTTCGAGCGGGAAGCCTCCTATTAATACCCTTAAGTAGCCATTTAATGGCCAGTTGAGGGCCTTTTCCCCCCCAGCTTCAATTTTTAGGTTGCAGCAGGGTGGGAGGTCCTCCCAGGAAGCTCCCTCCTCCCCACGGCCTACCCCCCAACACCAAGATTGCCCCCCCCCTCCCGAATATTCCAGGACATCTCTTACCCTCGCGCACCCCAAATCCCCAATACTCACCTTAAGTGCGGCCCCAGGAGTTAGGCTCAGGCAGTTCCTCTTCTGGCCACTGCAGCACTGTGCCTGGAGGGGCTGGAGAGCTGTCAGCCAATCTGATTGGCTGACAGCTCTCCAAGGTGTGACTTCATTGCAGAGTGGGCAGAAATCCCACTTGCTGCCAATCAACACTCAGTTGAGTGTAAAATGGCAGCAGGTCTGTTGGGGTCAGTAGGTTCTGAGCACTCACCATCCTGAAAATTCAAGTCCATGGGCAGAACAGTGGCACAGTGGTTCGAATTGCTCCCACACAGCGCAGGTTCGATTCCTGGCTTGGGTGACTATCTGTGTGGAGTTTGCACGTTCTCCCCGTGTCTGTGTGGGTTTCCTCCGGGTGCTCAGGTTTCCTCCCACAGTCCAAAGATGTGTGGGTTAGATGGATTGGCCATGCTAAATTGCCCCTTAATGTTAGGGGGACTAGCTAGGGTAAATGCATGGGGTTATGGGGATAGGGCCTGGGTGGGATTGTGGTCAGTGCAGACTCGATGGGCCAAATGGCCTCCTTCTGTACCGTAGGATTCTATGTCTATTTTATTTTTGACTCCGATTGCATATGGAGGCATTCACTTTTATAGTAACTGCAACAGAATACAGATATTTTATGTCAAATGATCCTACCTAGATAGGAAAATCACATTTAAAAACTGTTTCATTCAGCTGCATCAATTAAGAATCATAGAATCACTAAAGTGCAGAAGGGGCCATTCAGCCCATCGAGTCTGCACCAACTCTCTGACGAAGTATCTTACCTAGGCCCACTCTCCCGCCCTATCCCCATAATTCCACACATTTACAATGGCTAATCCATCTAACCTACACATCTTGGGACTCTAAGGGAGAATTTAGCATGGCCAATCCACCTAACCCGCACATCTTTGGACTGTGGGAGGAAACCGGAGTACCCGAAAGAAACCCACGCAGACACGGGGAGAATGTGCAGACTCCACACAGACAGTGATCCAAGGCCGGAATTGAACCTGGGTCCTTGGCGCTGTGAGGCAGCAGTGCTAACCACTGAATGCCCCTTTTTTTCCTCTGACAGTGATAAACAAAAGAGCCATATCTGGTCAGATCCATCAGCAAATTCAATGAGAAACATCTATATTAAAAGGATAAAATTTGAATGTGCCGTTGTCTTTATTTTGAAAACAGGCAAAAAAAATGTTATTCAGTGGTTAGAATACATGAAATGTCAATGTAAGCTGCAGATAGTCTGTTATTAGCTGAACCATTAAGGAAGATGTTTTGTGGGACAAATAGTAATATCCAGACATTAACCCCTCAAGCTAGAGATGTGGAAGCTGCTGTCCCTTTTGTTTGACTCTGGATTTCAAAGAAATGTCAGCAACATTAAACATTCCCACAGCGCAAATCTTACAGCTTCACTTCTGACTCATGATCTAAACTGAGTGCGTATCATCCAGATGTACATTGCATTTGAACATCCATGAAAATCATATTCACTCAAAAGACCAATCAGTTATCATGTTGTGTGCAAAGTAGGTTCGAAAAAGCTCATTTTAACCCATTGAGGGTTGATTTTATTCTTGTCGTTAATGTGTCTTGCTGCTTCTTTCAACACTTAGATAAATGTGATTAGCCTTTATACACTGGTCTGATGGCACAGCATTTCCTGACTTTCAGAGTCAGGGAAATGTGACAGACATCTAAAGTGATCTCTAATCAGAGAATCACCCTGATACACAGCACTGCTGGGACACATTCAGACTGGACAGTGGTCTGCTTGTGAGCCCAAGACGGAAGTGCTAGGAGTAGGAAGCTAGGAGCTACTTTTTTTTGGTCCAACCTACATTTTACAGTCAGGAATGATACTTTCCCTTGCCGCAAACTGTAAGTATTCTCGGCTCTAATGCATATGAATAAAAGCAACATAAAATATGTGTTAAAATAGGCTTGCTCACAATACAACTACAACCAGGCTATTTTTCTAACCAGAAACTCAGGTAGCTCATATTTGGAATAGGATTCTGATCTAATTATGCACGTTTATTTGGTCAGGCTTACCAAAACATATGAAAGTAGAAACTGTCGGTGATCATATTGGATATTGTAAGAAGTTTCACAACACCAGGTTAAAGACCAAAAGATTTATTTGGAATCACAAGTTTTTGGAGTGTTGCTCCATCAGTTGAGTCACGTGATGAAGGAGCAGTGCTCCAAAAGCTGGTTGTATTTGTGTCATAGTTCCAGCAACACACTTACTTCCTGTAACATTTTCCCCATGAAACTTTGTGAATGACATTCCTGTTGGTACAAAGCAGCACACTCTCTGAGGTGCCACATGCAGCACCAGTGGAGATGGGCTAATATGTAACTCACCTTCCTTGATTATCAAACAGCATCTGATTGTGGCAGTACCGAGTATTGCAAAATATTGTTCCTTTTTAATTCGATTAAAATTGCTTCATTTTATTTCAAAGACTTATCCCACTGCCTTGCGAGCCCACCACCAAAATAGCTCTTTCAATCACCACAAATATGCAGTTTGGAACTGTTTCCCCCAAATACTACCTTTTCATTCCTCTCCCTGCCTCCTTGCGAACCTACCTCACTGTACATTCAATTGTCCAATTTCTTTAACCTTTCCCTTCTCCCACTCAGTCCCTTCCTCTCTCTCAATCCTGCAAGTGCTCAGCGTGCCTTCTTCATGGGAGTATATATATATATATATATACACATATAAAGACAATACTCTTCTTACACTGATCTGAGGTCCCTACCTGCACCAAGAAGACGGCCATCATTCCTGTACCAAAGGAAAGATAGGCAGCGTGCCTTAATGACTACAGCGCAGTGGCTCTGACATCCATCATTATGAAGTGCTTCAAAAGGTTAGTCATGGCACGTATCAACTCTGGTCTCCCAGATTGCCTGGATCCACTACAGTTCACCTGTCGCCCAATAGATCCACTGCAAACACCATCTCCCTGGCCCTACTCTCAACCCTGGAACACCTGGATAACAAGGACATTTATGTCAGACACCTATTTATTGACTATAGCTCAGCCTTCAACATCGTTATCCCAACAAAACTCATCTCCAAACTCTGTGGCTTAGAGCTTGGCTCGTCTCTCTGAGACTGGATCCTAGACCACAAGGATGGGCAATGTCACCTATTCCACGATTATCCTCAACACCGGTGCCCTGCAAGGCTCTTTCCTCAGCCTCACACTCCTTATACACTTATGACTGTGTGGCCAAATTCCGCTCCAACTCCATTTTCATGTTTGCTGATGACATCACCCTAGTGGGTCGGATCTCAAACAATGACAAGATGGAGTACAGGAAAGAGATAGAGAAACTGATGAAATGGTGCAATGACAATAACCTCTCTCCCTCAATGTCAGTAAAATGAAGGAGATAGTTATCGACTTAAGGAAGCATAATGGAGTTCATGCCCCTGTCTACATCAATGATGATGAAGTGGAAATGGTCGAGAGCTTCAGGTTTCTAGGTGTCCAGATTACCAACAACCTGTCCTGGTCCCTCCACACTGACGCTCTTGTTAATAAAGTCCACTTACACCTCTACTTTCTCAGAAGACTAAGGAAATTCGACATGTCCACTACAACTCTCACCAATTTTTACAGATGCACCATAGAAACCATCCTTTCTGGATGTATCACAGCTTGGTATGGCTATTGGTCTGACCAAGACCGCAAGAAACTACAAAGAGTTGTTAACGTAGCCCAATCCGTCACGCAAACCAGCCTCCCATCCATTGACTCCCTCTACACTTCCCACTGCCTCGGAGAACAGCCAGCATAATCAAGTACCCCACACACCCCGGACATTCTCTCTTTCACCTTCTTCCTTCGGGAAAGAGATACAAAAAGCCTGAGATCACGTACCAACTGACTCAAGATGGCCCTGCTGCCATCAGACTTTTGAATGGACCTACCATATATTAAGCTGATCTTTCTCTACACCTTAGCTATGAATGTAACACTATATTCTGCACTCCCTCCTCCCTATGTACTCTATGAACAGAATGTTTTGTCTGTATAGCGCGCAAGAAACAATACTTTTCACTCTACCCCAATACATGTGATAATAATAAATCAAATCAAATTAATAAAACATGCAAGTAATTGAATTGCTTTCACCTGAAAACGCCGCAAAAACTATGAAGCATCAACCTGATATCAAACTAAAGCAGAAAAATTGTTTTGTGAGGCATTTCATTCAAACCTATGTGTTGGGTTACTGTGAGAATACTTCTGTGGAGTTGTGAGAATTTTTGAACTCTATACAATTTATTTGTTCTTGTTGGATAAACCAGGGCTTCCCAAACTGTAGGACACAAACTCCAATGAGGTGTGACTCTGGCAATAGATGCGGTGGAGGTCCAACTAAATGTTATCAGCTGCTAGGTCCCTTTAACTCCTCACGTGTTTTTTAATCGTGGGAATAGCACAATTGGCCAGTGTCTGAGGACTGTTTCCTGCTCCAAAAACTAATAAGTTCATCAATCTATAAGATATAGGAGCAGAATTAGGCTATTCGGCCCATCAAGTCTGATCAGCCATTCGATCATGGCTGATATGCTCCTCATCCCCATTTTCCTGCCTGCTCCCCATAACCTTTCAACCCATTAGCAATTAAAAATCTGTCTAACTCCTCCTTACTCACTGTCCCAGCATCCACCGTACTTTAGGATAGCAAATTCCACAGATTCACAACCCTTTGGGAGAAATAGTTTCTCCTCAACTCTGTTTTAAATTTGCTACTCTTTATCCTAAGACTATCACCTCTCATCCTAGAATGCCCCACAAGAGGAAGCATACGCTCCACGTCTACTTTATCCATACCTCTTATCATCCTGTATGCCTCAATTTGATCTCCCCTCATTCTTCTAAATTTCAGAGAATATAGACCTAAACTGTTCAATCACTTCATACGACAAGCCTCTCTTCTCTGGAATCAATCCAGTGAACCTCCTCTGAACTGCCTCCAGTGCCATTACATTTTCCCTCAAATAAGGGGACCAAAACTGTGCACAATACTCCAGGTGCGGCCTCACCAATGCCTTGTATAGTTGCAGTGGAACTGAATCCAGTGGAAAGGTAATTTTTTAAAGAATCCCTGAAAATTAACCAGTTCCCCCTTACCCCCTCACTCTCAAGAGGTCGCCCCGCCACCCCTCATCACCCGCTCTCCCTTCCCCGCTCTCACAGATTTATCCTCCCCATATCTCCCACCAAGGAGGTTCACAGAAACCTTCAAAACTCAAAATGAGGTTACAGTGGGGAAAAGTTTGGGAAACACTGGAATAAGCTTTCCGTACAGGCCACTCGGCCCGATTATTTTATGCTGCTCCTTTTACTGCCCACAAATCTTTCCCATTCCACTCTGTCCAATCATTGCAAACCCACAACTCTTTATTCCCCTCTCCCTCATGCATTCGTCAAGCTTTTCCTTCAATGTTACTGCTTCACGATCTTAGCATTTGGAATTAATCCTAACAATCAGATTACGATGGTTCCAAGAAGCATTTTGCATTGTTTTATTCCTTTACGAAGAATAACCCAAAACTCATGCAACAAGAAATTGCACTTTAACTGAAAATGCTGACAAGCTTATATATCTATACGATAATGTATGTTTTCATATATTGTTGTCATTTCCCTTCCTGCACCTTCATATACATTGCATTGCCCTTATTTGTTAACTAGCCTATGTAATTGAAAATATCTTAACATGTTTGAAGTTCGCATCTGTTCGTTCACAAGCATGGAATTCTGCACTTAGTCTTTCGCTGATGTGGCTATAGTTCATACCACTGGCTGATATGTTATAAGCTTTATTCCCATTGCCTAGGTTAACAAGCTGATCCCTTAATACACAAAACAGACCTACAAGCTTAACCTTATCCCCTCCCTTAAGACTTTCACTGGCTTGCTAATACTACTTTGAGCCACGCTGGTCATTGTACTGTATGAATCCTTTCAAATTCACACAATTTCCTGCACAGCAGTGTATATAATAATGCTGGGAGCCAATATGTTTCTATAATTGGACCTGTTGTGGGCCAGAGTCCAAAGCAATTAATCCAACCTCCTTTCTTGTTTGCAGTCAGATAGGGCTGACAAAATACAGAGTAATTGGAAATGAACAAGCTATTCCTACCTTAAATTAATATTTCCTTCTTCTGATTTAATTTTGCCCAGCAACAGTGACAGGAGCAGACAATCTGAAGTGTTTGGTAGCCTGGTACAGTCCCTTAAAGAGATGAGGTTTCCTTTCACAAATATTCGACTTTACTTTCCAATATTTTGGGGATCTCTGTTGCATTTTAGAATAAGGAGGGCCTTTCATATCCCCACACATCTCCACTTGCTGACCTTCTTGAGCTTTCTTCATCATCCGAGTAATACTCTGGACACACCTTCTCTGAAACATGATGTCGATATGCTTTTGTTCATTGTAGAAATTGGAAAATCGTCAACAATCTGCTGTTTTTAACTCAACCAAACTAAGGAACTCTATCTTGCTGTAAGCTGACGGAACGGTTATCAGCAAACTCCGTTACAAAAACCAGAAACATAAACAAATGATGCTTATTGATTTCAATTATAGTTGAGTTTCTCAATGCCACAGTTGCTCCCACATAAGAAATAGGAGCAGAAGTGGATAATACCACCCTTCTAGCCTGCTCCAGCATTCAACATGAAGAAGGCTTATCTTTGGCCTTAACTCCAGTTTCCCATCTGCTCTCCATATCCCTTGTTTTCCTGAGAGTCTAAAAATCTATCTCTATCTTGAATATTATCAGTAAGGGAGCATTCACAACCCTCAGGGGTAAAGAATCCCAAATTTCTCTTCATCTCAGTTCTAATTGGTTGTCCCCTTATCCTGAGACTGTCCCTGTGGTCCAGATTCCTGAGCCAGCGTAAATAAACTCTCGGGATGGGGTTTTAAGGCCTCGCTTGTCCCAAAACTGTAAAATCCCACCCAGGGTCAATGGATCTTCCCATTGTCCGCTCTTCGCCCGCTCCGATTCCTGTGACAGGCAGCAAAATTCTGGCCTTGATATCTACCTTGTCAAGTTCCTTCAGAATCTTGCAGGTTTCAATTCTCAATCTTCTAAACACCAGAGAATATAGCCCCAATTTACTCAGGGAAGGCAGTGGTGCAATGGTATTGTCACTGGACTAGTAATCCAAAGACCCAGGGCAAGATCTGGGATTGAATCCCACCATTGAACCCAATCAAAAAATCTGGAATTAAAATCTAATGATAACATGAAATGATTGTCGTTAAAAAAACCATCTCATTAACTAACGTCCTTTAAGGAAGGAAATCTTCCGTCCTTACCTTACTTGCTCTGACCTAAATGTGACTCCAGACCCACAGCAATGTAGTTGACTCTCAGATGCATTAGTCTCTGGATTGCTAGTCCAGTGATATTATCGCTATGCCACCCATCTCCCCACACAGACAGAAGGATTAAATAGATCATAGGGATAGATTAAGGTCAAATCTGAACAGACCCTGTTATGAATGGGTTAAAAGTCATCTTCCACTTAAATTCTAAATTGGATGATTAATCATTTAATAGAAATCACTGGAAAAACATAAAGAGGTTACAGGTGGCACTGGCTGTTGGGGAGAATTGTATGTGGAGTTGAATCAAAGAAATAAAGGTGGTTTATGAAGAAGCAGAACTTGTGTCTCCTTTTCTGAACTGCAACTGAGAGGTGTAAACATGGCCCACTCAACATGATTATAAAGAAATATAACTTAGACACCCTGAGCTAAATTCAGTGAGCTAAAGAACCATTGCTTCTCTTAACATGTGAGAATTAACTGGAAGATTAGGTTGGACAATGAACTAAAAAGGTGAATAAAATGGAATTTTGATTCAAGCACTAATTACTCTCAAAAATAGCACTATTCATTTATTATTGTAATTTAAACATGCTTATAATTTGTTTTTGTGTATTAAATATCAAGAATATATTTAATTGCTGAAAATGACAAATAGCTGTATAAAAGCAAAATACTGTGGATGCTGGAATCTGAAAGAACAGAAAATGCTGGAAAAATTCAACAGGTCTGACAGCATCTGTAGAGAGAGAAAAAAGAATTAACGTTTCGAGTCTAGATGATTCTTCTTGAGAGCTCTTCTTCACCCAGTATTAATCTGGTTAGTGGGTTGCTAGCCTCTTCAAATCCCAAAGTTTGCTCAGTTCCTTGAAGCCTCACAGCGCCAGGGACCCGGGTTTGATTCCCGGCTTGGGTCACTGTCTATGCGGAGCCTGCACGTTCTCCTCGTGTCTGCGTGGGTTTCCTCCAGGTGCCCCGGTTTCCTCCCACAGCCTGAAAGACGCGCTGGTTATGTGCATTGTCCATGCTAAATTCTCCCTCAGTGTACCCGAACAGGCACCGGAGTGTGGCGACTAGGGGATTTTCACAGTAACTTCATTGCAGTGTTAATGTAAGCCGGCGTGTGACACTAATAAATAAAATAATTCTTCTAAAATCCAGTAAGAGTTAAGTAATAGCATAGCCAATGCACCTAACCTGCACATCTTTCGTACGTGGGAGGAAACCGGAGCACCCAGAGGAAATCCACACAGACACAGGGAGAATGTGCAAACTCCTTACAGACAGTGACCCAAGCCGGGAATCGAACCCAGGTCCCTGGCACTGTGAGGCAGCAGTGCTCGCCACTGTGCCCTGTTATACATAAACCAATTACCATAATGAAGCAAACATAAGGATTAGCAAGTGAAGTAAAAGGTACATTAGCCATTCTACTCTATTATGTTCCTTGGGTTATTTTCCTCTTCCAAGTATCAGTAAACATAGGATCAAACATCCCAAATGCTCTGATTTTAAACGGGATTTTTTTTACTCCAGATTCACCAGCTAACTGAACTAACTCAGCACCAAGATCACGGTGTGCGCTCAGCGATATAGTAGCAATCTCAATAAACAAAATGCTTCCAAGACATGAGTACAGTATGTTTTAACAGATGTCAGTACATTCTCAGCATGGTACAGATTCATTATCATAATAATGATCTCATTAGTATAGGCTAAAATACTACAGTGGATACATGTATAAGTTTTACGGTTTTAGAGTATGAAAGACTGTCTGCATACATTGTTAAACGACGCAAAGTGCTAGTTAATACCCGTTGCCATTTACATGCCTCACCGTATTTAGATTTTAATTCCATGAGCCTTTCCTGGTTAAGAGTTTCACTACCATGAATTGGAAAATGCGGAGAAAATGAACAGGATGGATTTCATTGTCACAAATGCCACCTCCTGGAATAGATTACATTAGTGACTAGTGAGGTATAGCAAACCCAATCTGTTGTGTTATCATCTTTTGCATTTTAGTAGTGTTACCAACAGGTCAAAAATCAAGAATCTGTGTAAACAAGCTTGCTCGAAAAAAAGTTATTTCTCTTAGTTACGTTCAGTAACGGGTAGCCTGTGGACTTTTAATGCATCCAAGGACACCGTAGGCTCCCTGACCCGGCTTTCCCTGGTCTGACAGCAGAATGAGTGGGACATGTTGAGACACCCATCCCAGGAGTATGGTGCTGCACCCAGGTTTTACCCAACGAATGCTGAGAATGGCTACAAACGTGGCTGCTTTCTTTACCACAACTCTTACATCTTTACTAACCATGCCATTTAGTCCCCCAGGAAACAAACTTTCTTTTTTATTCATTCGTGATACATGGGCATCACTGGCTGGCCTGCATTTATTGTAAGAAGTTTAACAACACCAGGTTAAAGTCCAACAGGTTTATTTGATAGCAAAAGCCACACAAGCTTTCGGAGCTCCAAGCCCCTTCTTCAGGTGAGTAGGAATTCTGTTCACAAACAGGGCATATGTTTGTGAACAGTATTCCCACTCACCTAAAGAAGGGGCTTGGAGCTCCGAAAGCTTGTGTGGCTTTTGCGACCAAATAAACCTGTTGGACTTTAACCTGGTGTTGTTAAACTTCTTACTGTGTTTACCCCAGTCCAACGCCGGCATCTCCACATCATGACTGCATTTATTGCCCATCCCTTGTTGCCTGAGGACAGTTGAGAGTCAACCACATTGCTGTGGCTCTGGAGTCACGTTTAGGCCAGACCAGGTAAGGACCGCAGATTTCCTTCCTTAAAGTATATTAGTGAACCAGATGGCTTTTTCTGACAATCGACAATGATTTCATGGTCGTCAATATGTTCTTAATTCTGCCATGGCAGGATTCAAACCCAGATCCCCAGAACATTAGCTGAGTTTCTGGATTAACAGACCAGCAATAATTCCACTAGGCCATCGCCTCCCCCTGCCCTGCTCAGTCAAAAATGACAGACAACACTCAAGATACGCTGAACACTGGAGACAGCCAATATCCTTCCAGTTCTGATGAAATGTCACTGATCTGAAAAAGTTACCTCAGTTTCTCTCTCCACAGATGCTGCCTGACCTGTGACTATTTCCATTTTGTGTCCATTTTTTATATAGATAGCTTGTCGCTACAGAGTGAATTGAAGGCAACAAAATGGTCTTAATAAACAGGGAACTTTACATACAAAGTTAACAGCTCATTGTAATAATATGGTGTTGTAATGACTTCAGTCAGGTCATTGAGGCCTATTGGAATATGAACTCCCTGATTATGGAGTCAATTGATGGGCAATCAGGGAGTTTTTTCCTTATATTTAACCGGGAGTGTCGGTTCCTCTGGCACTCCCAAAGGGAGACTGTTGACTGATGGCACTCTGTGTACTGCTGTTGGAATTGTAAATAAAGGGAATTTGGTGAAGGGAATTCTGCCTCCGGGGACTTATTAGAGGTGCCTTTAACATAGTAAAATGTCCCAAGGAGTTAAACTGGAGTATCATCAAATAAAATCTGACACCAAGACACATCAGGACATATTAGGACAGGTGAATAAAGCTTGATTAAAGAAATAGGTTTTAAGGGCCAATAAAGAGGAGAGAGCTGTAGAGAGGTTGGGAGATTTATAGAGGGATTCGCAGAGCTTCAGTTTTAGGCGCAGCCATCTCAATAGCGAGCCAATTGTGCAAGAGGCCAGTGTAGAGATCTTAGTGGATTCCTCCCGCAGTCCAAAGATGTACAGGTTAGATTGATTGGCCATGGTAAATTGCCCTTCAGTGTCAGGGGGACTAACAGGGTAAATACATGGGATTACAGTGATAGGGCCTGGGTGGAATTGTGGTCGGTGCAGACTCGATGGGCCAAATGGCCTCCTTCATAGGGATTCTATGATCTATCTATGATTGATGACTGGAAGAAGTAACAGAAATAGGGAGGGACAAGGTCAAAATCCTGGAATTCCCTCCCTAATGGCATTGTGGATCAACCCACAGCATGTGAACTGCAACGTTTCAAGAAGGCAGCTCACATACAACATAGGACGTAGAACAATACAGCACAGGAACAGGCCCTTTGGCCCATGATGTTCTGCTGAACATGATGCCAAATTAAACTAATCCTTTCCGCCTGCCTTTGGTTCATATCTCTCTAATCCTTGCCTATTCGTGTGCTTATCTAAAAATCCCTTAAATGCCCCTATTGTTTCTGCCTTCACCACCACCCCTGGTAGCATGTTCCCGATGTCTACCACTCTCTGTGTAGAAAACTTGCCCCTCACATCTCCTTTGAACTTTCCCCCTCTCACCTTAAGTGCGTGCCGCCTTATCTATGCCTCTCATAATTTTATAGACTTCTATCAGGTCTTCTCTCAGCTTCCGCCGCTCCAAGGAAAACAACCCTCGTTGTCCAGCCTCTCCTTATAGCTCATACCCTCTAATCCAGGCAGCATTCTGATCACCACCACCTTCTCAAGGGCAACTCGGGATGGGCAATAAATGTAGGCCAGCCAGCCACACCCATGTCCCACGATTGAATTAAAAACAAAGACCTTGAAGAGTTTTGAAAGCACGAATGAGAATTTAAAAAGTGAGGCCTGTCTGTACTGTGAACCAATGTAGGTCGGTAAATGCCGTGGTGATAAGTGAACAGGACTTGGTGCCAGTCAAGATACAGGCAGCAACTCATCATCCTCATAGCTTAAGACATGATCTGAATCTTCTGATGAGAGAACCGCTTTGTTGTTACTTCCAGCCATCTGTTATTCACAATAATGTCAGTCTAATGAACTCTAATAAACAGCCTAATACGTTAAGATCAATGACATTCCATTTTTATATCAGCTTGATGACCAAATCAAAACTGTGAAGCATTAGAAAGCAATACTAAGTAAATAGAAGGCACTTACTTCGAGATGTTAATTAAATGTTTCAAGAACATTTAACCATTTTAACACATTGATATTCATACGTGTGTGACTTAGTGGCTTCTAAAAAAGCACAATAAACAGGATTAAAAAACACATTTAAATATTAATAACACTACAACAAATCTATAATGGCACCAGGCAACAATTACAATGTGCGTGCATCTGTTCCCGTTGTATTTTAGGCAAGCATGCCAAATATTTCTCATTCAATTTGTACTAATGGAAGGGTATTTGATAACGGATCTCAGTCTTTATAGATTAAGCAATTATTTCCACAAAGATTCATGGAAACGACATAGCTGAATAAAAGTGCTACATAATATATACTTGTGATTCAGGACTCCTCATTAAAACCCAGAAATCAGAGAATTCCTACAGTGCAGAAGGAGGTCGTTCGGCCCGTTGAGCCCACACCTACAATAACCCCACCCAGGCCCTATCCCCATAATCCATGCATTTACCCTGCTAATTTACCCTGACACTAAGGGCCAATTTAGCATGGCCAATCAACCTAACCCAAGCATCTTTGGACTGTGGGAGGAAACCAGAGCACCCGGAGGAAACCCACGCAGACACAGGGAGAACATGCAAACTGCACACAGACAGACACCCGAGGCTGGAATTGAACCCGCGTCCCTGGCGCTGTGAGGCAGCAGTGTTAACCACTGTGCCACCCTGCTGCCCATCTTGTACACATCAGTCAAGCAACTTTCCTTCCTCCAGTCTTTCCAGGTCTTGCTGTCCCTTTGTTGCGAATTTCCTTGCAGTTTTTTTGATGTACTTCCTGGGTGCTGGCTTCTTCCCCTCAGACATTATTCACATTCAAATTCAGACAAAAAATATTGTGAAGTTGAGAATGATGGGGAGGCGACAGTCGAGTGATATTATCGCGAGACTATTAGTCCAGAAACTCAGTTCATGCTCTGGGGACCCAGGTTCGAATCCTGCCAGGTGGAATTTGAATTTGATTTTAAAAATTTGGAATTAAGAATCTACTGATGACCATGAAACCATTGTCAATTATCGAAAAAACCCACCTGGTTCACTAATGTCCTTTAGGGAAGGAAATCTGCCGTCCTTACCTGCTCTGGCCAACATGTGACCCCAGAGCCACAGCAATGTGGTTGACTCTCAACTGCCTTCGGGTGACTAAGGATGGGCAATAAATGCTGGCCAGCCAGCGACACCCTTGTCCCATGAATGAATAAAAAAACTTCAATCTGGACTGTGCAACATTCTTTAAACCAGCTCAAAAGATCATGGGAACTCAATTTGCACAAGACATGGCCTGCATTTGAAGGTCCTCAATCTTTTGTGCTGGTTTGTCCAATTTCGGGTAAATTGTCCTGAGCAGAAACTCTGGGGGTAATTTTGAACCAGGTTAGCCGTCAGTGTAATGGATGCCAGCCCAAAATCTGGTGAGAGTCGGGAAACAAGATTCCTGCCGGTGAGGTCTCGTTTCCCGATTCTACACATGCCACGCCCGTGACACAATGAGGTGCCCATTCTTTCAACAAATTTAAATGTCATTATACCGTTTCCTCGTACTATGTTCCACCCTCTCTGAATGCCCATACCTTGCCAACATGACATCACGTCAGCGAGGTTCACAACAGGTTTCAATAAACTTGAAGCAGTTGAGGGGAACCTGCCGGGGGGGGCGGGTGCAAAGGTAAATATGGCCACCTCTGGGCAGGGGAGAGGGATATGCCCTGGCAGTGCTAACCTGGCAGTGCCAACTAGCCAGGGTGGCACTGCCCCGGGCAGGCCCTCTAGGGAGGGGCATGCTCTGATGCTCGTATATAATGGCCGGCTGCATCTGGGATGGACAAATTCTTACAGGATTCTTCTTCAGCGAAGAAACTGGAGCTTCTCCAAGTGAGCTAGCTGCTGCCTTGCAATGTTCGTAACCTTCTCAACCATGTTTTACAATAGCCAAACATCCTGATTAAGTATAAAATCCTGCATTATATCCTCTAGTCACGGAGGCAAGTATAAAGAAAAGTATATAAACCTACCATCTTGCACTGTCCTTCAAATGAAACTTGACCTCCCTTCGTTTAATGCTCTTCATCCTCCCTCTGAGCAACATCACACAATCATGCTCACTCTCAGAGTGAGACCCTGGAGACGTTTGCTGATTAACTTTACTGAAAATATAGCATATTGAAAAGTGTGAAAGATTCAAATCTAGCACAGACAGCGTAGAGCTTGCTTTCTATGCTCGCTGTTAGTGTCTTAAAGAAGATATGTTTGGGGGCTCAAAATCCACGCAATACAAAACTATCCTCAATGTGACATAAGCTGGCATTAAAGTTAATATTTCCTCAATATTGAATTTAAAAGGTTATGGCCTCCTCTGGCTCCGATCTTCTATGTTTCTATGTAAATGGTTTGTATGGGAGATTTTTAAATGCTCACACCGGCAGAGTGAGCTATCGTGAGCTGGGGGTCAAGGCAGAGCCGATAGGGAAATCATGGAAGGGAATTCCTTCTGCTAAACAGAGAGCATTTGAGCCAAAGGAGACTGGTATGGTAATATACAACAAAAAACAATGGGGGGCGGTGTTCTCTGGGACCGCAAGCTCCCGAAGGGTATCGCGATGGCCCAGAGAATCAGGAGTCGGGCAAAAAATGGGTTTGCTGCCCGCCCCGCCCACCAGCCCCGATTGGGTTCCCACCCAATAACTATTCAAATTAACTACTTTAAATATAATTAGCGGGTTTGTAGCCCGATTCAAATAGCTCTCGCTATCCAATCCTCTCCCCAGCGGGTTCTGCAGTGGGAAAACTTTCATCCAGGTCCTCACAAGCAAGGACTTGGCATGTTGGACCCTGAGGGTTGAGGAAGGACCACCAGCAATGAGAGGCATCCTCCCCCCCACACCATGCAATACCTGTCAGCTGTGAAAAATTCTGAACTGGCCAGGATACTTTAACCCTCCATGAGTCCTGGTCACCCGACAAGATTTTAAATCATTGCAGCACTCCATTTTGCAGCAGAGATTTCCTTTCCTCCCTGTCAGAAACTGCAGATGTGAGCAGACCCCTTTGAAGTCATCTGACAGAGAAGAGACATCAATTTCACTGGGGGGAGGGGATTCCATGCTACTCAGCTGTGGACTCGTCCCCAATGTATGCACACAGCTTTGATTTGAAGTTGCTGAGGCTTCCCAGCAAGCTGAAATCACTGAAACCCTCTCCATTGAAGCCTTTGATCTGTGACAAATTCAACATGCGCTGCCTTCTAAAAGATTCAACTGCCAGTTTAATGGATTTCTATCATCCTCCTGCCACCTGTGTTTATTTTTATTGTCCTTCATGTTTTAATGTACCTCAAGTACCCCATTGATCCTGACCACAATGTTGACAGACTCTGATTGGCTCATGGTTCATGGTTTAACTTCTTCTTTGAAGTGATTATTAGGAACTCCAAGGAACTCCTCTTGCAGTCTGTGACTTTAATGCCCAGTGTTCATCAGCTTGTTCAGTTCGATCAATTCACCACCAAAGGGAGAGAATACGAAATAAAATACTTAATGTTGGATTCATGTAATGAGAAATTGAGAACCTTTGAATGTTCTGGTTGGATAATGGACAAAGTAGTAGTGCTTGCCCATGGAGAAAGAGTCATATTAAGGAATAAAATGTGGACTAGGTACAGTGTTGATTCTATACACCAGTCAAGCAACACAGGAAGAATGTGATATCTTTCCTATTTTTAGTTTCATACTTTGAGAGAATGCATGTAAGAGTTAGGATTCCAGGATTCAAACCAAAGACCTTCCAACCCTAAGCATTCAGCCCACTAAGCTACCCAAGCCAGACTGGCTCCAAGAAAGAGGAGAAAATGGGGATTCCAACACAGCGGTATGTGCATTTGTACTATGCATGATGAGTTGTGCATGTCTCCTGCCCAATGTTTTGGCCACGAATTTGAAGAGCCCCCATAAATTTCCAGGACCTATATTCCTTCTGTTTCTTGGTGCTTGCTGACTCATTGCCACATTAACTCTGTTGATTAACCGAAACTTGAAATCATCCAAAACTCTACTAACTACCAGCGAGTTCCATTCAACTGGCTTCCACTAGCTCCTGGTTAATCAATGTTTCAATTTTAAAATTCTCGTGCTTGTTTTCAAATCCATTTTTGGCCACGCCGCTCTCTACCTCTGTAATCTGCTCCAATCCTACAGTGGGGTGGCACGGTGACACAGTGGTTAGCACTGCTGTCTCTCAGCGCCAGGGACCCGGGTTTGATTCCTGGCCTGGGTCACTGTCTGCACGGAGTCTGCATGTTCTCCCCATGTCTGCGTGGGTTTCCTCTAGGTGCTCCAGTTTTCTCCCACAGTCCAAAGATGTGCGGGTTAGGTTGATTGGCCAAGCTAAAAAAAATTGCCCTTAGTGTCCTGAGATGCGTAGGTCAGAGGGATTAGTGAGTAAATATGTAGGGATATGGGGGTAGGGCCTGGGTGGGATTGTGGTCGGTGCAGACTCGATGGGCCGAATGGCCTCTTTCTGTGCTGTAGGGATTCTAAGATTCTAAGGTCTGAAAGACGTGCTGATTAGGAGCATTGGTCATGCTAAATTCTCGCTCAGTGTAGCCGAACAGGCACCAGAGTGTGGCGACTAGGGGATTTTCACAGTAACTTCATTGCAGTGTTAATGTAAGCCTACTTGTGACACTAATAAATAAACTTAAACTCAAATTCTGGCTACCTGCACATCCCCAATTTCAATCGCTCCAACATTGGTGGGTGTACCTTCAACTGCTTGGATCTGAAGGTCTGGAATCTTTTTGCCCCTCGACCTCTCGATCTTCCTTTAAGATACACCTTAAAGCCTAAATCTTTAACCAAACCTTTGGTCCCCTGTCCTAATCTTCTCTTTGATTTGATAAAGCTCTTTTGAAATGTCTTAAGAAGTCTTATGCGATTAAAGGTGCGATAGAAGTGTGAGTTTTTATTGTTGATGTATGCCACTGAAGAAAGTGACTATGACATGAACAAGAAGAATGCCCTATAATTGCAGAAAACATTCTTCATTTGGAAGTTAGAATGGGGATTTCCAGAAGTGTGTCGAAGATTTCAGAGAATTTCCCTGCAAAAGCAGACTTTGATAATTGTCACCTTACATTACAAAGGCTGTGACATACACACTAAATTTATCCGACAATGAAGGAGTCAGAATAGGAGAAAGGCAGAAGATGATGCACACCTCTTGTGATGTCTTGACTGTGTTTCATCAGCAGAAATTAACCTGCAGTAAAAGCGCCAAGAGAAAGGGGAAGCATAGAATCCCTACTGTGCAGAAGGAAGCCATTTGGCCCATCGAGTGTAGACCAACTCTCTGAAAGAGTATCTTACCCAGGCTCACTCACTGCCCTCCTGCCTCCCCCACGCCTATTACGTAACCCCACACATTTACCATGGCCAATCCACCTAACCTACACATCTTGGGACAATAAGGGGCCATTTATCACGGCCCATCAACCTAACCTGCACATCTTTGGACTGTGGGAGGAAGGTGGAGCCTGGAGGAAACTGGATGTCATAAGAAATAGGAGCAGCTAACTGAAACTGCTCTAACGTTCAGACCATGGTTGATATAATTGTGGTGATAACTTTCCTTTCCCGCCCATCCCATAACGCTCGACTCCCTCGGTCAATCAAAAATCTGCTGAACCTAGCCTTGATTATATTCAATCAATCAGACACTACTCTCCCTGCAGAAGACAATTCCAAAGATCAACCACCCTCTGAGACAAGAACTGTTTCCTCCCATTAAATGGGAATCCCCTTATTTTTAAGCTGCCCCCATAATACTAGATTCCCCCACAAGGAAAACATCCGTTCAGCACGCACCCTGCCATGACCCCTCAGAATCACATTTGTTTCATTAGGCTCACCTATCGGTCTTCCAATCTCCATTGAGCGTAGGCCCAAGTGCTCAACATTTTCCTCATAAGACAGCCCCGTCAAAGACAACCCCGTCATCCCAGAAATCAGCCAAATGAACGTTCATGAACTGCTTCCAAAGCAAGTCTATCCTAAAGTGACCAAAACTATACACAGTACTCCAACTGCAGTTTCTGTGCTGATCGGGGCACCCTTTAAAGATGGCACCCCGATCTCTGTGGAGTCAGCGTTGCCGGCTCTACGGCTCTATCAGGCCCTGCCCCATCCACTCATTTTTTTTCCTTCAGACTGGCTCAAGATCTGGATTGAAAACTCAGCGGTGCAGCTGGAGAACTGTACATCAGTTTTCAGTCAGGGCCTGACAATGTTTGAAAAAAATATTGGAAAATTCTGACCATTGCATCCTCCTCACAACCTGCTTTTCTACCTTTCTTTGCATCATCTGCACATTTGGCTAATCCAGTCGCTCTTTTCATTCAAGGACTCAGCCCAAATGAAGTGCAGTTCACCACTCAAACAGCCTCCCACCCATTGATTCTGTCTATACTTCCCACTGCCTTGGAAAAGCAGTCAGCATAATTAAGGACCCACGCACCCCGGACATACTCTCTTCTACCTTCTTTCTGAATCTGTGGAATTCATTGCTACAGAAGGCTGTGAATCCCACAACAGGTCACTGAGTGTATTTAAGACAGAAATAGATAGGTTCTTCATTGGTAAGGGGATCACGCACCCCGCACATATTCTCTTCCACCTTCTTCCGTCGGGAAAAAGATACAAAAGTCTGAGATCATGTACCCACCAACTCAAGAACAGCTTCTTCCCTGATGCCATCAGACTTTTGAATGGATCTACCTCACACTAAGTTGATCTTTTTCTACACACTAGCTATGACTGTAACACTACACCCTCTGCACCCTCTCCTTTCCTTCTCTATGAACGGTATGCTTTGTATAGCATGCAAGAAACAATACTTTCCACCGTATACTAATACATGTGACAATGATAAATCATATCAAATCAAATCAAGTCATTAATATAGATTGCTATAGTTGAGGTGTCAGTACTGATACCTGTGGCAATCCACTCATTACAGTTTGCCAAGCTGTAAAGGATCCATTTAATCCAGCTCTGTTTTCTGTTAGTTATCCAATCTTCTACTAATCAAATACATTGCCCCCAACATTGGGAGTTCTTATATTATGCAGCAACCTTTTATGCAGCAACTTATCGAATGCCTTTTGGAAATCCAAATATACTACATCTAATTATACCCCCTTATCTATTTCGCTGGTTACATCTCCAAAGATGTGTGGGTTAGATTGATTGGCCATGCTAAAATGCTCCTGAGCGTCAGGGGTTAGCAAGGTGAATAAATAGGGTTACAGGGATAGTGCCTGGGTGGGATTGTTGTCAGTGCAGGCTTGATAGGCTGAATGGCCTCTTTCTGCACTGTAGAGGTTCTATGATCCTCAAAGAACTCTAAATCTATAAATTTGTCAAATACGATATCCCTTTCACAAAACCATGTTGACTCTGTCAAATAATACTATAATTGTCTAAATATCCTTCAACTGCCTCTTTAATATTGGATTCTAATATTTTCCCAATTACAGATGATAGGCTAACTGGTGTACAGTTTTCTGCTTTCTGCGTCTCTCCTTCCTTGAATGGGTATGTTACATCTGTGGTTTTCCCATCCACTGGAAGCTTTCCAGAATCTGGGAAATTTTGGAATATTACAACCAATGCATTCATTATCTCTGCAACCACTTCTATTAAGACCCACGGATGTAGGCCATCAGGTCCAGGGGACTTGTCAGCCTTTAGTGCCATTAGTTTTCCTAGTACTTTCTCTCTGGCGTGTTGTTAGGGTCAGGATTATATTTTTGGGGTGGGACAGAGAGAGAACATGTCCCCTTTTCTTCATGCTCTGCCACTTTTCTTTCAGCTCACGTCCAACCCTTGTTGTTCCTTGTGATGCCTTGCCCTTATCTTGTGGCTTGTTGCCTTCTTTTGTCCAGGGCCTTTTTCTTCTTGTATCTTAATACTCCTGTTAGTTTTTTCTTGTGCGGCGTGGGGATCGGGGTACCCTCGTGTGGCGGAAGAAGGGGGGGGGGGGAGGAAAAAGGCATGATGGGAATTAATAATTAATAACAGCCATACATCCATATAGTGCTCCAGGTTAAACACAAAATATACCACAACAGATGGATGAAAGGGAGCTGCAGTTCCTTCACCCCGAGCACTTAACCCAGGAAAAAATAGTTTCAATGTTTGTGTCATTTTAAAAAATGAATGTGCAGCTCTGTAATGTGGAAGCACAATTTACATAGGAACATAGGAACATTGGATTTCAGAGCAGAAGTAGGCAAATTCAGCCCTTCGAGCCGGCTCCATCTTTCAAATAAATCATGGCTGATCTCTCCCTGGTCTCAAATCAATCTCACCACCTGTTCCCCATTTCCCTTTATCCCTTTTTTAAATTAGAAATATAACTATCTCCCTTTTGAAACCATTCAATGATTCAGACTCCACCGTACTATGGGGCAGCGAGTGCCACAAATTAACCACCCTCTGCAAGAAGTAGTTCCTCCTCATCTCAATTTTAAATCTACCGCCTCTCGACCGATACCTGTGACCTCTTGTTCTAGATTGCCCCATTAGAGGGATTTATACTCTGTCTACAGAGTAACTACTGTCAGGGGATATATGATTTACTCCCATCAATCACTTCTTTCCTTTGCTGTGTCTTATCTCCACCCAAAATTGTTCCTACATTCTGATCCTCTGAACCAAGATCATTTCTCACTCCTGTACCAATCTCATAAAACATAGAACATAGAACACAGAAAAGCTACAGGACAAACAGGCCCTTCGGCCCACAAGTTGCGCCGAACATGTCCCTACCTACTCGGCTTACCTATAACCCTCTATCTTACTAACTTCCATGAACTTATCCAAAAGTCTCTTAAAAGACCCTATCGAATCCGCCTCCACCACCACTACCGGCAGCCGATTCCACGCACCCACCACCCTCTGAGTGAAAAACTTACCCCTAACATCTCCTTTGTACCTACTCCCCAGCACCCTAAACCTGTGACCTCTTGTGGCAACCATTTCAGCCCTGGGTAAAAGCCTCTGAGAATCCACTCTATCAATACCTCTCAACATCTTATACACCTCTATCAGGTCACCTCTCGTCCTTCGCTTCTCCAAGGAGAAAAGACCTAGCTTTCTCAACCTATCCTCATAAGGCATGCCACCTAATCCAGGCAACATCCTTGTAAATCTCCTCTGCACCCTTTCAATGGCTTCCACATCCTTTCTGTAATGAGGCGACCAGAACTGGGCACAGTACTCCAGGTGGGGTCTGACCAGGGTCCTATACAGCTGCAGCATTATCTCCCGATTTCTAAACTCAATTCCTCTATTGATGAAGGCCAGTATTCCATACGCCTTCTTAACCACAGCCTCTACTTGTGACGCTGCTTTGAGCATCCTATGAACCCGGACCCCAAGATCCTTCTGATCTTCCACACTGCCAAGCATCTTACCCTTAATATTATATTCTTTCATCCTATTCGACCTGCCAAAATGAACCACCACCCACTTATCTGGGTTGAAGTCCATCTGCCACTTCTCCGCCCAGTCTTGCATCTTATCTATGTCTCGTTGCAACTGCTGACATCCCTCTACACTATCCACAACACCACCAGCCTTTGTGTCATCAGCAAACTTGCCAACCCATCCTTCCACTTCCTCATCCAGGTCATTTATAAAAATCACAAAGAGATTGTCATCTTTTGTTAACAGAGCTTACCCCACCTCATGTTCCTTTCCTCCTAATGCTGAGGCCAAAATATAAAACACAGCTGTGCTACAGGTCTCACAAAGATACCTCAAGGTGATATGTTTCAGGGTCTGGAGGGGATTCTGTGACAGGAGCACCAATAAGCTCAGCCAAATGGCAATGGCTTCCTCCAACACGGCATAAGCTGCTGATGTACCGACACAACAAATAAAGTTAGTTTTCAATATGAAAGAAAAATGTCAATTGAAGCAATTAGGCCACATAAGCCCCTGACATAAAATGATCAAATTGTTATTTTGGCATTCATCGTTATTTTTATGATGTGATAAATACACAAACCAGCATCAGTACAAAGCACGCAGATAAAATTAGTTTGATCATCCTCAAGTGTATAACAATTGTTTGTTTTTCTAGTCATTTGGAACATTATCCTACGTCGACACTGAAATTATAGTGTGCACTATTTCTGAAAATAAAAATCTCCAAGCCATTATCTACATTTCTCCATGTTAATAATTCTGTTATGATTCTGTATTTATTTTCTGATGGAAATCACATTGATGTGCTAAAGGGTATAGCCAATTCATTACTCAAATAGGTAAAGGATCATTGAACAGGATCAGAGATTGTACTGTCCAGTATATATTACTAACGACAACTAAATGATAGAACCTTAATCATTTGTCTCAAGTTGGTAAATAGTGCAGGAAACTGGCCTTCTGAGGATGATATTCTGAGGATGATAACTCCAGGAAACAAACAATGACAGTTCAAGCTCAAAACTACATTTGGGCTGGAACCAAACAGCAAGATTAAAATATATAATTTTATCTTTTCCAGTACAGCACATGGGACCATTCTCAATAGGTAAGTAGTGGGATGTTGTTGTAAACCATGCCTATCATATAGAATCATATAATACAGATGGATTTTGACTATCCTGGTTCTTTGAAAGAGCTTTGAAATTAGTCCCACTGCCTTGGTCTTTCTCCATTGCACTGTGAACCTAGAAGTTACAAGAGGGGTTGTAACTCAATATTGTCACCATGGCGAAACTCAGGGATAATCATGGTTCTGGTGCAAGCCTCGACAAGGTCCAGTTTGGTAATCTCTCTCTGGATAAATAAACCAAAATATAACTGATCAACCTGTTAGCAAAATAAGTTACAGAATGGAGATCATCTTTTTCCATCTACCTTTGGTTTATTGAAAGATAGGAAGGCGGCAAATTTATCTATGACTATTAGTTAAGTCAAGAAAAGAATTGAAAGTGGAAAATTGATACAGATTTCTAACACCCTGTTAATAAAGTGTTTGTGTGTGTGTGTATGTGTGCAAGTGTAGTTGCAACCTTTGGTATTGGCAGCTCACCGGTTATATTCCTCGGCCCTTGCTGAAGGTGGCACCCAGATGCTGGGTGAAAGGTCAATCAGAAACTTCAGAATAAATGACTGAGCAGGTGCGAGGAGGACTGGACGGACAGCAAGCAATTCTGATATGGTTGTAACCTTTCCTTAGGTGACAGAGAGAAGAGGGGGAAAAAATCTGCTATGGCCAGCATAAAAAAGCCCAAATGAAGCACTGGCTTGGCAGCTGCTGTATAAACGGTGGTTTCTACTTTGATCTACAGTTAAAACAAATCAATAGCAGTGTAATAATACTCAGCATGCTCTGTAATTTTTATATCATTAGTTTTCATTTTCTGCTCCCCATGCATCAAACTTACAACGGCCTCATAAAGTTTATTTAGTATTCTATGAATTCCTAATCAGTTCATTTCATAATGATTCAGAGCAACGCTGAGTTTGTGTCAGAAATCAATAAAACCAACACAGTTTTCCTGATGGCGGTTCAGAGGGATCTATTGTAAGAGAATTATGATTTATGGCTGGGCTGTTCGCTGAGCCACATTACCCGTCAGCCTGACTCACAAGCTGAGATGTTCGCCAATAATGATTTATGCTTACCCTTGTGAACACTGCTACACGGCACATATGTTGGGTGTTAGCGGACTCATCTCTCATCGGGGTGATATTGCTGAGCCCGCTGCCATTGCTGCATGATGAATTCAGAACAAATCGCTCTGCAGATGAGCGGGAGGATGGTTCAATTTTCAACTGTGCAGGTGCCATTTGTCTTTACCCATCCTGTCAAAGGACTTTTTAGTCACAAGCAGGCCCCTGTGTGCGGAAAAAAAAAAACAGAAAGCAAAAGCAGCCTGATTTTTAAAACAAAACTGCAGATGCAAAACAATGATAGAGAAAAAAAAACAACCCCCAGTCTGCCTTCTATCAAACTGGGCAAGGCGAACAGAAACTTATGTCATGCTAAAGTCCCCTCTGGGCCCACCAGCAAGGAATGTTTCTTTCTTACACAATAGATGGCACCAGTCCAGGGGTGCAGGATGGCACTGTGGTTAGCACTGCTGCCTCACAGCAAGAAGTCTCACAACACCAGGTTAAAGTCCAACAGGTTTATTTGGAAGCACAAGGCACTTTAACCTGGTGTTTTGTGAGACTTCTTGCTGAGTTTACCCCAGTCCAACGCCGGCATCTCCACATCATGGCCTCACAGCGCCAGGGACCTGGGTCCAATTCCCAGCCTTGGGTCACTGTCTGGCCAGAGTCTGCACGTTCTCCCCGTGTCTGCGTGGGTTTCCTCCAGGTGCTCCAGTTTCCTCCCACAGCCCGAAAAACGTGCTGGTTAGGTGCATTGGCCATGCTAAATTCTCCCTCAGTGTACCCAAACAGGCTGCTGGAGTGTGGCAACTGGAGGATTTTAAGTTTAAGTTTATTTATTAATGTCACAAGTAGGTTTACATTAACACTGCAATGAAGTTACTGTGAAAATCCCCTAGTCGCCACGCTCTGGCGCCTGTTCGGGTACACTGAGGGGGAATTTTAGCACGGCCAATGCCCCTAACCAAGCACGTCTTTCAAACTGTGGGAGGAAACTGGAGCACCCGGAGGAAACCGAAGCAGGGATGGGGAGAACGTGCAGACTCCAAGCCAGGAATCGAACCCGTGTCCCTGGAGCTGTGAGGTAGCTAACCACTGTGCCGCCAATTTTCACAGTAACTTCATTGCAATGTTAATGTAAGCCTACTTGTGACACTAATAAATAAATGAAAAAGACTTGCAAAGGGGGATCATGTTGAGCTGCCGGGGTGCCACTAGTATTTGTTGCAAAAAAAGAATTACCACAGATTTTGCTAGTAATCTCTTTGACAGCCTAAGTCAATTTACCCTTCACTTCGAAGAATATTTATGAAATATAAGGCACTTTCAGGTCTCAGCGTTTGGAATTTTTCATCCTGGAGCTCTGGTTTTTAATACATTACACTAGCTGCAGTCAGCACAACTGGTAAAACTGTTCCTAAATGCCCCACGTTGGTTTTCAGAGGACACCAGCTTCCAGTTAAATAAGGTATGTCTTCAACACCTCCATCCAAGGGTTAAATGCCATTTAAATTCTGCCAGGGGAATAATAAACAGCAGTGTTGCTGATTATATAGGTATATATATATATTTATTAATTTATACATACATAGGGGCAGCTAACACTGGGAGGATTGATGTATCATCACTTGTTCGGGGGTTCTGTGGCATTCATTAAGTATGTCTACAAAGGGAGGGTTAAACAGCGCGGCCTCTTTCTGTGATTCAGCCATACATCACAGAGTGCTCCAGGTTAAACACAAAGAATACCACAACAGATGGATGAAAGGGAGCTGCAGTTCCTTCACCCTGAGTACTTAACCCAGGAAAATTAGTTTCAGTGTTTGTGTCATTTTAAAAAATGAATGTGCAGCTCTGTAATGTAGAAGCAGAATTTTTCTAAGCCAATACTGTATGAAATTGGCAAATTTGGCAGCCGTTATTTCATTACGAGACCCGGAAAAAAAAAAGGCAAGGGGAAAAAAAAAATCGATGGAGCTTATAAATAATATTAACGTATGATCATCCTCAAGCGTGATCTAACAATCTACTGACTACATTTAAAATTACTAAATTACTGCTAAGGCATTTCTGCTTAATAAACCTGTAAGGTCCATTGTGTTTTTAATATATCAGGAATAATTGCTATTGAACACTATGGCAGCGGTGCTCCCCCAGGGGAATAAGTACAGATACTCAGTGAAAAAACTCTTCATATGACCCAGGGTGGGAAAGATGAACGGACACCTAATTTCCACCTTCTGATCTGCTCCATCTGGTGAAAACGATAGCCCAGCGCTTAAAAAAAATCAAACTCGCACCATCCTCGTGGGCCACAGCTTCAGAGCTGCAATGGTGACAGGTCCCAGCGTGCGAGAGGTACTACGAGCGGACAAGTGAAAATTTAGTTGGGTGTAGGTGAAGGGAAAAAGCGACTTGTTATTCTTACCCCCTGTAATGTAGAAAATGTACGGGGCTTTTTAAAAAAAAAATATTTATAGATGTATTGACTAGAAAGGGGGGTGGCGGGGGGGGATCGTTAATTGACTCAGAGTTATGGAAGTCTGCTCCATGGTTTCAGTTGCTTGAGGGAACTTGGATAAAGGGCTCCCTTTTGAATCTGAAAACCACACAAAGCTGAAAATTACAGCTTTGTAACCATAATCACATACACAGTGCTGAACTGAATCTTAATATCACTGCTTTGCATGTACAGTGTTTTTGGAATTCAGTAACAGAGAGTGCTTAGGTTCAAACAATAAAATACACACTCCAAAGATGTACCGGTAGGTTGATTGGCCATGCTAACTTGAGCCTTAATTAGGGCGGGATTTGACAGCCTCGCTCATCCCGAAACTGTGAAATCCCGTCCGAGGTCAACGGACCTTTCCGTGATCCACCCCTCGCCCGTTCCGATTCCCATGGTGGGCAGGACGGTAAAATTCCAGCCTTAGTGTCCAGCAGGGTAATTACGTGGGATAACAGCGATAGGGCCTGAATGGGACTGTTGTCAGTGCAAAATGTGACGAATGGCCTCCTTCTGAACTGTAGACACTCTATGATTCTATAATAAAACTCAGTATTGTCCACATTAGCTGCTGGGATATTTAATCCTCAATCTATTACATTCAGTGGGAGAATGCCTGCAACTTGAAGAGTTTGGGAGTCTAATGGTTATAATAGTGGACGAATAAACTGGGGGTTATGTGTTCAAATCCCACCATGTAAAATCAAACCTGAGGAGTGTGGGCAGCATGGTGGCACAGTGGTTAGCATTGCTCCAGGGACCCGGGTTCATTCCTTGGGTGACTGTGTGGAGTTTGTCCAGTTTCCTCCCACAGTCCAAAGATATTCAGGTTAAGTGGATTGTTCATGCTAAATTGTCCCTTAGTGTCCCAAGATGTGTAGGTCAGGGGGATTTGCAGGGTAAATATGTGGGCCTGGGTAAGATGCTCTGTTGGAGAGTTGGTGCAGACTTGAAAGGCTGAATGGCCTCCTTCTGCACTGTAGGGATTCTATGAGTTGGGAAATTTATGGACTAACATTAAAAAATGACCATGAAATCAACTGTTTTATTGTAACTCCAGCAGGTTCCCCAGTATGCTTCAGGAAAGGAACCTGCCGCAACCAGGCAGAAGTCCAACCTGATGTGTGACTTCTGTCCCAAACTAGGCAGGCTACCACTGGATGTTGCCGTAGGAGATCTGGGCCTGATGATCGTATCTCTTCTGCCTGTCAGCTGATGTCCAGACAATGTTCGCCATTCCAGCCCTGCAAAGTCTGGACAGACTGGACACTGCCGGGCTGGCACTGCAGCCATTCCTGACCCCACAAGGCTACATGTCAAACCAAGCTGACAATGCCTCTGCTGTTGCCAGCTTTTCCTGTGCGTGGATGCTCAGTAGTTAAAATTGCACATGCATGTCAAGGTGTCAGCAGTGACTCCCTGATAGCATTCTTCCTTCCAAGTTAAGTGGTTTTGTGAGTTCAAGTCCCACTCCAGAGACTTGATTATGTCATCCAGGCTCACTCTTCAATGCTATACAATATCGGAGGAGTCATTTTTTTTGGACATGATATCAATATGATGGGTGCCTTCTCAGGTGAATATTGTGGAATTTTCCAGGCCAGTTTTATATCTCAGCCAGCATCACTAAAGATAGATTATCTGGACTTTTTCACATTGCTGTTTGTGGGATCTTTTTGTGTACAAGTTGCCTTTTGTGTTTCCTATTATTACAACAATAACTACATTTTTAAATTATTTAATTAATTGTAACATGCTTCTGGACATCCTGAGGTTGCGAAAGGTGCTATATAATTGCAAGTTTCTTCTTTGTTTTGGCATTATGGGAGTCCAATTTATTGGCCCATAACTTCCTGGCTCCCCAGCGTCGGAGTTGGGGTGGGGGGTGGGGGACGTTTACCCCAGCCCGGCAGTATCCCCTCTGGTATTGCCAGGTAAGAGTTTACACCACAATTGTCTTGAAGTGCTAACTTCCCCTGGAGAATTGCGCAGGATTGGATACCATCCAACAAAGCAACCTAAATTGCAAACTTTGGATAGTCCTGCAAGTTTTACACTCACAGTTAATTTGAAAGAGAAGGAAAAAAGCATTGCTAACTTCAGTGTAACTATTTTAAACATGCAGGGTGAACATCACATGGGACACTGCCCGTATTCCCAAAACCCCACAAGAATCCCCTCCCAAATAAGTACCCCTCTCCCCATTGTATTCTCCACCCCGACATGCCATCCACACGGGATTTCCCATCGCTTCTCAACCTGTTTCCCTGACCTGACTTACCCTATCAAGTCCCCTTTGGATCTTATTGTTGGAATTCTCCAACCTCGCTTGCTGCTGGGATTTTCTGATCTCACTGCTGTGAATGGAGGTTTGTCTGAGCGCCAAATTTTCCATTCTCGCAGGCAGTGGCAGCAGGGGGGCGGGGGGGGGGGGGGGGTTGGTGAATGGCCAGAGAATTCTGGCCTGTATGTTTCAATAAGATCACCCCACTACGCTACTTTTATTCCATCCCCCTTGCAATAAATGGCAACATTCCATTTACCTTCCTAATCACCGGCAGATAAAAACTTCTTTACACCAGGCAACCAGATCCCTCTCTACCATTGCATTCTGCAATCTCCCTCCATTTAATTGGCATACTGTTTTTCTATTCTTTCAGCCAAAGTGAACAAGTTCACATTTTCCTACATTTTACTCCATCTGCCAAATTCTTACTCGCTCACTTAACCTATCTATATCCCTTTGCAGACGGTTTAGCTATTCAGCAAATTTAGCTCCAATACATTCAGTCCCTTCACCTGAGTCTTTGATATCGATTGTAAATAATCGAGGACTCAGTACTGATCCCTGTGGCACTCTACTCTAAATCACCCAGACCGGCTGGACTACACCCCAAGGTTCTGGAGGAGATAGCTGAGGAGATTGGTGGTGATCTTTCAGGAATCACTGGAGTCAGGGGAAGGTCCCAGAGGACTGGAAAAGGGTTAATGTAACATCCCTGTTTAATAAGGGAGGGAGGCAGAAGATGGGAAATTATAGGCCAATGAGCCTGACCTTGGTCGTGGGTAAGGTCTTAGAGTCCATTATTAAGGATGAAATTGCGGAATACTTGGAAATGCATGGTAAAATAGGGCTGAGTCAGCACGGCTTCACCAAAGGGAGGTCATGTCTGACAAGTCTGTTAGAATTCTTGGAGGAGGTAACAAAGAAATTAGACAAAGGAGAGCCAGTGGACGTGATTTATTTGGATTTCCAAAAAGCCTTTGACAAGATGCCTTACAGGAGGCGGCTAAAGAAGCTAAGTTAGAGGCAAGATACTGGCATGGATAGAAGATTGGCTGACAGACAGAAGGCAGAGAGTGGGGGTAAGGGGGTCCCTCTCAGGATGGCAACCGTTGACTAATGGTGTTCCACAGGCATCAGTGCTGGGACCATAACTTTGCACAATAGACATTAATGATCTGGAAGATGAAACTGAGGACATGGTTGCTAAATTTGCAGGTGATACAAAGATATGTCGAGGGACAGGTAGTGTTGAGGAAGTGCGAGGCTGCAGAAAGACTTGGACATGTTAGGAGAGTGGGCAAAAAAGTGGCAGATGGAATACAACGTGGGAAAGTGTGAGATTATGCAATTTGGTAGGAAGAATAGAGGTGGAGACTATTTTCGAAATGGGGAAAGGCTTCAGAAATCTGACGTACAAAGGGACTTGGGAGTCATTGTTCAAGATTCTCTTAAGGTTAACATGGCAGTTTGGAAGGCAAATTCAATGTTAGCATTCAGCTCTAGAAGGCTGGAATACAAGAGCAGGGATGTACTGCTGAGGCTGCATGAGGCTCAGGTCAGACCCCAATTGGAATATTGTGAGCAGTTTTGGGCCACATACCTAAGAAAGGATGTGCTGGCCTTGGACGGGGGTCCAGAGGAGGTTCACGAGAATGATCCCAGGAATGAAGGGTTTGTCATATGAGGAATGGTTGAGGAGTCTGGGTCTATACTCAATGGGGTTTAGAAGGATGAGGGGAGGATCAAATTGAAACTTACAGATTACTGAGAGGCCGAGATAGAGTGGACGTGGAGCTGATGTTTCCGCTAGTGGGAGAGACTAGAACTCGAGGGCACAACCTCAGAATGAAGGGACGCTCCTTTAAAACTGAGATGAGGAAGAATTTCTTCAGCCAGAGGGTGGTGAATCTGTGAAACTCATTGCCATAGAGGGCTGTGGAGGCCAAGTCACAGTGTTTTTTAGACAGAGATAGATAGGTTCTTGATCAATCAGGAGATCAAGGGTTATGGGGAGAAGGCAGGAGAATGGGGATGAGAATCATATTAGCCATGATTGAATGGCAGAGCAGACTCAATGGGCCAAATGGCCTAATTCTGCTCCTATATCTTATGGTTTTATGGTCTGCTAGTTGCAGCTTGCTAACCCAAAGAATGCCCATTTATCCCAATTTATCTTCTACTGTCCGTCTCCCATTAGCTAACCAATCTTTTATCCATGCTAATATGTTACCCACCCCCACCATAACCTTTGACATGGCACCTTATCAAATGCCTTTTGAAAATCCAAGTTCACCACATCAAATAGGCTCCCCTCTTTATCCACCTGGCTTGTTACTCCCTCAAAGAACTCTAATAAATTTGTTCACCACGATTTCCCTTTCACAAAATCAAGTTGACTCTGACTGATCACGTGATGATTTTCAAAGTAGCCTGCTACTGACTCCTTTATGATGGACAAACCCTACTGCACCTGGCCCGAGACTCCTCCCTTTCCACCTGAGACCCCTCCCTTTCCACCCAGAGTGGGGTATAAAGGTGATGGTCCCTCCTCCTTGCCTCAGTCTAGACCAGGTCAGCTACAAGGGTGTGCTCCTGTTCTCTGTGAATAAAAGCCTATTAGTTTTCCCTCACTCTCAGAAGTCTTCGCGTCGTAATTGATAGTGCATCACCCTCCTTTCTTGAATAAAGACGCCATCCAAGAAAGCAGTGGTATTAAAATGGCCACGAAGGCACAATGTCGTTGCCAAACTATCTTCAGTATCTGGGGAGTCACCAATAGTGCTGAACATTGTGCAATCATCAGCGAACATCCCCATTTCTGACATCATGGCGGAAGGAAGGTCATTGATGAAGCAGCTGAAGGTGGTTGGACCTAAGACTGAGGAATCCCTGAGGAGTTCCTGCAGCGATGTCCTGGAGCTGAAATGATTGACCTCCAATCTTCCTTTGTGCAGGCATGACTCCAACCAGAGAGTTTGCCCCCTGGTTCCCATTGACTCCAGTTTTGCTCGGACTCATCGATGTCATACTCGCTCAAATGGTGCTTTCATGTCTTCCTGTAGACTCTGTCCTACAGTATAACTATGGCTAAAGGGTCTATAAACTACTCCCACAAATAATCTCTTATCTTTCCTATTTCTTATCTCTGTCAAAATTAATTCTACAACCTACTCTTTCAAATTACTGTACTAATAATATTGATAATTAACAGAGCTACCCCACCACCTTTTCCTAGCTTCCTGTCCTTTTGAAATGCTGAATACCATTCAATATCTACGTCCGACTCTTGGTCACCTTGTGAGACATAGACATAGTTCTCTGCTGATGAGATTGAGAGTGGGGATAAGGTGGAAAAGTGGAGCTGCAAATGATCACATCAGATCAGTCATAATCTCATTGACTGGTGGAGCAGATCTAATGAGCCAAATGGCCTACTTCTGCTCCTATATCTATGGTCTTATGATCTTATGGTCCCTGACCACTGACCAAAGCAGACAACGCTAAAGGATGTGACTGTCTTCTGGAACAAAGTGTCCAAGTAACTTTCCCCCTCCCCTGATGCACCGTAGTGTCCATATCCAGCTCTCCGACTCTAAGCTGAAGCTTCTCGAGCCACAGATGCTTACTGCACATATTGTTGCATCAGGGTCACATCAGCCACCACATAGTGCAGCCACAAACCATCACCTGCCCTGCATTAAATCCTTTCTCAGCAACTCTGCTGAGAAGAGATCTTTCTAACCACGTTAGTCATGGAATCATGGAATCCCTACAGTTTGCAGGAGGAGGCCATTCAGCCCATCGAGCCTACAACAACAGCAATCCCACCCAGGTCTTATCCTCATAACCCCACGTATTTACCCTGCTAATCCCCCTGACACTAAGGGGCAATTTAGCATGGCCAATCAACCTAACCTGCACATCTTTGGACTGTGGGAGGAAACCCACACAGACACGGGGAGAACGTGCAAACTCCATGCAGTCACCCAAGGCCGGAATTGAACCATGGTCCCTGGTGCTGTGAGGCTGCAGTGCTAATCACTGCGCCACCGTGCCACCCCCAAGATGGATGACACAAAGCTTAAGTGGGACTGTGTGGTGTGAGGAAGATGCAAAGTGGCTCCAAGGGGATTTAGACAGACTTTGGGCAAGACAGATGGAATATAATGAGGGATAAATGTGAGGTTAGGAGGAACAGGTGCGGATTACTTCTTAAATGGTGAGAGATTAAAAAGTGTAGATGTACAAAGGGACCTGGGTGTGTCCCAGTCCAATGCTGGCATCTCCACATCATGTCCTCAATAAGTCACTGAAAGCGAACTTACAGGTGCAATAAGCCATTAGGAAGACTAATGGTATGATAGCCTTTATTGCAAGAGGATTTGAGTACAGGAGCAGAAAAGCCTTGCTTCAATCATATAGAACCTTGGTTAGACCGCACCTGCAGTATGTGTCCGATGTTGGTCCCCTAATTTCAGAAAGGATATTATTGTTGTAGAGGGAGTGCAGCTAACATACACCAGACTTCCTGGGATGTGGGACTGCCTTATGATGGTAGGACAGTCTTATGAAGAGAGATAAGGAAATTGGCCCTGTATTTTCTAGAATTTCAAAGAATGAGAGGAAATCTCATTGAAACCTACAAGATACTTATAAGGATAGACATTTATAAGGTAGATGCAGGAAAGATGTTTCCCCTGGTTGGGGAGTCTAGAATCAAGGAACACAATTTTAAAATACGGAGGAATCTCTTGGGAGAGTGATGCGAAGAATTTATTTGACTCAAGAGTTATGAATCTTTGGAATTATTTACCCAAAGGGTTGTGGAAGCTCTGTCATTGAGTGTATTTTTAGCATATGTTGACAGTTTTCTAAATACCAATGGCACAAAGGGATATGGGGATCATGTGAGGGTTAAAAGGCATTGAAGTGGATGATCAGCCATGATCTTATTGAATGGCGAAACAGGCTCAATGGGCTGAATGGCCTACTCCTCACACCATGTTCCTAAATCCGCTAGGCCTTGCTTGTTGCGTATGCCACATGGCAAGCCCCCCACGTGCGGCTGGATTAATACCAGCTGTGCCAGAATGAAGCCTTTAAGTGGACATCAACCCAACTTAATCTGGGTGAAGGTGGGAAGGGTACAGGGACCCCACCCAGGACACTCTAATTAAAAGCCTTCCTCCACCACAAAACGCACCACAGTGGAGGGCACAAGATGCCGCCTGTTATCTACATTTCCCCAGCTAAGTGAAGGCCACCTGTCATTTTTAAGGCTTTCACCCTCCTAATTCTGACCCCATACTTACACATGGGACCCTTTGAACTGATATTGTTTGAAGCGTTCTGGCAACTTCTGAAGTCCAACATATTAATTACCTTCTCCATACAGCTTCAATCTTCTCCAAAATAAAATTTACTTCCAAAATATTATCATGAGCTAGAAGATTATGACAAATGAGCAACATAAATCAAGAGATTTATGTTGCTCAATACTTTCTGTCATGCACCAATTGCACCAATATTTTCTGCCATGTTTTTATGCAGTAATGAGACATTATCAGTTGTTTTGTGGTGAAGGAAGGCTTTTAATTAGATGTGTCCTACAGTAGGGCGGCACGGTGACAAAATGGTTAGCACTGCTCCCTCACAGCGCCAGGACTCGGGTTCAATTCCCGGCTTGGGTCACTGTCTGTACGGAGTCTGTACGTTCTCCCCGTGTCTGCATGGGTTTGTTCCGGTTTCCACCACAGTCCGAAAGACGTGCTGGTTAGGTGCATTGGCCATGCTAAATTCTCCCTCAGTGTACCCGAACAGGTGCCGGAGTGTGGCGACTAGGGGATTGTCAGAATAACTTCATTGCAGTGTTAATGTAAGCCTACTTGTGATATTAATAAATAAACTTAAGGTGGTCCTTATCATGCACCTGTTTTGTATATATGTTCCTTGCGACTGATCAACCCAAGCTTTAATGCTGTCCAGGTCTTGCTGTATTCAATCACTGACTGCTTCATAATCTGAGGAGTTGTGAATGGAACTGAACACTGCAATCATCAGTGAACATCCCACTTCTTCAGCTTATAATGAAAGCAAGTTGAATGATGAAACAGCTGGAGATGTGCTCTTTATCTGGGTATAGAGTCATATGGCAGCATAGCAGTGATGCCACTGGATTGGTGGTCCAGCTGTACAGGCTTATGTTTTGGGGACCTGGGTTCAAATCTCACTGACATCTGAGGGAATTAAAATTCAATTAATTAATTAATTCAATATTTCAAAAAATCTGAAAATCAAGGCTCGTTTCAGCAAGAATGACCATGAAACTTTTATCAATTGTCATCAAAACTCATCAGGTTCATTAATGTCCTTCAGAGATGGCAATCTGCTGTCCTCACCTCGTTTGGCCTATATTTGAATCCAGGTCCACAGCAAGGGACCCTGCCCACCCCTGCCCCCGACCATCGTTGGGGGGGGGCTTCAATGGCCTCTGATCCCACCGGCAAGGCCTTCACATCTGCTCTCTGCTGGTGGGAACCATCTGTGATCCTCGCTGGTGAGGACCTCAGCCAGCAAGGCCGTTCAGGTAAGTGAGTCACAGACACAATATGGAAATGACCTAATAAATATTTAAATCAGCCTTCCCGAGCACGAGGCCAGTAGAACGGGGCCAGTAACATCGCAAGAGGCGAGAAACCGGGCGCAAACCCAACGTTTGGCCTCTCGTCAGATCTTACCGGCTTGCCACGCCGATCAACCAGAGTGGCGAGCCGGTAAGATTGCCCCCCTGTACTGTTACTCTGCTGCGTTCCAAATTAGGGTTTAATCACATTATAAAATTAATGCTTAAAATAAACTGAAGAGGGTTCCCTGTTCACTCTCTGAATGTAACTGGGTATCTGTGCAAGTGAAAACAGCAACAGAAAACGGAAACACCATAGACCATAGAGGTCTACAGATGGAAACAGGCCCTTCGGCCCAACTTGTCCATGCCGCCCTTTTGTTTTAAACCCCTAAGCTAGTCCCAATTGCTTGCATTTGGCCCATATCCCTCTATACCCATCTTACCCATGTAACTGTCTAAACGCTTTTTAAAAGACAAAATTGTATCTGGCTCTACTACTATCTCTGGCAGTTTATTCCAGACACTCACCACCCTCTGTGTGAAAAAATTGCCCCTCTGGACCCTTTTGTATCTCTCCCCTCTTACCTTAAACCCATGCCCTCTAGTTTTAGACTCCCCTACCTTTGGGAAAAGATATTGAATCTTTTCAAGGAACTATGAGAGTCTGAAGCACAGGCAGCAAAAATATCTGAAACAACAGTGTAAAGAAAATCCAAAAATGTAACAGATGCCATCATAGCTGAACCTAAACCTATCCTTTCTCCATTGTCATCCATTCTTTCATCCATTCTTGGGATGAGTGCGAGCAAAAATAGCATTTTTTGCCCATCCCTAATTAACCTTGGGAAAATGGTTAGCTGTTGCCTTGAATCCCTTCAGTTGCTGTGCTGTTAGGGCGGAAGTTCCAGGGTATCGACCCTGCAACAGTGAAGGAACAACAATATAGTTCCAAGTCAGGATGGTATGTGAGTTGGAGGGGAGTTTGCAAGTACTTGCGTTCCCATGCATCTGCTGCCCTTGTCCTTCTAGGTGGTAGAGGTTGTAGGTTGAGGGTGTTGTTGAAGGGGCCTTGGGGAGTTGCTACAGAGCATCTTGTAAAGGGTACACTGCGCCAGTGGTGGAGGAAGTAAGTATGGCAGTGGATATGGTGCCTATAAAGCAGCTTCTTTGTCTTTGATGGTATCAATGTTTTTGTATTGTTGGAGCAGCATTCATCCAGGGAAGTGGAGAGTATTCCATCACGCTCCTGTCTTGTGCCTTGTAGATTGTGGACAGGCTTTGAAGAGAAAGGAGGTGAGTTCCTCGCTGCAGAATCCAGACTCTGATCTCCTCCTGGAGCCGCAGCATTTATATGGCAGGTTTCTAATCAATGGTGATCTCAGGATGTTGACGGCAGAGGATTCTCCGGCTCTGGGAGACATGCATTCACTGGGAACGCATGCACGAATCCCGCGAAATAGCCGACACGCGATTCTCCCAACCCAACGTGCCAAAAAACGTGCACGTCGGGATGGGAGAATCAGCTCACACTTTGCAGCAGAATCAGTAGTTAGCCAGATAGCCGGTGTGGGAGCACTGGGTGACTTTTCTCCTTTCTAGCTCAGTGATGTTGAGCCCATGCATTAAGACTCTAAAGGTCGCCCTGACCAACACGCACTAACCCAGGATCTATCTTGCAATTGCATTGCACAATGCAATGTATTTATATCCTGTCCAATGTATTTATATCCTGTTATATGATGGGATGGGATGGGACTGCTGCACACTCAAACTAAACGAAGGATTAATCAGGAGGGTACAGCAATATTTATGGGAATCTGGCATTATAACACATGAAGTATTTAATGTGGTGCATCCTGCTTTTCTGAACATTATCTATTCACAGCCCTTAGAATAAGTTGTTGAATTAATAAACTCGAACTGTAATGAGTTTCCATTACTCCCTAATGGAAATTCCCGGGGCGGCACGGTGGCACAGTGGCTAGCACAGGGACCCGGGTTCAAGTCCCGGCTTGTGCGACTGTCGGTGTGGAGTCTGCACATTCTCCCTGTGTCTGCGTGGGTTTCCTCCACAGTCCAAAAATGTGCGGGTGAGGTGGATTGGCCATGCTAAATTGTCCCTTACTGTCAGGGGGACTAGCTAGGGTAGATGCATGGGGGGAAAGGGCCTGGGTGGGATTGTGGTCGGTGCAGACTCAATGGGCCAAATGGCCTCTTTCTGCACTGTAGGTTTCTATGATTCTATGAACTGGGGTTCAGCCCCACAGCTGATGGTTGCTCTCGTGTACTTGAAGCTGGACTCGATTCTCAAGTCTCAGCCTTGAATATCTGACTGTGGGAGAAATCAAAGCCATGTTTATCCTACATCCACACAAAGTCACTATTAACAACTGTCACTGTAAAGAGAATCTCGGTTGATAAGCCCTACCCTGACAGCACGCCACCCAGCCTAAGGTCAGTTCATTTAGGAGAAAACTGGAAAGGTAACCTGATACCTTCCACGTTGGAGCGATCAGGAGATGATTATGTGGAATTTTCCAGCTGTTCAAGCCTCGTTGTCGCTGCCAGCGAGAATGGAGAATTTGGCACTCAATTCATAGCAGCGGGACTGGAGAATCCCAGCTTCAAGCGAGGTCGGAGAATTCCGGCCATGATGTTCGAACCATCAGGACAATCTTAATGGACAGTTTTATTACTTCTGTAATGCAAACCAGTTGAGAACTTGCTGTGTGATTGCTTCTGAGTCATTTGAATAAAGGGTGGAACGGTGGCACAGTGGTTTGCACTGCTGCCTCACAGTGCCAGGACCCAGGTTCAATTCTGACCTCGAGTGACTGACTGTGTGGAATTTGCACATTCTCCCCGTGTCTGCGTAGGTTTCTTTCGGGTGCTCTGGTTTCCTTCTACATTCCAAAAATATGTGGGTTATGTTGATTGGCCGTGCTAAATTGTCCCTTAGTGTCCAAAGATGTTTAGGATAGGGGATTAGCAGGGTAAATATGTAGGGTTGCAGGAATAGGGTGGGATTGTTGTCAGGGAGTTAGTGCAGGCTCAATGGGTCGAATGACCTCCTTCTGCACTGTAGGGATTCTACGAACTCCACTGTGAATTATCCATACAGAATAAATAAAATTTCTTTTCCAGATAGTCTTTCGAGGCCAATCAATTCCAAGTAAAAGCCTTTCCATTCTTTTTATTAATAAGCAAAACTTGAGGCCAGCATGCCATCAATTTTTCAGTGTTAAGACAGAATAAATTAGATTTTCATAAAGTGTGGTGCACCTCTCCAGTATTTCCTGCCGTTAATTATTCTTTGGAAGCCAATCCACTTCCTTTCTGAATGAAATATGGTGAGGGTATTGTAATAAATCGAGGGTTACTCGATGTGGCTCTAAGTAACAAAGGGTTTATTGCAATAAATAGTTATTTACAAACAAGGCTCAGACAGATTAATGATGCGACTGTACACTACTCCTCCCTGGCTCCAGCTGAGGATCCTTCCTGACCCAGGATATGCACCCTTTCACCCGATTGCTTCAGCTTCCAGCCTTGACAGGGTGCAGCCATGATCATGTGGCACTCAGGGGTCGTCCCATTTAAAGGGGCCACACTCCCACACTCCTTCCTCCCCTAACTGCTGAACTCACCTATGGGTGAAACAAGAAGAATGTCATTAACATAGGCAAGCAAATTACAAAAGACATCAGAAATACCCCAGGACAACACACCATAAGTTAAGTTGGTCTGGGGACTTCTGGACCCTGGTAGAACATCTCAATTCTGTGCTACATTCTTCTGGAAATGAAGAACCTGGTTGGGTGGTCACGAAAGGCAAACTCGTCAATCCGGGCTCGAGATCCTCCTCTGTCGCTGCCTCAATCGCAGAAACTGCTGGTTGCTCCAGTTCCACATTTACAGCCGGGATTCCTGGTGAACTCAAATCTACTGCAGGGGTCGCCTGTTGCTCCTCTGTATCAGGCCCAGCTCTCCTCCTCAGATGATTGCATGTTTCTTGACATGACAACCTTGTATCTCTAATACATATGAGACCAATCCTGTTCTTTCCACAATCTTTCCGCCCATGTCAGTCCTGCTGCAAAGTTTCTGGCCATGACTAAACCATCAACTTGGCGAACTCTGTCTTTTTTTCCTTGAGTTGTGGTTTTGTTTCTGGGAGCCTTGCCTAGCCTGCACCCTCCATGCCAAATCTGGGAAAATCATATCCAACCGTAAGCGGCATCCCATTAGTAGTTCGATTTGCGTGACCCCCGTGGTCGCAGTTGGTGTGGTGTTGTGTGACAACAAGAAACTGGCTATTTGTAGAGATAGAGGCCTATTGACTTGTTTCTTCATCAATGATTTGAACCTTTGTGCAGCGCGTTCCGCTAACCTATTGGGGGCTGGCTGGTAAGGTACTAATCTAACACGGCAACTACAATTTGATTTGACCATTTTTTTAAATTCCCCCGCTGTGAAGGATATGCAATTGTCTGACACTAAACCTCTGAGATGCCATGGATTAAGAAAATTTTCCTCAGTTTGTCAATGGTGGCTGTGGCCATTGTAGACTTCATCAACTGGACATCCAACCATTTAGAATGTGGACCGACTAATATGACCGATAAATTGTCCTGCAAAGTCCATATGCATTCTTGTCCAGGACCAGCCCAGCCACTCCCAAGGATGCATATTCATTGGTGGCGGCAATTGGTGGGCTTCACAACTGGGGCATTGACTGACCATTCTTTCAATTTCTTTATCGATGCCCTGCCATCAAACGTAACTTCTAGCTAGCGCTTTCATCCTGCTTTGTCCTGGATGATGAGACTCCAAAAGGTAAATGTGTATACTGGTATCAATCTTTGTGGGTGTTGCGCGTAACCAACCTCTATGAATCTTCATCCAACTCCAGCAGCTGGTAGGTTTGAATGAGGTCAGACATGGCGTATATTAAACCCCTGGCTAGTTTGGTGTAGAGGTCCTCAATTCTCGTACTGGAGTATCTGTCCATCTGACAATTAGTTTATAATGCCCACAGATATTTACAGTATGATCCAGTTTGAGAATAGGGACTATGGGTGCAGCCCATTTGGAGAATTGGACGGGCTTTATAATACCTAAATCTTCCAGTCTTCCAAGCTCAACTTTATGATGAAGTGCATAGGGCACTGGGTGGGCCTGAAAAAATGGAGGCATTGCCTCCAGATTCAGATAGATTTTGGCTTTAGCTCCTCTTATGCATCCTAGTTCATTTTGGAAGGCCTCAGAATATTTACACAGCAGCTCCTGAAAACCACCATCCCATAAGTTTAATATTTCCAACCATTTTAATTCTATGAGCCAATCATGGTCTATTAAGCAAGGTCTATGACCTTTAATTACCAAGGCAGGGTAATTGTGGGACATGACAACAGTTGTTGTCCCTAGGGTCTGCAAGGTCTCTCCTGTATAGGTCGACAATATGACTCCTGACTCGCTCAATCTCAATGTTTGAAGACAACAAAATGTCTGCTCCTATATGACTATAGCAGCAGCCCCTGTATCGACTTCCAATTTAAGAGATCTCCATTTACCATCAAGGCTATCTCTACAGGGGCCACTTTACTTAGTTGGACCCCTTTTTTAAAAAGAGTTAAACTAACCATTGTGGGATTTTTGCACATTCTGTCCCGACTACTTCACTCTGCACGACATTTAAAGTAAAGTTTATTTATTTGTCACAAGTAGGCTTACATTAACACTGCAATGAAGCTACTGTGAAAATCCCCTAGTCGCCACACTCCAGTGCCTGTTCGGGTATACTGAGGGAGAATTTAGCAGGGCCATTGCCCCCAACAAGCACATCTTTGGACTGTGGGAGGAAACCACACACATGGTAGGTTGTTGCATAAAGTTAAATCTCACAGGATCCAGGGTGAGGTATCTAAATGGATACAAAATTGGCTTCTTGACAGAAGCCAGAGGGTGGTTGTAGAGAGTTGTTTTTCAAACTGGAGGCCTGTGACCAGCGGTGTGCCTCAGGGATCAGTGCTGGGCCCATTGTTATTTGTCATTTTTATTAATGATTTGGATGAGAATATAGGGGGCATGGTTAGTAAGTTTGCAGGTGACACTAAGATTGGTGGCATCGTGGACAGTGAAGAAAGTTATCTCCAATTGCAACGGGATCTTGATCAATTGGGCCAGTGGGCTGACGAATGGCAGATAGAGTTTAATTTAGAGAAATGCGAGGTGATGCATTTTGGTAGATTGAACCAGGGCAGGACTTACTCAGTTAATGGTAGGGCGTTGGGGAGAGTTATAGAACAAAGAGATCTAGGGATACATGTTCATAGCTCCTTGAAAGTGGAGTCACAGGTGGACAGAGTGGTGAAGAAGACATTCGGCATGCTTGGTTTCATTGGTCAGAACATTGAATACAGGAGTTGGGACGTCTTGTTGAAGTTGTACAAGATATTGGTAAGGCCACACTTGGAATACTGTGTGCAATTCTGGTCAGCCTATTATAGAAAGGATATTATTAAACTAGAAAGAGTGCAGAAAAGATTTACTAGGATGCTACCGGGACTTGATGGATTGAGTTATAAGGAGAGGCTGAATAGACTAGGACTTTTCTCTCTGGAGCGTAGGAGGCTGAGGGGTGACCTTATAGAGGTCTATAAAATAATGAGGGGCATAGACAAGGTAGATAGTCAATATTTTTTCCCAAAGGTAGGGGAGTCTAAAACTAGAGGGCATTGGTTTAAGGTGAGAGAGGAGAGATACAAAAGTGTCCAGAAGGGCAATTTTTTCACACAGAGGGTGGTGAGTGTCTGGAACAAGCTGCCAGAGGTAGCAGTAGAGGCGGATACAATTTTATCTTTTAAAAAGCATTTAGATAGTTACATGGGTACGATGGGTATAGAGGGATGTGGGCCAAATGCAGGCAATTGGGATTAGCTTAGCGGTTTTTAAAAAAAAAGGATGGCATGGACAAGTTGGGCCGAAGGGCCTGTTTCCATGCTGTAAACCTCTATGACTCTATGACTCTAAACTGGAGGAAACTCATGCAGACACAGGGAGAATGTACAAACTCCACACTGACAGTGACCCAAGCCAGGAATTGAGCCCAGGACCCTGGCGTTGTGAGGCAGCAGTGCTAACCACTGTGCCCCCGTGCCGCCCATTTATAAATGATCCTTCCTATTGCACCTGTAACATACATAATTTTTGCATCGACAAGTTTCTTAGGAGTGTTCTGTCCCACATCAAAAACTAACTTCCGCCCTCGTTGCAGTATTCCCTTATTCGGGTTCTGCTGCACCCACACTCGGGCTGTTCTTCACAACAGCTGTTTCACGCCACAAATGCTTTACCTCATATGGCACGTCTTGCAATTTACTTGCACCCTGCTCAGTGCATTCAGTCACCTGGGCCAACTCCAGGTGCCTGGAGTTTTCCCAAAGAGATTTTGGTCTCAGCCAGTAAGTTCTCCTGTATAGAAAGGCTGTTTATGCCACAGATCAAATGGTCTCTCAACAATTCTCCTGGAGCTGGGCTGGATTCACAATGCTCTGCTAACCCTCTCAATCTGGCCACTAAGCCTGAGACTGTCTCCCCTGATTACTGGACTGCCGAGTGAATTTTGTACCTCAACACAATGATTGAGGGTCAGGGGTTGAAATGATGTTTACCAATTCAACCACCTTGTCAAACAACTTTGGGTGGAATTTTATGAAAAAAACAGAACCTTCTAATCCAGCAAGACTGACCCCCACCTGGAAAGATAAAAGCAGCCATGCCACGGGAATACCACCACCGGCAAGTTCCCCTCCAAGTTACACACCGCGCTGACTTGGAAAAATATCACCAATCCTTCCGGTCAAAATCCTGGAACTCCCTACCAACCAATAGTGTGCTTTCACCACACAGACTGCAGGGGTTTTAAAAAGATGGCTCATTACATCCTTCCTAAAGACAACTAGGGATGGACAATAAAGGGCGGCATGGTGACACAGTGGTTAGAGCTGTTGCCTCATGGCGCCAGGAACACTGGTTCAATTCCGGCCTCGGGTAACTAACTGTGTGGAGTTTGCACATTCTCCCCATGTCTGTGTGGGTTTCCTCCGGGTGCTCCAGTTTCCTCCCACACTCCAAAGATGTGCAGGTTAGGTTGATTGGCCATGCCAAATTGCCCCTCAGTGTCAGGGTTAGGTGGGGTTACGGGGATAAGGCCTGGGTGGGATTGTCATCGGTGCAGAGTCAATGGGCCAAATGGCCTCCTTTTGCACTGTAGGGATTCTATTCTATTCTAAATGCAAGCCTTAACCAATCAATAAAAATAGACAAATGTTGACACTGAGCCAAAGAAGGAGATATTAGGACAAGTGACGAAAACAAAGAGGTAGGTTTTAAGGAGCATCTTAAAGGAGAAGAGTGAAGTAGAAAGCTTCAGGGAGGTAATTCCAGAGGACTGAGCCTAGACAACTGAAGGCACAAGCTATCATTGCTAAGGTCAAGAAAATGAGGGATGCACGAGAGGGCAAGGTTCTTGCGGTAGGTTGGGGGTGGGGGGCGGGGGGGGGGTGGGGGCGGGGGGGGAGGGATTGTGAGCTGAATGAAAGAAAGATTTGCATTTATATGGTGCCTGTCATAACCCAAAGTCCTTTACAACCAGTGAAGTACTGTTGAAGTGTAGTCACTGTTCTAATGTATGGAATAAACTATAAAGATGTGGGGGATGGGGTGGGGGAGGTGGGGGGGTGGGGGCGGGTGGCTGCTGGGAGTCTCAGGGAGGGATTTGCAAATTGAGGCATTGGTAAACCAGAGCCAATGTAAGTCAGTGAACACAGGGGTGAACAGGACTTGGTTTATGTTAAAATATGGTCAGTAGTGTTTTTGGATATGCTGAAGTTTGTGAAGTGTTGGAAGACCAGGTAGGAAAGCATTGGAATAGTCCGACCTGGAGGCAAGGAAAATACAGACAGGGATTTCTGCAGCAGAGAAGCTGAGGCGCTAGTAACGGATGGTCGATGGAAGCAAATGGACATCTGAGGAAGCAAATTTTTAAAAGCCCCTCAGCTTCTGATGCTTTGCCCAAATTTACTATGCTTACACAAAATTAGTAATAAGCATTCATTTTTTCTAGTGATACAAAATGTTTTCTATAACTTCATTTTAGTTCAAGTAAAGGAACATTCTTGTTAAGAGTTTAACCACTGAAGCAATGAAGTGGGACATTGTGCTCATCTTTCTCACTATATCCTCACTTCACAATCAAGACTCCACTCATTTTTCTCCTTCAGTTCTTCTTCAAAATTGAGGGACTCTGTAATCTCCTCTGGTTGCTAATAGTTAGGTTAATGGTCCAGCAGTTCTGAGACCTGGACTAGCAACCCCAGACAGCAATATCTCAAATCTCACCATGGCACTTATGGGGAGAATTTGAATTAGGCTCTTAAAAAGAATCTGAGAAAGAATTCTCAAGGGGAAAGGCTAAGAGGTACTAATGGCAGTCCATAGGAAGAATAGAAGGTGTGAAGGGCCAAACGGCAGAGAAGCTGAAATCAGAGGGTAAGCTGTGACAGATGAAGATGTGGGAGGAGGGGGGAGATGGGTGGGAGAGAGGTAAAATTGAGAAAAAGGGAGAAAAGGGAAGCAAAGGGGAAGAAAAGGTAAGAAAAGGAGGATAAAATAGGGGGAAAGAGTGGGGGAGGGGAAAAGAAATACAATAAAGAAATAAAAGGTAGAAAACAGTTAAAAACAAAATAAAATGAAAACAAAGGGGTTGAGGTGCGGGATACTCCCTCTATGGACTGCCATTAGTACCTCTTAGCCTTTCCCCTTGTTTTTGTGGCTATGACTCATCTTTCATTCCCTCACCTTACAGTGTAAATATCTCCTACTTTCTATGCCTTTTAGCTTTGACAAAGGATCATCTGGACTCAAAACGTCAGCTCTTTTCTCTCCCTACAGATGCTGCCAGACCTGCTGAGATTTTCCATCATTTTCTCCTTTGGTGTCAGATTCCAGCATCCGCAATAATTTGCTTGGGAGAAGGGAAGCTGCCATCCTAACCCAGCCTGACCGAAATGTGACTCAATTCCATCCCAACATGGTTGCCCCCTAACTGCCCATTGAAATGCCCATTCCAGTCATGTCAACAAGGGATACACAATACAAACAGGCCTTTCCAGCCATGTGTGCATTCAGAGAATAAATTAAAACATTTAAAAATCCCTTTTACAGTGACTTCATTATCTAATGTGAAGTCTGGCTAATTTTGTTTTAAAACAGCATAAATATTTAATTACCAGCTTTAATTGGTCTGTACTTCTGTTTTAGCAAGTGCCGGAGCCTTCTTCACTAACCACCTTTATATTTAATTGCTTTATTAATATGGTTAGCACATTAATATATTCAACTGAGAATCGCAAGCCCACATTAAATACCTTCCAACAGTTTATTGTCACATTATATAAAATGGCAACCCATTGAGGCATTTAAACAGTACTGTGTTGGCAATTAGCTCATTTATGGGCTTTAGGATAACACAGGGACCATGGCAGGCTGAAGTTCAAGAATGAAATATGTGTGAGAATCAGTAATGCGATGCCAGGATGAATTTGGATCACCTATGGACTCGGAATTAGCAGGGAGCTGCTTCTTTCCTTTTTCCTTTTAATAGAATATTTCAACCTTGAACTCTCAGTATCCATGTGTAGAGCTGTGAACATGGGTAAGTTAATCAATAGCATATCAAAAGCCACCAAATGTGCACAAGTTGAATCGAATGCTATAAATCTGATCAGATCAATGCTTATTTACCGTTATACACATCCTCCTTCACTCCCTTTCAGACCTTGTGGGCTGCGTTTTGCTTTTGTAAAAAATGGCTTATTCCTCCCAAATTGAAAAGTTCAGACTTCCGACTGCAAATTTAATTTCCTCGCTGAGTAACCACAAGGAGAAGCTAGTGTCTCACTTCCTTTTCCACAATACATACCAATTTTTCAAGCGTAGGAAGAGATTTATATCTGAAAGATGGTGATCTATTAGAAGCTCAGAGGAAGGGAGAAGGCAGATTTAGGGCATGTGCTGGATGAGTATTCGTGTGAGCGCGTGTACTTACACCAGTTAGACGCTCGTCAAAGCCAGCATTCGAACCGAAATAGTGTCTGTCCATTAAAATCACAGAGCAAAGTTGGGGAGATAATTATTCATGCCCATATTTGGTTGTCAGCGTTGAGCTACCACTCATTTTGTGCGTGTGCCAAGGGTGGCAGGTGGCAGCTCGCACAGAGATGGTCCATGTGGTAAGCCTCCACCCTCCCCAGTGGTATCGGGAAAGGCAGACGTTGAAGTGAGGTTGGCAGCGGAGTCGATTCCAGCAGGGAAAAATACACTAAGTACAGACCATCCATCCTTCACACAGAGGCAGCAAGAGGGAGAACATAAGAATCCTCAGCAGAGCCAGCCCAGGAATAACTGGGCACCGGCCAGTATTGGGCTCAGTAGCTAACACCTTTCTCTTAATAGTATAGCACGATCAAAACAGTGCGAGGAAACACATAGAAAAATAACCAGGGAGAGAAACTTTTAGGCCTTTCCTTTGCTTCCCAAATCCTACCCGTGTTCAAGAATATGAGGTTACAATCCAGGCAGTGAGCTACTCTAGGTGGTGGCCCAATGGTATTATTGCCAGGCAATTAATCCAGAAACTCAGCTAATGTTCTGGGGACCCAGGTTCGAATCCCACCACTGCAGGTTTTGGAATTTGAATTGGAGTTAAGAATCTACTGATGACCATGAAACCATTGCCAATTGTTGGAAAAAACCCATCTGGTTCACAAATGTCCTTTAGGAAAAGAAATCTGCTGTCCTTACCTGGTCTGGCCTACATGTGACTCCAGAGCAACAGCAATGTGGTTGACTCTCAATTGCCCTTGGCCAACTAGGGCTGGGCAATAAATGCTGGTCAGCCAGCGCCGCCTATGTCCCACGAATGAACAAGAAAAACTTCATTCATCACTTTACCAGGTAAGGTTCAGGCAGCCAGCAGAGCCCTAGCCCCAGGCTGCAGAAGGCCCCATTGGCATTTAATAATGAGTTAATAATGAGTTGGTATTTAATAATGAGGGGTGGCACAGTGGCACAGTGGTTAGCACTGCTGCCTCATAGTGCCAGGCACCAGGGTTCAATTCCGGTCTCGGGTGACTGTCTCTGTGGAGCTTGCATGTTTTCCCTGTGTCTGAGTGGGTTTCCTCCGGGTACTCCAGCTTCCTCCCACAAATCAAAGGTGCACAGGTTAGGTTAATTGGCCATGCTAAATTGCCCCTGAGTATTCAGCAAATTAGCAGAATACCTGGGGTTACAGGGATAGGGCTTGGGGTGTGATTGTCGTCGGTGAATGGCCTCCTTCTGCACTGTAGGGATTCTATGAGTGGTCAAATGATGTAATTCACACCCCGCTGACAACTTATCAGTGAGCCATCATGTTTAGTGCCCCGTACTGGTTAACAGAAGCGCGTGAGCTTTGGGCCCAGAAGAAGATCAAAGCAGTAATTGTTTTATTTTGTGAAAGGTTTCCTCATGGGCCATGAGGACCAGTTCTGTTCCTTTGAGCCCCTCAAGGAACCTTGGTGGCCCACACTCTCTGACTGCAATTAACTATCCCACCCACCACCTCTCCCTCACATGGCTTACCTGGCTGCAGAGTGTAGAGTCAAAGGTTAACATCAGGAGTACCTGACACTGATGTAAGAATGACGTAATGTCACATGACTACGTACCTGAGATCCGTTGGAAGCAGAAGTGCAACCTTGAGTAGTGTATTGGCATGTACACGAATCTGTAAATAAACAGGAGTGCTTTTCACAAATAATAGCATTCTCAGGGTGGCGAATCTGTGGAATTCGTTGCTACAGAAGGCTGTGGAGGCCAGGACACTGAGTGTATTTAAGACAGCGATAGATAGGTTCCTGATTGGTAAGGGGATCACGCACCCCGCACACACTCTCTTCCACCTTCTTCCATCGGGAAAAAGATACAAAAGTCTGAGATCACGTACCAACCAACTCCAGAACAGATTCTTCCCTGCTGCCATCAGACTTTTGAATGGACCTCCCTTGCATTAAATTTTTCACCCTAGCTATAATTGTAACACTCCATTCTGCACCCCTTCCTTTCCTTCTCGATGAACGGTATGCTTTGTCTGTATAGCATGCAAGAAACAATACTTTTCACTGTATGCCAATACATGTGACAATAATAAGTCAAATCAAATCAAAAATCAAAGGTTATGGGGAAAAGGCAGGAGAATGGGGGTGAAAAACATATCAGCCATGATTGAATGGCAGAGAAGCCTCGACAGGCCAAATGGCCTAATTCTGCTCCTCCAGCTTATGGTCTTAAGGCAAAGCCTAAATAAAAGCCAACTGGACCCTGGCTGAAGACATGGCGAACAATCACTGAAACAAGTATATGATGACATCAACAAGTTCCATCCCACCATCAGACTCACCATGGACTACTCTCCGGAATCGGTTGCATTCTTGGACACACGCATCTCCATCAAGGACGGTCACCTCAGCACCTCACTGTACCGCAAGCCCACGGATAACCTCACAATGCTCCACTTCTCCAGCTTCCACCCTAAACACGTTAAAGAAGCCTTCCCCTACGAATAAGCTCTCCGTATACACAGGATCTGCTCAGATGAGGAGGATCGCAATAGACACCTCCAGACGCATAAGAACAGGATATGGCGCTCGACTCATCGATCGACAGTTCCGACGCACCACAGCGAAAAACAACACCAACCTCCTCAGAAGGCAGAGGTCGGTGCCTTCTGGGGCACGGCAGACAGAGTACCCTTCGTCGTTCAGTACTTCCCCGGAGCGGAGAAGCCACGACATCTTCTCCGGAGCCTTCAACATGTCATCGATGAAGACGAACATCTCGCCAAGGCCATCCCCACACCCCCATTTCTTGCCTTCAAACAACTGCACAACCTCAAACAGACCATTGTCCGCAGCAAACTACCCAGCCTTCAGGAAAACAATGACCATGACACCACACAACTCTGCCACAGCAACGTCTGCAAGACGTGCCGGATCATCGACACGGATGCCATCATCTCACGTGAGAACACCATCCACCAGGTACACAGTACATACACTTGCAACTTGGCCAACGTTGTCGACCTGATACGCTGCAGGAAAGGATGTCCCAAGGCATGGTACATTGGGGAAACCATGCAGACGCTACGACAACGGATGAATGAACACCGCTCGACAATCACCAGGCAAGAGTGTTCTCTTCCTGTTGGGGAACACTTCAGCGGTCACGGGCATTCAGCCTTTGATCTTCGGGTAAGCGTTTTCCAAGGCGGCCTTTACGACACATGACAACGCAGAGTTGCTGAGCAGAGACTGATAGCCAAGTTCTGCACACACGAGGATGGCCTCAACCGGTACCATTATTTTGTAAATTGAGTTTGTGTCTTTATATGCCCTGTTTGTGAACAGAACTCCCACTCACCTGATGAAGGGGCAGCGCTCCGAAAGCTTATGGCTTGTGCTACCAAATAAACCTGTTGGACTTTAACCTGGTGTTGTGAGACTTCTTACTGTGAAGACGAAACACCAAGGACCATTGTCACAGGTCCCCAGCTGCAACTTCCTGGCACACTCGACCCATTCCTGTCCACCACCTCACACCAATGAATTCAGACAAGAGTTGAGCCTATGATTGTAAATGAGTGGCAGGGGTTAAATTGACCTGGTTCTTAGACCAGCAAGTCACTCACTCGCCCTATCTGGCCCCATCATGTCCATAGAACCCCCACGGTGCAGAAGGGGGTTATTCGGCCCATCAGGTCAGCAACAAATCTCCAAAAGAGCATCTTACCCAAGGCCGGAATCGAACCCCAGTCCCTGGTGCTTGCGGCAACAGCGCTAACTACTGTGCCACCGTGCCACAAACCTTGAGTAAAAATCAGAGGTTTGTGTCACTTATTCTTGTATCTAAAGTCGCCCTCTTATCATATAATCCTACAGTGCAGAAGGAGGCCATTCAGTCCATCGAGTCTGCACCCACCACAATCCCACCCAGGCCCTATCCCCAGAACCCCATGTATTTACCCTAGCTAGTCTCTCTAACACTAAGGGGCAATTTAACATAGCCAATCCACCTAACCCACACATCTTTGGACTGTGGGAGGAAACCGGAGGAAACCCACACAGACACGGGGAGAACGTGCAAACTCTACACAGACAGTGACCCAAGCCGGGAATCGAACCCGCGTCCCTGGCGCTGTGAGGCAGCAGTGCTAACCACTGTGCCACTGTGCCACCCGCAATAGACTTTAGCTCAATTGACAAACATAATCTGCAGAAACACTTCTGCCCCTCTTGAATCCAAATAAACCTTATTTGGACCAACAGAATCACAATAGAATCCAAGAATGTTAATTCTTAGATTGGGATTGAACCTCTTTGATATTAAAATTTCCTCCTCTCTCCAATCCAAATTGGCAGTTCAGCATTTACAAGCTGTGGGTCCAATACAATATATAATAAGCCCTATTTTTTTTAAGAAGCAGCACTGAATGTATTTGAGTCATGATAGCAAACACAGATTAGCATCAAAATAACTCTTCTAGTGCCTGACAGCAATTTATGAATCGTGGTTATGACTATCCCTTACAATTTGGTTTTAATAGATACAGACATGAATAAATAAATAATTAAGATAGTTAAATGTGGAGTTACATAATTGGACAGTGCAAGAAAAGTGTATAAATGGTACAATGAAAGAAATTAGAATAGAAAAGGCACAATTTATAAATCGTAGCTAATAATACAATTTTAAACTTTATATATAATATATGGGGTTTTCTTGCAATGAGAGCTACTCTTTCTACTATGTTAGTGCCTGCTTGCTGTTTTGCTTCAGTGTCTGCATCCTTCCTCAATGTACTTCATGTTTTTAACTGACAGTTAAGTTCATAGAATCCCTATGGTGCAGAAGGAGGCCATTCGGTCCATCAAGCCTGCACCTACAACAATCCCACCCAGGCTCTATCCCCATAACCACACCTATTTACTCTGCTAATCCCCCTGACACTAAGGGGCAATTTAGCATGGCCAATCCATCTAGCCTACACATCTTTGGAGTGTTGGGTGGGGGTAACCAGAGCACCCGGAGGAAACCCCACGCAGACACGGGGAGAATGTGCAAACTCATAGAGGTTTACAGCATGGAAACAGGCCCTTCGGCCCAACTTGTCATGACAGACAGACACGCAGAAAATGACCCAAGCCGGGAATTGAATCCAGGTCCCTGGTGTTGTGAGGCAGCAGTGCTAACCACTGTGCCACCGCGCCACCCCAATAGAGTTTAGCTCAATTTACAAAAATAATCTTTACATACTGCAGGAACATTTTTTGACTTTAGCTATTTTGGTGAGCTATTTGTTTGGCTCAATGGCCAGAATTCTCCAGCTGTTTATGCCAGCGGGATCCTCTGGGAATTCCCATTGACAGCAGTGGGACCAGAGGATCCTGTCACCAGTGAACGATGGTTGCCTCTCGCCGCCGAGAAAAACACTGAGGAGAGGCCAAAGAATCTCGCCCAGTATTTAATCCCAAAACACAACAACTTAAACACCATGGCTCTTTTCTTCCATTAAATCATATCCAAGTTGGAGTACTCACAACTTCAAACGTCAGCACTCTTTTGAATAATAAAAGCAAAATTCTGCGAATGCTGGAGATTCAAAATGGGAAATGCTGGAAAATCTCAGCTGGTCTGGCAGCATGAGTGGAGTGCAAAACTGATTTAACCTCTGCAATCCTTATTCATTTGCAGGATGTGGGTATTGGTGGCTTGGACAGCATTTATTGCCCATCCCTTGTTGCCCTTGAGAAGGTAATGGTGAGCTGCCTCTTGAACCGCTGCAGTCCTTGAGCTGCAGGTACACCCACAGTGCTGTTAGGAAGGGAGTTCCAGGATTTTGATCCAGTGACAGTGCAGGAATGACGATAAAAGCAAATTATTGCGGAATCTGAAACCAAAACAGAAAATGCTGGAAAGTTTCAACAGGTCTGGCAGCATCTGTAAGGAGAGAAAAGAGCTGACGTCTCGAGTCCAGATGACCCATTGTCAAAGGAATGGCGCTATGTTGCCAACTCAGGATGGTGAGTGACTTGGATGGAAACTTCCAGATGGTGGTGTTCCCAGGTATCTGTTGTCCCCGTGCTTCTAGATGTTAGCAGTTGAAGGTTTGGAACAGCCTTGGTTAGTTCATACAGTGCATCTTGTAGATGGTACACACGGCTGCCAACGTCTGTCGATGATGGAGGGATTGAATGTTTGTGGCAGGGGTACCAATCATGGGCGTTCTTCTTCAGAATTAAGGGGAGTTGGGATGTGATGGGTCATATGTTGCCGAAAAAGTTATGAAAAGCAGGTGGAGCAAAAGAGAAAGTCAGGTTAGATTAAAGGGTGGGAAATTAAATGCCAAAGATATCATGGAACACAAGGCAAAGTGGGGATAATGATAGTATTAAAGATACAAAGATACAAAGCATCAGTACAGAGTAGGTGTTAATAGCAGAAGGTCAGCACTGTCTGAAAGCAAAATAGCAGAATTTCTTAATAATATAATAAAGGTCACTGCTGTCAAACAAAACAGAACATGAAAACAAGAATATGAGAACAAAAAGTAAAGTAAAGTTTAATTATTCGCCACAAATAGGCTTACACTAACACTGCAATGAAGTTACTGTGAAAATCTCCGAGCTGCCACACTCCGGCTCCTGTTCGGGTACACCGGCACATCTTTCGGACTGTGGGAGGAAACCGGAGGAAACCCACGCTGACATGGGGAGAACGTGCAGACTCCACACTGATCCAAGCCAGGAAGCGAACCTGGGTCCCTGGCGCTGTGAGGCAGCAGTGCTAACCACTGTGCCACCGTACCACCCAAGATACAGACTGGCACTTGCAGGCAGGGGAATATCAAAAAGAAGAAAAGAGCATGGTATGAAATTGTTGAACTTAATGTTGACTCTGGAAAGCCGAATCGGAAGATGGCCTGCTGTTCCTCTAGCTTGTATTGGGCTTCAGTGGAACATTGTTCATCTTTGAATAACATTTTTTGCCATTAATTACACAGGAAAATATGCAGTGATTTAATTTGCCCCCAGTAAGAGTTTTAATTAAATTGACCCAAGGTATTGATAACATTTTGCTGACAGAACATTCTGTGGTGTTACTATTCTACAACCACATAAACCTACTGAGCTAAATCTAACATTTAATAACTTAATGTGTGTTTTCCGTGCACATTGCAGTGATAAAATGGTCCAAGCACACTGACTAAGTTACACATTTGAGGGCAGAGGGGGCACCAACATGACAACCAAAGCCATCATTCACAACATTGCACTGGCATCTTTTGTCGGTAAAAGCAGCCACCAGCAGGTAGCCACCAGCTCGCAGCCTGGTTCTCACACTGAGCCTCTCCCACAAACTGCACCCTGACGCAGTTCCACATTGAACCTTGAGCCTCAGTTCATAAAATTTTGATTTGATTTATTATTATCACATGTATTAACATACAGTGAAAAGTATTATATCTTGCGCGCTATACAGACAAAGCACACCATTAATAGAGAACGAAATGAGAGAGTGCAGAATATAATGTTACAATCATAGCTGGGGTGTAGAGAAAGATTAACTTAATGCGAGGTAAGTCCATTCAAAAGTCTGACAGCAGCAGGGAAGAAGCTGTTCTTGCGTCGGTTGGTACGTGACCTCAGAATATTGTATCTTTTTCCTGACGGAAGAAGGTGGAAGACACAGAATGTCCAGGGTGTGTGGGGTCCTTAATTTTGCTGGCTGCTTTGTTGAGGCAATGGGAAGTGTAGACTGAGTCAATGGATGGGAGACTGGTTTGCATGATGGATTGGGCTACATTCACGACATTTTGTAGTTCCTTGCGGTCTTGGGCAGAGCAGGAGCCATACCAAGCTGTGATAAAACCAGAAAGGATGCTTTCTATGGTGCATCTGTAAAAGTTGGTGAGAGTCGTAGCTGACATGCCAAACTTCCTTAGTCTTGATATAATGATAAAATGATATAACCTGCAAAAGGCTTCAAACATGTCTAATTAAGTTGAAAACTCTTTCATTGATAAAAATCAAAATTTTGACATTACAGATAGAAAGCTGATTTTATTTTTGATGACCATTTGTTTTAGTGAATCTGGTTAAAAGGTATGGTTTTGTGTGTGTATATAGTTTATTCATTAATGCCACAAGTAGGCTTACATTAAGACTGCAGTGAAGTTACTGTGAAAATCCCCCAGTCACCACACTCTGGAACCTTTTCGGGTACACTGAGGGAGAATTTAGCATGGCTAACGCACCTAACCAGCACATCTTTCATACGGTGGGTGGAAACCGGAACAAACTCACACAGGCACAGTGGTTACACCACTGAGAGGGAGAACGTGCAGACTCTGCACAGACAGTGACCCAAGTTGGGAATCGAACCCGGATCCCTGGCACTGTGAAGCAGCAGTGCTAACCACTGTGGCACCATGCCACCCAATGTATATTACTTAAAAAATATAAACATGGATCATCCAGAATGAAATTGTTATCGCTTATTGAATACACAACTTCCTCCCAATATTATTTATGGTTACATTTTTGTACGTTGTATGAAATGGGAATCTAAGATCCAATTTCATGGGAAGAGGCCACATTTACAGACATATCTGTATTGCACGTCTGAATTTAGTTCCTTCAGAAATGTTCTGCCTGATAAGAAGAAATTCTTGATTTAAATTGCATTTGTCCTATATCCACTGGTCTTTATCGATCTGCACTGGAGCAGTCATTCCTGAATGATTCCACCTGACCGCTATCATTGTACTTGGCCCTCTGCATAGACCAGGGATTTCAGAGTCACTCTGGATCTGTGTTCATCAAGAATGGGTGAACTGGTCTCTGCTGAAATTTTCAGGTCAGTCTAACACAGACTTGCCTTCAGGCCTTTGACCTTGGTCACAGATCGAAACCATTTAGACAGCAAAGCCAATGGTGCAAATGAAGTTTTTGGTCCGTTAAGGTTTAGATTCTTTGCTGCACAAAGATTTATTACATTTGTCTTGATAAAATGCCAGCCTAGGTCAGTCAGTCCCGGCAAATATAGAAGGGTTTAGCCTTTCGCGCTAGTGACCCATTCATTCCGAATGTTCACAATGCCATAAATGTGAGATTTATCTTCAGCCAAATGAGTTGGGCCCTGGAGACTCAAGTTTCAATAGATCCACATCAACAATACATCACTGAAACAGTTCACTTGATAGCCCAGTGAGTAGAAGTCCAATGTAATACAAAGCTACACAGCCCAGAAAGCCTTGGGATCCAGGTTCGATGCCTGGCATGGGTCACTGTTTGTGTGGAGTTTCATAGAATCATAGAATCCCTACAGTGCAGAAGGAGGCCATTCGGCCCATTAAGCCTGCACCAACCACAATTCCACCCACACCCTATCCCCATGCTCCCACGTATTTACCCTGCTAAATTCCCTGACACTAAGAGGCAATTTATCATGGTCAATCCACCTAACCCGCACATCTTTGGACTGTGGGAGGAAACAGGAGCACCCGGAGGAAACCCATGCAGACAGGAGGAGAACATGCAGACTCCACACAGACAGTGACCTGAGGCTGGAATTGAACCCAGGTCCCTGGCATTGTGAGGCAGCAGTGGTAACTACTGTGCCACCGTGCCGCCCAGTTTGGACGTTCTCACTGTGTCTGCATGGGTTTCCTCCAGGTGCCCCAGTTTTCTCCCACAGTCCGAAAATCATGCTGGTTAGGTGCATTGGCCATGCTAAATTCTCCCTCAGTGTTCCCGAACAGGTGCTGGAGGGTGGTGACTAGGAGATTTTTAACAGTAAGTCCACTGTAGTGTTAATGTAAGCATACTTGTGACACTAATAAATAAAGTTTAAACTTAACCAACCAACCTTAACTAGACTTATCTGCATTGTGTTAGGAATGTGAGATTGTATTAGATGATTATGTTTAAACTGTTTCCTTTTTTCAAGATAAACTGGAGTTGTTTGAAGAGGGGTAATGGAGACCAGCCCATGTGACCTGGTTGCCAATGGAAATATGGGGCCTAGGTTAAGAGTCTTTGAAAGTAACGTGCAGTTTTTCCATCTGAACAAAAAAGGAGGAAGGAGCTGGCTTTACTGATGCCCAGTTTTAGTCAGATCAAAGCATTTAGGGAGAAAGCATCGCACAACAGGGACCAGAAGAAAGGATTACTTTTTGGGTTAATCAGCAATGGGGGGGCTTTTGAAGAAGAACGTAAGTTGAAATTTTCCAGTAGACCAGAAGTGGCAGTTACGGAGGACAGGGGAGCAAGATTGACAGGAGGCCAAAAATCAACATCCCAGTAACAAGAAATGTTTTTGGAACCTTGTTCTCCCAACTTTCATGGTGCTTAAAGGCAGGTCAAGTGTCCCACCGAACTGAAGAGTCCCATGTGCATTTCATGAGCGCTCATTAAAAAGTCAGCACACCAGAATCTTGTTCCCCCTCCAAATAAAGCCAGCAGGAATTTAGAATATCCTGTTTCAGGACATGGCATGGACCTGGCGAGGTAGACATCATTCTGTACTTTCAGGTCAGTGGGGGTTGCTTTGCCTTCCTTTTACATCATCACTGAGGGATATCAGTTACCTGAGTTAAGAGACCAGATCAGAAACCCCAAGGTATACTATGAAGTTAGACAAGACCCCAACAATTTTTAAACATTTTAACATTAGTGTGAGGATAAGGTATTTCACTCCAGGTGTGATTCTATTGACCCAATAGGAAGCTTTTATCAAAACAAACTTTATTTAACAATGGAGTTTAAATATAATGAGTGAATTAGCTCTACTTTTACCAACTGAAATACTTGAACATGACAAGATACAATTCTTAACTGCTAACCTATCTCTATTAGTTCCAATTTAAGCAATATTCCTCATAACATACGCTCTTATTCAAAATCAATTAGCAAACAACAGGCTTACATGCGGGTGCATGGGCTGCTAGTCTTCAAGCCTCCAGAACACCTTTGGAGAGAGATACCCATTTTCTCGAGATCCAAAACTGAAGTCTCTGGTGCTCCGGTTTCCTCTGACATTCTGAAAGATGTGCTGGTTAGGTGCATTGACCCGAACAGGCGCCAGAGTGTGGCGACTAGGGGAATTTCACAGTAACTTCATTTCAGTGTTAATGTAAGCATTACTTGTGACTAATAATAAATAAACTTTAAACTGAGAAAGAGGGAGGGAGAAAAGAGTTCCTACTTCTTGCAGATGCACACAGAAAATTGCCTGCTTGTCTCTCTAACTGTTGCTCCTCCCATTACAACATGACTCAGCCATTGTCAATCAACCTAATCAAACCCTACTCTGAAACTGCTTTAGCTCAGGTTAAAACAAACACCCCAATAACTAGGATCAAGTATCCCTCGATATTCTCAGTATGTGGGCTGCCCGAATCAGACAGATTGGCACCACTTAAACACAGTTGAATTTTAACATATCGCTCACAAGATCCATTATATAAATACAATTCTTGAAGGCACAGTATCATCAGACCTATCACACAGACTGTGCCAAGGCTGGGCACAGGGGGAGGGAGTGAAACCAAGGTAGGACTGGGGATTGGGGGAAGTGGTGGTCGGAGGTGATGAGGAGGCAAGGAGGAGATTGGAAGAATGAATGGCTACCCGGATGCTGTTTAAATATGGTGACCGGATGTTGGAGCCCATGATATGATAACAAGATGCACCACTTCCTGTCTGCCTGCCATGGGATTCTACGTATTCCTCATGGTTGCGTAATACATGAGCTGAACAGGACTGTTCAGGACTCTTTCTGTGCTGTAGGGTTTCTATGATTCTATGATTCTAGGACTAGACCTCATGTGTTTAGCTGCTGCACTCTCCACTGAAAGTCACTCTGACTTTCGCTTCCGCCACCGCATTTAGTCTCCAGATTAGAAAATTCTGCCCCATGCTAGAGGAAACAAGGATTGTGCAGAGGATATTTTGCAATGGGTAGTCCATTGATTACGCTCAATGCGCAACTTTGTCAAGGACACTGGAAGATTCGCCAGCTTGGCAATGAGTGATTGGATTTTTGCTCACCTGTAGTCCATAGATCAAAAACTAACTGAACATGAAAGCAAACAACCCAACAGGGTGGGGAATGTTTTTTTTTCACACCTCATAACTAACAGCTCCATGACAAAGTTACATATTCAAAAACTGCAACCTATTACCTGGGCATTCATTACAAAGAAATATAGATCTTGTCTCATCTTCATTTTGGGAAGAATTTTAAATTCTTAATTTTTGCCTGATTCCACTCCTGCAAAGCACCTTGGGACATTTCACTACGTTAACGGCACATGATAAATTCAAGTTGTTGTTGCTATTTGTGGTGGCGTGGCCCTTAAAGGGAGGGCATTCCCAAGGGTCATGTGATCTGGTGGACCCTATAGATTGTCATGGTGAGAAGCTGAGCGAATTGGCAGGAGGGTGTATATCACTGCTTAGAACCATAGAACCATAGAAGATTACAGCTCAGAAACAGGCCTTTTGGCCCATCTTGTCTGTACCGAACCATTTTTTGCCTAGTCCCACTGACCTGCACTTGGACCATATCCCTCCACACCCCTCTCATCCATGAACCCGTCCAAGTTTTTCTTAAATGTTAAAAGTGACCCCGCATTTACCACTTTATCCGGCAGCTCATTCCACACTCCCACCACTCTCTGCGTGAAGAAGCCCCCCCTAATATTCCCTTTAAACTTTTCTCCTTTCACCCTTAACCCATGCCCTCTGGTTTTTTTCTCCCCTAGCCTCAGCGGAAAAAGCCTGCTTGCATTCACTCTATCTATACCCATCAAAATCTTATACACCTCTATCAAATCTCCCCTCAATCTTCTACGCTCCAGGGAATAAAGTCCCAACCTATTGGGATTGTGGTCGGTGCAGACTCGATGGGCCGAATGGCCTCCTTCTGCACTGGAGGATTTCTATGATTTATTCACATGGTGCTCACGTCAGCTGAGGCGTACGTGAGCTGACCGCATGGCCTGACTTCAGGGCGGCACGGTAGCACAGTGGTTAGCACTGCTGCTTCACAGCTCCAGGGTCCCGGGTTCGATTCCCGGCTCGGGTCACTGTCTGTGTGGAGTTTGCACATTCTCCTCGTGTCTGCGCGGGTTTCCTCCGGGTGCTCCGGTTTCCTCCCACAGTCCAAAGATGTGCGGGTTAGGTTGATTGGCCAGGTTAAAAATTGCCCCTTAGAGTCCTGGGATGTGTAGGTTAGAGGGTTAGCGGGTAAATATGTGGGGGTAGGGCCTGGGTGGGATTGTGGTCGGTGCAGACTCGATGGGCCGAATGACCTCCTTCTGCACTGTAGGGTTTCTATGATGATTTCTATTCAATCTCTCTCCGTAACTCAGCTTCTCAAGTCCCGGCAACATCCTTGTGAACCTTCTCTGCACTCTTTCAACCTTATTTACATCCTTCCTGTAACTAGGTGACCAAAACTGTACACAATACTCCAGATTCGGCCTCACCAATGCCTTATATAACCTTACCATAACACTCCAACTTTTATACTCGATACTCCAATTTATAAAGGCCAATGTACCAAAGGCACTCTTTACAACCCTATCCACCTGTGACGTCACTTTTAGGGAACTCTGTACCTGTATTCCCAGATCCCTCTGTTCAACTGCACTCTTCAGAGTCCTACCATTTACCCTGTACGTTCTACTTTGGTTTGTCCTTCCAATGTGCAATATCTCACACTTGTCTGCATTAAATTCCATTTGCCATTTTTCAGCCCATTTTTCTAGTTGGTCCAAATCCCTCTGCAAGCTTTGAAAACCTTCCTCACTGTCCACTACACCTCCAATCTTTGTATCATCAGCAAACTTGCTGATCCAATTTACCACATTATCATCCAGATCATTGATATAGATGACAAACAACAATGGACCCAACACCGATCCCTGCGGCACACCACTAGTCACAGGCCTCCACTCAGAGAAGCAATCCTCCACAACCACTCTCTGGCTTCTTCCATTGAGCCAGTGTCCTTATCACACCTTCCAATAACTTGCCCACCACCGACGTCAAACTTACTGGCCTATAATTTCCCGGATTTCTTTTGGAACCTTTTTTAAACAACGGAACAACATGAGCCACCCTCCAATCATCCGGCACGTCCCCCGTGAATACTGACATTTTAAATATGTCTGCCAGGGCCCCTGCAAGTTCAACACTAGCTTCCCTCAAGGTCCGTGGGAATACCCTGTCTGGTCCTGGGGATTTATCCACTCTGATTTGCCTCAAGACAGCGAGCACCTCCTCCCCTTTAATCTGTAAAGGTTCCATGACCTCCCTACCTGTTTGCCCTATTTCCGTAGACTCCATGCCCGTTTCCTCAGTAAATACGGATGCTTGAGGAAGCTCTGACAGTTGGAGCCAGGGAACCACATAGGGCAGTCTCATTGTAGATCAGCCTGACACTTGTTGCATATATTATTCTTATTCTTGGCAATAAAGCCTTTGTTGACTCAAGCCACACTGAGTCACCCTCAATCTATTACATCAAAGTCGTTGGGGACCACAGTGTCCAGCTGGAGGGGAGGAGACTTGAGTATCGAGAATACGAAGAGGTATAAAGAAGTAAGGTAAATTTACTTAGTACAATGCCTATAGTCAGAAAAATCGAGCCATTTCACCCCAAAGTAGACATATAACCGCTGAAGAAAAGTGAAAGGTTATCTTGCTTACAGTCTGGGCAGGATTTTCCAGCCACGGTCACCCCCAAACCGGAAAATCCCTCCCGAGGTCAACGAACCTTTGTATGGTCCACCTCCCCTGCTCGCTATGATTTGATTTGATTTATTATTGTCACATGTATTAACATACAGTGAAAAGTATTGTTTCTTGCGCGCTATACAGACAAAACATACCGTTCATGAGAAAGAAACGAGAGAGTGCAGATTGTAGTGTTACAGTCATAGCTAGGGTGTAGAGAAAGAACAACTTAATGCAAAGTAGGTCCGTTCAAAAGTCTGACAGCAGCAGGGAAGAAGCTGTTCTTGAGTCAGTTGGTACGTGACCTCAGACTTCTGTATCTTTTTCCCGAAGGAAGAAGGTGGAAGAGAGAATGTCCGGGGTGCATAGAAATCATAGAAACCCTACAGTGCAGAAGGAGGCCATTCGGCCCATCGAGTCTGCACCGACCACAATCCCACCCAGGCCCTACCCCCACATATTTATCCACTAATCCCCCTAACCTACGCATCTCAGGGGCAATTTTAACCTGGCCAATCAACCTAACCCGCACATCTTTGGACTGTGGGAGGAAACCGGAGCACCCGGAGGAAACCCACGCAAACACGAGGAGAATGTGCAAACTCCACACAGACAGTGACCCAAGCCGGGAATCGAACTCTGGACCCTGGAGCTGTGAAGCAGCAGTGCTAACCACTGTGCTACCGTGCTGCATGGGGTCCTTAATTTTGCTGGCTGCTTTGCCAAGGCAGCGGAAAGTGTAGACAGTGTCAATGGATGGGAGGCTGGTTTACGTGATGGATTGGTGACGATTTCCGTGGTGGGTGGGAAGGGGAAATTCACCAGTCTGTGGCCTACAGGCTTATAGTTTAACGAGAACATTAACATCGCCGGAAACTCCAGGCATTTTGACCACATTGGCTGGTCAAAAATCATTTTAACCCCATCCCGCAATCATTATGCTGACGTACAATATTTCATATGGCAATCTGAGAGCCAGGGGAAACAGTCTCAGGCTTGGTGACAAGATTTAGGGGACTGGTAGAACTCTGAGTTTGGCCCAGCATGAGGAGAAATGTTAAGGGACAGAATGGTCTGTGGTATAAACAGTCTAATTGTGCAAAAGTAGTTACTAGCTGAGACCAAAATCACTCTAGGAAAAGCTGTGGAGCTGGCCTCGGTGACTAAATGTGCGGAGCAGGGCGTAACCACATTGCAAGGTTTGTGAGGTGTGCCGAATGAGGTAAACTGTTTGTGGCAGGAAACAGTTGTCGTACAAAACAGCCCAGGAGCACAACAGTGCCCGATGGAAGAGGTGCTACAGTGAGGGCTGAAGGAAGTTTTCGATGTAGGAGGACACTCCCAAAACGTTTGTTGATGCAATTTGTGTGCTTCAGGTGCAATAAAAAAGGTCACTTAAAAAACATGGTGGAGAGCGAAGCAACCAGTACAGTTGGTACAAAACAAAAGACAGCAACTATTAGTTCAACTCTCTTAACGAAATTGGGTGAGGAGCCCAGTAAGGGATCCAAGTCATTCACCCTAAGCCAGGTCCAGCTAAGCAAAGTGCCCCCCATGGAGATAACTTTGCTGGTAAATAGCAAAGCACTCAAAATGGAAGTCGATACAGGTGCGGCGGCTACAATCATAGGGGAACAGGCATTTCGTTATCTACAACAAGGGCTCCAAACATTAAAATTGGATGAGTCAGGTGCCATTTTGTCCACATCTCCTGGAAAGACACTGTAGACTTTAGATGCAGCAAGTGTGACAGAACCAAACGGTACCAGCCTTGGTAATCAAGGGTCACAGACCTTGTTTAATGGGCCGTGATGGTTAAAGCAAATGTGGCTAATAAATAAAACTTTAAACTGGCTGGAAACATTAAACCTGAGTTTTGGAGGTTTTCAGGAGCTGCTGTCTAAATATTCCGAGGTTCTCCGAGACAAATTAGGATGCTTACGAGGAGCTAAAGCTAAAATCAGGAAACAACATCTAAATTCTTTCAGGCCAACCCAGTTCCTCATGTACTCCATCAGAAGGTGGAAATAATACCTTAACCTTCAGGAGGCTGAAGGTTTAGGTATCATAAAGTCCATACAATTCTCTGAACGGGCTGCACCCATTCTTGCATTAGAAGATGCACACTCCAAGTAGTTAGATGTACAGTTGGTGAAATTCACAACAGCCACGGCAAATCACTGACAAGTTAAGGAAGATCTTTGCTATCCATGGCATTCCAGAAGTGGCGGTGTCAGACAGCACATCATTCACAGTGGAAGAATTCCAAAAATTTCTCTAGTCCAATGGTATTCACTGTGTGAGGTCAGCATCGTACCACCCAGCATTAAATGGGCTGCTGGAGCCTGCGGTACAAACATTCAATTCATCAATTTTAAAAAACAAGTAAATAGGCTTTTTCCTTTACGTATAGCTAGTTTTTTTATTGTCTTATAACACCACCCCAGATGTGACCACAAGGATCACACCAGCCAAGTTACTGATGGGATGTCATTTAACAATATGATTGGACATCAATTTGGTGGGGAGGGTGGAGGCTAGGCAAGCCATCCCATGCATTTACCATGGCCAATCCACCTAACCTACGCATCTTGGGATACTAAGGTGCAATTTAGCATGACCAAACCCATCAGGCTTTTGAATGGACTTATCTTGCATTAAGCTGATCTTTCTCTACACTCTAGCTATGAATGTAACATTACATTCTGCACTCTCTCGTTTCCTTCTCTATGAACGGTATGCTTTGTCTGTATAGCGCGCAAGAAACAATACTTTTCACTGTATTCTAATACATATGACAATAATAAATCAAATTAAATCTTTGGGCTGTGGGAGGAAACCGGAGCACCAGGAGGAAACCCACACAGACACGGGGAGAATGTGCAAACTCCGCACAGTCACCCGAGGTCGGGATTGAATCCTGATACTGTGAGCCAGCAGTGCTAACCATTGGATATTGGGTTTCTTTCACTGCATCTTTCAGGAGAATAAAGGAACATGCTGTGGGAAGAGTGGGAAGAGTGATGGTAGGTCGTTGGAAAGGTTGCTATCTGGCCAAATAATGCCTTGAGTGGTGAGGGGGGAGACAGTTAAAGCTTATGTTTGGCCTGAACTACCCAGTTGGATAGATTGCAACACATGTGGTGCCATACACTCACAAGTTACCCCACTGAGCAACGAAGGTGGAAAAGAACATTTTTAGAATGCTACAGCTTTGAGAACAGACAAAGTAAGGATCTAAAATCTCCAGTCCAGTACCATAATTAAAACTTGATGGGAGATTATATACATCGAGAAATCCCAATCAATGCATACCTGATGTCGTATGGATGTCAGAAAGAAATCGTTGCCACTTCTTACAGCATCTGTGATACATAGAAAGGGTGAGAGCAGGAATATTATATACAAATCCCCTTCAGATAGCAACAAGCTGAACCAGAGGTAGAACATATGAGAAGGGGAAAAGAGATTTGACAATGTCCCTGCAAAGCTCAGGGGAATAACAGAATGAGGGAAAAAATAGACTAGATCCCTGTGGTAAAGCGATTAAGAGTCTGTGAATTACAAAACTATTAAACAGAATATAGTTCCCAATTAAAAGATGATTTGACTCTGGAATCTGATGGCTGAATTTTGATTAAATTGTGATCCATTACAAGCCCAGGGATATGACTTTCCGCTGTCAGTTTCTGAAGTTAAAATGTCGGGTTTTTTTTAAATTTTGGGCAAAATAAGGTTAATTACTCTGAATAAGACAGCTGGAGGCTTGAGGACAAATAGAAAAGAAAATCTACATTTTCCTCTGGAGTTTTATTTAAATAGGATAAGTATCTCTCTGGAGGTACTTAAACAAGAGGGTCATCTTAAAATGGATGTTCAAATGACAATCAAAAGAAACTGGGTTTACAGGAAGCAAGAGTTAAGACTTCCCAATCACTCATGTGACTGTGCTACAAAGCTTGGCATCCGCAGTACTCTTTATCCTAACACGCTACTGCTGGCTTGACTTATCTATTTGAATGCTGGCATCTGAAGCAATGACCCTGACTTTTCTTTAACCCAATCCACATTTATGAGCCTGTCTATTTCTTTGTTCAGCTTAAATCTCAGGATTATTATTAATGCCGCCTTTCAATTATTTTTACTCAATCACCACTAAAGCAGTGAAGACTTTCTGTTTTGTTTGATGCCCTTACAAAACTCACATTTGCAATATTCTTTTTCTCTCCTTTATCAGATGGCTTGCTGATTATTTCACCTGACACTTAAACCTCTTTTATGTTTGGGTTTTGGCTGTCAAGCAGTAGTGACCTCTCTTAGGGCAGACTCTCATGAGAAATACAATGAACACGGGGAGTTTAAAGTTTTTAAAATTTATTTATTAGTGTCACAAGTAGGCTTACATTAACACTGCAATGAAATTACTGTGAAAATACCCTACTGGCCACACTCCAGCACCTGTTCGGGTACACCGAGGGAGAAGTTAGCATGGCCAATGTACCGAACCAGCGTGTCTTTCGGACTGTAGGAGGAAACCCACGCAGACACAGGGAGAACGTGCAGACTCCGCACAGTGACCGAAGCCAGGAATCGGACCCCGTTCCCTGGGTGCTGTAAGGCAGCAGTGTTCACCACTGTGCCACCCAAAGACAAACCTCCCCCTCCGAACTGCATGGATCAGTACTTACGTCACGGTGGCAGCTATGGGCCAAGGCTATAGGCCAAGTAAATGGGATTAGGTGGGAGGTCAGGTGTTTCATGCATGTCGGTGCAGACTCAATGGGCCGAAGGGCCTTTTCTGCACTGTATGATTCTATGATTCTATGTATATAGAATTGTTCTTATAATACCATAGAAATCTATGGGAAGAAATTTTAAGTTTGAACTCCTGCTAGATACACCGTTTCCACTTGAAGGAGCAACTTATGTGGCCAAGTCTCATTTACATTCATTCAATGAACTGCAGCATATAACATATTTCCTTTAGCAGCTAGCTGAGCAGAGGGTGAAAAGCAGGCATTGTACAACTGCAATGTGATTATTCTAAACATCAACTTTTTAAAATTTATTTTTATTCTAAGTTTTCCATTTCACATTTGCCACAAAACACAACAACCCCCCAAAATCTAGTGCAGTACAGAGCGATCAATATTCCACATAAACATAGAGAAACACCAACGAATATTCATTTATTGGGACATAGAGATAAAAGCAAGGAAGTTACGTATCGAATACTAGTTTGACCACAACTAAAGTATTGTGTTCCAGTTCAAGACAGATGTGTAGACATTACAGCAAGCGCAGAAAAAATTCAAGAGGATGATCCCAGGGATGGAGATTTCAGTTATGTAGATAGACAGGAGAAGTTAGGAATGTTTTCCATGGAGAAAATAAGTTTGTGAGGAGAGTTGATGGAGGTGTACAAAATCATGAGGGGTTGAGACAGAGTAGATAGGGAAAAGCTGTGACAAAGGGTCATCTGGACTTGAAACGTCAGCTCTTTCCTCTCCTTACAGACACTGCCAGACCTGCTGAGATTTTCCAGCATTTTCTCTCTTTGGGTTAGGGAAAAGCTGTTCTCTGAATCGAGGGTTTGATTTGATTTATCATTGTCACATGTATTAACATACAGTGAAAAGTATTGTTTCTTCCGCGCTATACAGCCAAAACATACCGTTCACAGAGAAGGAATGGAGAGAGTCCAGAATGTAGTGTTACAGTCATAGCTAGAGTGTAGAGAAAGATCAACTTAATGCAAGGTAAGTCCATTCAAAAGTCTGACAGCAGCAGGGAAGAAGCTGTTCTTGAGTCGGTTGGTATGTGACCTCAGACTTTTGTATCCTTTTCCCAACGGAAGAAGGTGGAAGAGAGAATGTCTGGGGTGCGTGGGGTCCTTAATTATGCTGGCTGCTTTGCCGAGGCAGCGGGAAGTGTAGGACACAGTTTTAAGGTAATTGAATAAGCAATGGCAACATAGGATATGGTGTGGTGGAGACAGCTTCAGTTGAGATATATAAGGGGGAATTGGATTGTTATCTGAAAGGAAGAATTTTGCAGGGCTAAGGGCAAAAGGCAGGCTGTGGTGGTAAACAAATTGCTCTTATGGAGAGGCGGCATAGATATGATGGACAAAATGGCCTCCTTCTGTGCTGGAACAATTCCATTGTTGGCCTAGTCAAATCCATTCAGTGAAAGACAGACTAAATGTAAGGCCGATGGAGAGTAAATAAATGGGACCGAATATTCCTGCACTTGGGACATTCTTGAAATAACTTTCTTTCATGTTTATTGGAAAATGTATTTGTCTTCTTCAACTGCACCATTAGCACCATTCCAGCAGCAACATTCCAGAGCAATAATCGGGAGTGGGATTCTTCAGCTGCGCACGTCCCAAAATCGGAGGTCAATGGATCTTTGCGTGGTCTGCTCCCCGCCCGCTGTGATTCCCATGGCGGGCAGAGCAGGAGAATTCCCCCCCTGATCTTGATTCACAAGATCAGCTAAGGCTAACACACACTATCAATTGGATTCCCCTGCTGGTACGTACAACATATTATGACTGTATTACGATAGGATGATACAGATAATGAGTATGAACGTAGCTTGTCAAAGCTTCAGGATTATATAGAAACATAGAAGATAGGAGCAGGACGAGGCCATTTGGCCCTTCGAGCCTGCTCAGCCATTCATCATGATCATGGCTAATCATCCAACTCAATATTAGAAGTTTTCCATTTTCCATTTGCCACAAAACATAACAAATCCCTAAAATCTAGTGCAGTAGAGAGCAAGCAATATTCCACATCAGGTCAATAGCCTACTCCTGCTTTCTCCCCATGACCTGGATAATATGCATAAGAATGTGTTTAGTTTAATGAACATAAGAAAACACAGCAATCCCTGAGCTGAAAGTACAAGAGCTGCCCCAATATTGTAATGAGTAAAGACACTGGGGGAATTTTACCATTTTGAGTCTAAGTGCCGGATCTGGGCGTCAAATAGATCCGCGCCTGGAATCCTCTTTCCAGCGCGCCCATACGCGTTTTGCCGGCTCCGGCCCGATCTGCGCTGTGGGCAGGGCTTAGCGCTGGCGGACCGATCGGAGCCCTGAACTGTGCATGCGCAGTTCAAAAAAAATCTGACAGCGCGCCCGGGCGCGAAAAAAAAGCAGAAAGTGGCTCTCTGATGCTCATCCTCTGCTCGGGTGGTGGGGGGGGGGAGGGGGGGGGGTGTGATGTCTCATCCCCTGGGGGTGGGGAGTGGGAGGGGAGGGGGTGTGACCGATCAGCCCCTGGGGGCGGGGGTGGAGAGGGGGTGTTACGTATCATCCCCTGTGGGGGGGTGGAGAGGGGGTGTGACGTCTCATCCTCTGGTCGGGGGGTTCCGCCGCCTATCTGCGGCCGATCCCTCCTGAACGCCATCACTGGTACACTACCAGCCACAGATTGGTGCGAGAGAGCGGGAGAGATGGCTGTGGCTGGTAGTGTACCAGTGATGGTGCCAGGAGGGATCAGCTGCAGACAGGCAGCGGAACCCCCCCCGACCAGAGGATGATACATCACACCCCCTCTCCTCCCCCCCTGACCAGAGGATGATACGTCACACCCCCTCTTCCCCCCACCCCCCCAGGGGATGATCGGTCACACCCCCTCCCCTCCCACTCCCCATCCCCAGGGGATGAGACGTCACACCCCCCCCCGCCACCCCCCCCAGGGGATGAGACATCACACCCCCTCCCCTCCCGGCCCCCCAACCCCCAGGGGATGAGACGTCACACCCCCTCTCCTCCTCCCGCCCCGACCAGAGGATGACCTGGGTCAGAGAGCCGTTGCAGTCTCTGACCCCACTCTTCAGAGGCTGCAGCAGCGACTTCAGACTTTTATTTTGCAGATCGGTGACAGCGCGGACGTGGATCGGGCCAGAAGACGGTAAAGTGGGATTTGGTGGTAGAGTTGGGCGCGCGGTTCATAAGTCGATTTAAATGCATGCAAATGCATTTAAATCGTCGGGCCGCCCGATTCGGGCGCGCGCCGGACCCACGCCCAAATCGGGTGTCGGTAAAGCTGCGATCTGCTCGGATTTGGGTGCAGATCGCGTTAAAGGCCCGACGCCCTACTTTACCGTGATTTCGCGCCCGTAAACGGGCACAAAGGTTTGGTAAAATCAGGCCCACTGTTTTAGTGTGATTCTGGGTCATGTGGGCTTAGAATCCCTCCTCTGTGCAGCACTGGCTGGTAACACTGCATGTTTCAACACCCTCAATAAAGGGTGGGAGATGAATGGTATTTAGCAATAACAATTCACATTTAGAAAACATCTTTAATTTAGAATAAATGCCCCAATGTGCTTTGAAGGACCATTCTCAATAAAATATGACACCCAGCCACATATGAGACCATAAGACCATAAGACATAGGAGCAGAATTAGGCCACTCAGCCCATTGAGTCTGCTCCACCATTCAATCATGCCTGATTTTTTCTCTCATCCCCATTCTCCTGCCTTTTCCCCATAACCCCTGATCCCCTTATTGATCAAGAACGTATCTATCTCTGCCTTAAAGACACTCAATGACCTGGCCTCCCGCAGCCTTCTGTAGCAAAGAGTTCCACAGATTCACCACTCCCTGGGTGAAGGAATTTCTCCTCATCTCTGTTTTAAAGGGTCGTCCCTTTAGCCTGAGAAAGGGAGGCAGGACAGCTTGGTCGAAGAGAGAGGTTTGAAGAAATATCTTAAAGGCAGAATGAGAATGGGAGAGGCAGAGAGATGTAGGCAGGACAGTACAGAGCTTAAGATCCATGAAGGCATGGTCGTCAATTTTAGGGTAAAGGAAACAAAGGGTGTAGGCGAGGCCCGAATTGGAGGAAAGCAGAGTTTTCAGAAGGTCTTGGGCTGGAGGAGAACCAAAGAAAAATGAGTGATAGTTGTTCAGCCCAACCAGCCAAGTTCTTCAGCAGGCCAAGTTTAACGTGCCCTGCTCAGGCATTCAAACTCATTCGCTTTCCGGGGAGGTAGCTGAGTCAGAAGCGAAATATCGAAGATGCTAAAGCTCTGTGAGATTTCACCCTGACCTCCAATGTTAACAAGCTTAGCTCTAAGACAATTATCCACTTTTGTGCATAACCTGCAATCCACTTGTGAAATCGAATTCTCAGGAATGACAGCGTGTTTATGGAACCGCATATTCTATCATTTCGTTTGTGGGTTATCAACTCGTTAGCAGGTTATTATGGAGAACAACATGTTGTGTGTTAAAAGAGGAACTTCGGGCCCTTTTAATCAAGTATTACAACCTACATTATTCATCTCTGACCACTTTCATTCCACAGTTGACATCTACTTGGTCCCAACAGTTCAGGAACCATCATGTTCGAAAGAGTATCTGATTAGCTCTGTCTATACTTATCCTTACAACTCTCAATCCCATTCTTAACCAGATATTTGTTCAGCTTTGTTATAAAGGAGTTAATAGACACAGCATTAGCAGCTCTTGCTGGAGTCTATCCCACATATCTCCAACTAATAAATTCTAACATCCAGTCTTGCTTGAGGCTTGTTAATTTTAAACTCGTGACATATAGTTCTGCAACCACATCCAAACTAGATAAGCTCTATACATCTATATTATCCATGGCTAGTCACTGAGTACACATTGCAATATCTTACCTGCTTTTACTTACTTTGACATTTTGTTAGAAAAAAAATATGCTCAGATTAAATATATAAATAGCTAAATTAATAATAAGAAAAAAAGCGTCTGCTGGCGGAGAATGGGCAGCAAGGTGGCACAGTGAAATGTTTATGCTGTATGTAAAGATCATTTTTGTCAAAAGATCTAAACTCTATTGTGGACGATACGGTGGCACAATGGTTAGCACTACTGCCTCGCAGCCCCAGGGACCCGCGTTCAATTCCAGCTGACTGTCTGTGTGACGTTTGCGCATTCTCCCCATGTCTGCCGGGGTTTCCTCCAGGTGCTCCAGTTTTCTCCCACTCTCCAAACTGTACTTATTTAAGTATAGCTCATCTTATTGCAGAAGCATTCTTTGATGCACACCGTCCAACCCCTCTCCATACCAAAAATTGCCAGTTTCGGCAGCCATTTTTAAAGGTTGGGTTATCAGAGCCTGGAATTCTCTCATCTCCGCGCACCTGGCCCGGGAGTGAAAATCTGGGCCTTACTGTGTGAAATTGGCCGTGCTAAATTGCTCCTTAGTGTCCCAAGATATGTAAATTCAGGGGTTTGTGAGGTAAAATGCGTAGGGGATAGAGTCTGGGTCAGTACAGGCTCGATGGGCCAAATGGCCTCTCTCGGCACTGCAGGGATTCTATGATTCAATGGGCAGAAAATGCTTTGTGGTCTGTAGCGACCGGATGATCTTGAGTAAAAGATGCTACCATATTCATTTAATAACCAGTAATGAGCTTAGAGGGGAGTTGGGCGACATGGTGGCACAGTGGTTAGCACTCCTGCTTCACAGCTCCAGGGACCTGGGTTCAAATCCTGTCTGTGTGTGGAGTTTGCACATTCTCCCCATGTCTGCGTGGGTTTCCTCCAGGTGCTCTGGTGTCCTCCCACAGTCCAAAGATGACTGGGTTCGGTTGAATGGCCATGCTAAATTGACCCTAGTATCATCAGATTAACAAGGTAAAGGGTTACGGGAATAGGGTCTGGTTGGGATTGTGGTTGGTACCGACTCAATGGGCCGAATGGCCTCCTTCCATACTATAGGGATTCTATCAGGTGAGGCCAATGCTAATCAAATTTAATTCATGTAAAATATGAGAGGGCAGATGTAAGCTATAACTACAACAGTCTTTATCTTAGTGTAATATACTGTACTGCTGTTATCCAAATAACTTAAACATGGCTAGCCAGCATAACATGCACTGATTGATGGCCTGTCACAGAGGACTGTTAACACCAATCATTTCTATTAAAGAAATTACAGAAATTAATAGAAAGAAAAATCACCAAAATGCTATTTGAACGATGACAGTCCTGGCCAATTTATTCAAAAGTTTACTATTCCTTGACATTTAAGAAAAAGTTTTGATTGCCTGTAAGCTGCTTTCTTTTGATAAGATTTTATCTTCCTTATTATTATTTATCTAATAATATTTTGTTCCACTGGGGCAGAGAATAATTAGTGTTTTATTTTAATTATTAGTTTATCTGCCATGGCGTTCCACATGGGAAATCAAGACCAAGTTTTAGTCTTGAGGTGAAGCAAGGTTAGAAAGATGAGAAATAATTGGACTAGGGCATGCAGACATAATTTGCTCTCCAGTTTAAAGTCATATATATGTCCTCATTTTTATATTTTCATTATAAATTTCGATATCCAAATTTATAATGGGACTTGTCGGTATAAGCTAGTAGTGCATCCTCTCATCAGTGGTGGTATTGCAGTGTCCTCACTGGTAGGAAGGAATAATTATGGTGCAATAAGCCTACATAAGTAATTTCCATCAGAAGTGCGGTCCTATAAGAATTTATAATGACAAGAAGTTAACAAGAAGTTCACAGAGAAATAAGTTCTTTATTCCATTACTGATCAATTCCCACAATTTCACACAGTAAGGCACAGATTTTAACTCTCTGGTCAGGTGCACAAAGATGGGAAAATTAAAAATGGCTGCCAGAACGTGCAATTTTTGATCCAGAGAGGGGCTGGACAGCATGCATCAGAGAATGAGACGAGCTATACTTAAATTACTACTGTTGTGCCTCAGACAGGTCCCAGCTCTGCTCCTTAACCTCACTGGGCCAGATCATCCTTCGGGTATCAAGAGAAGGAAGAGATGTTCAAGGAGGCAGCATCGCAATATACCAACCCACATGCTGCCAACTCAGATACAAGCACTTTGGAGGGATGTAACTTGAGGGTAGAGTTGCTGGCACAGGATGAGGGTGACCGTACCAGAGTGCAAGAGGAGATACCAGAGTCAGAGACATCTGTGCATGTCCCCCTCGGAGAATCATTGAATAGAATCATAGAGTCCCTACAGGGCAGAAGGAGGCCATTTGGCCCATCGAGTCTGCACCGACCACAATCCCACCCAGGTCCTATCTCCATACCCCTACGTATTTACCCTACTAGCCCCTGACACTGAGGGGCAATTTTAGCAAGGCCAATCAACCTAACCTGCACATCTTTGGGAAATCAGTGACCCAATCCGGGAATCGAATTTGGGTCCCTGGCGCTGTGAGGCAGCAGTGCTAATCACTGTGCCTCACAGCGGAGGAAAGTCACAATGTTGCTGCAGGGGCCAAGGATATGGAGTCCCAGGAGTCACCTTTTTGGGTACCATGTTTGTCCAAATAGTAGCAGATGCGTGGATATTTGCTGGTGTTCCATGAGTCAGTAGGAGCTCTAGGACTGCGAATGAAGGAGTCCATTGATGGAACCTGAGCTCACCCTGGGGGCTCAACCACATGATCTCAGTCCATGAGAGATTGACCAATCTCATGGAGGGCCACATACAGCAGCACTCATTGTTGATGCACGAGCAGCATCACGAATAAGAAATGGTGTAAGATTCCCTCAGTAGCCTGAAGCAATCTACTCAGAGTATGAGAACTCACATCCGTAGAATACATGAGGAGTTACATACTCTTAACACGACAGTTGCACTTCGGCAGAATGGTTGCTGGAATGGACAATTTCTGCACACCAGCAGCCAGCCCCATCAACCCCACCTGAAGGCCGATCCAGGGCTGTGGAGGTCACTGAGGAGGGTGAAGGTACCGAGAACTCCTCAGCAATCTCACAGAAACATTGAAACTAGAAGCAGGAGTAGGCCATTCAGCCCTTCAAGCCTGCTCCATCATTCATTTTGACCATGGCTGATCATCAAATCCAATATCCTGATTCCCCCTCCCTCCTCATATTCCTTGATCCCTTTAGCCCCAAGAGCTATATCTAATTTCTTCTTGAAATCAGATGACGTTTTGGCCTCGACTACATTCGGTGGTAATGAATTCCACATATTCACCACTCTCTGAGATGAAGAAATTTCTCCTCACCTGAGTTCTAAAAGGTTTACCCCTTATCCTCAAACTATGGCCCATAGTTCTGGATTCTCTGACCATTGGGAACAATCATCTTCCTTCACCTCCCAGAGCCCTTTTCTGCAGTTCATGTGCCAGTGACTACGGCTGCCCATGTAGAGATGCAGAAACCTCAGTCTAAAGGAGGTCACCCAATGGGTGCCTGCAGGACCAGGCCGGCCACCACAGTCCTCAATGCCTTTTCGAGAAAGAATTGAGCAGCCTGCCTCTGCCTCCTCTGAGGCAACAGGGGGCGCACTTCATAGGAGTGTGTGAGAGTGAACAGCACCATCTCACTTAGACCACTGATGGGTTCACCGTGGGTCTACTTTTCACATTTGTATATGACTCGGTGTGTGTTTGTACACTAGAGAGCTCAGAATGAATGGTAACATTATGAAAGCAGTTCTTACCAGTACTAATGCAGGTGACATGTTGAGGTCCACTTCAATGTGCCGTCAACAGGATCAAGGTTGTCAGCTGATTTGTGATGCTTTGGAGGGCTTCTATCTTTGTGGAACAGCACGATGCCACAGTGGTTAGCACTACAGCCTCACAGTGACAGGGGCCCGGATGACTGTCTGTGTGGAGTTTGTGCATTCTCCCCGTGTCTGCATGGGTTTCCTCCAGATACTCCAGTTTCTTCCCACAGTCCAAAGATGTGTGGGTTACGTTGACTGACCATGGTAAATATGGTCGCCAGTACAGTGGCACAGTGGTTAGCATTGCTGCCTCACAGTGCCAGTGACCCAGGTTCAATTCCGGCCTCGGGTGACTGTGTGGAGTTTGCACGTTCTTCTCGTGTCTGTGTAGGTTTCCTCCAGGTGCTCTGGTTTCCTCCCACAGTCCAAAGATGTGCGGGTTAGGTTGATTGGCCATGCTAAATTGCCCCTTAGTGTCAGGGGGATTAGCTGGGTAAAATACTTGGGGTTACGGGGATAGGGCTGGGTGATTGGTGCAGACTTCATGGACCAAATGGCCTCCTTCCGCACTGTAGGGATTCTGTGATTCTATGATTTTCTCAGCTGTATCACATCTGATCAAAAAGGTCAAAGTCTCAAGCCGAGATGCTACTTGTATCTTTCATTGTTCATCCAAGCTTGACTTTAAGGGAGGTTCAATGATCGGACTCCACAAACAGATGCTGAACAGCAGCTGCATCTCATGCGTGAGTGCTGGGTGCAAGGCATTCATTTGCATGCAGTGTTACACATTGGCCTAGGATTAGATATTGCAGTTGTGTATCATGCTGCTAATATTGGTCGCATGCTGTGTCCACTGCATTCACTGTATTTGCATTCCAGGTGTCGTAGAGTGTGCTTTGTGCAGCAGGCAGAGGTATATGGAAGCCAGCAATGTTGTGTGTGGTGTCCGCATCAGAAACTGGATCATTGGCCGGAATGCATGATGAGCAAGTTATTTCAAAATACTGTTGTGCAGTTATGGGCTAGATGCCTTATTTGTATGTATGGTTCAACATCCAATCCTAGGTCTGTACACCTTTCCCACAGGTTGTTCCACCTCTTTTCCTCCATCTTCTTGATGTGCGGACAGTAGTCACTCTCCTGATTTTCTGCTCGGATTCTGGCTGCTCATGCCTCTCTGTGTGAGGCTGCCGTGCCTATCTCTTTTGTTCCTTCGCATGAAGTGCTATGTGTCCTTCTCCAGCACAAAGTTCTTCCTGGCACCTGAATGCATGAGACAGCAGGGGCAAAATGAATAGCCCAGGTGCCCCACCCTCCTGCTCCCTTGGGTGAAGAGAAGATAGTTGGAATTTGCTTTGTGCCGTTTTATTGGTTGAATAACATTTTTAAATAAATTCCACAGGGATACCCAACCTCCACAAAGATGTCCCAGGCAATGCAACAAAATATGCCAAGTTCAGACCTGCTCCCACAAGGTCTCTACACTGTACACTTCACATTCCACACTCCTAGGCACCCAACATCCAAATTAGAATGGAATTTGCCTCATAAAATGTTCCTGTGTGAAATGCGCCCTTGAATATGGGAAGTTTTGTCAGGATGAAAATCTGGTAAGTTGGACAATTTGACCATTCTCTCACCTGTCTCTCCTGTCTTTCTGTTGCTGTTTCTCTGTCTCTCATTTTGTTTCTATTTAACCTCCCTCTGCTTCCCTTCCCTCAAGTACTATTCTCTTCTTTGTCTTCTTCTGCCTCTCTTTCTGCATATTCCTCTCTCAAGTAGGAGGTGGTAGATAGGATTGCAAACTATGGTAAAGCAAGGAGCCACCAATTACTGCAAGCTACATTTGAGACTGGATTTTGTGCAAAATGTGATTGTCGTGGTTTCTCCACTCCTCACATCCACTGTTCCCCATTGAACAACCTACTCGAACCTGAATCCTATCCTCCCCCGTGTTCCACTGTCATTTTCCTCACCTTAACCATCCATCTGCTTCCCCTCACTGTCATTCACTGCCCCAAAGATTAGTGGTGGGATACCAGAGTTCCTCACTCTCAAACAGCTTCCCTCTTCCCTTCTCCTTCTAACCTTCCTTTTTTATCAGTTTTTCTCAAAGAGGTTTTGTTCACTTCCAAAATTCAATTGAGAAAAATCAAATTAGAATGAGGAAATAAATCATAGGCCTTTCTTTCGATTCAAGTCCTTGGTTCTCTCTCTTCATTACACTTAATTGGCTAAGAAACAATTTGGGACATTATGAGGTTATATAAAGTATATGGGGGTGACATGGTGGCACAGTGGTTAGCACTGCTGCCGTGCAGTGCCAGGGACCCGGGTTCAATTCCTGGCTTGGGTAACTGTGTGGAGTTTGCACGTTCTCCCTGTGTCTGCGTGGGTTTCCTCCGGGTGCTCCGGTTTCCTCCCACAGCCTGAAAAACATGCTGGTCAGGTGCATTGACCTGAACAAGCACTGGACTATGGCGGCTAGGGGAATTTCACAGTAACTTCATTACAATGTTAATGTAAGCCTTACTTGTGACTAATAAATAAACTTTAACTTTAAAGTATTATATAAATGCATAATGGTTGATAGGGGTGACACGGTGGCACAGTGGTTAGCACTGTTGTCGCACAGTGCCAGAGATCCAGGTTCAATTCTGGCCTTGGGTGACTGTCTGCATGAAGCTTTCACATTCTCCCAGTCTCGGCTTGGCTTTCCTCCGGATGCTCCAGTTTCCTTTCACAGTCCAGTGATGTGCAGATTAGGTGGATTGGCCATGCTAAATTGCCCACTACTGTCCAAAGATGTATAAATTAGATGGATTAACCAGGATTACGGGGATGGGGTGCATGGGGATGGGGGGGCAGGTCTGAAGAAGATGTTCTTTTGGAGAGTCGGTGCAGACTCAATGGGCCGAATGGCCTCCTTATGCACTGTAGGGATTCAATGGGATAGACGTTAGAAATTAGACTCCTGTATTATGATGCAAGTGGTTAACACTGGTATGTTTAACAGTTACCAGAACACAGTTAAGCTAATAATGTGGGCATCAATATTCAACATTTTAAATTTTCATAGTGTGGGCATTGCTGGCAAGACCAGTACTTATTGTCCATCGCAAGGTTGGCCTGAGAGGATTTTGTTGCAATCTGATACAGCTGTGGCTTGATAGGCCACTTTAGAGAATGGAGCTCACATCAGATATATACAAACCAGTTGGATTTTTAATCATGATCTGACAGCTTCATGGTCACATTTAGTGACACCTGTCATTTATTGTTTGATAAGGTACTGCACAAAAGGCTGCTTAATAAGAGCCCATGGTGTTGGGTGTAGTATATTAGCAAGGATAGAGGATTGGCTAATTGTTAGAAGACAGAGAGTTGGGATAGGAAGGGCATTTTCAGGATGGCAACCTATAACGAGTGGAGCTCCACAGGGATCAGTGCTGGGGCCACAATTATTTACTATATATATTAATGACTTGGATTAGGGAAGTGAATGTACTATTGCCAAGTTTGCGGATGACACAAAAATAGATGGAAAGGCAAATGATGAAGATGACACAAAGTCAACAGAGAGATATAGACAGGTTAGATGAATGGGTTAAACTTGGCAGATGGAATACAATGTGGGGAAATGTGAAGTTATGCACTTTAGTAGGAAGAATAAAGGAGCTGAAGATTATTTAAATGGAGAAAAACTGCAGAAAGCTGCAGCACAGAGAGGTTTGTGCAAAAATTGTGAAAAGCGAGTATGCAAGTCCAGCAGGCCATGGGGAAGGCAAATGGAATGTTGGCCTTTATTTCAAAAGGAATGGAACATAAAAATGGGGAAGTATTGCTAAAACTACACAAGGCACTAGTCAGACCACACCTGGAATACTGTGAATACTTTTGGTCCCCTTATCTAAGGGAAGATATATTGGCATTGGAGACAGTCCAGGGAAGGCTCACGAGGTTGATCCAGGAAATAGAGGGATTTTCTTATGAGGAGACATTAAGCAGGTTGGGCCTGCACTCACTGGAGTTTAGAAGAATGAGAGGTGACTTTATTGAGACATAGGATTCTCGGGCGGCTTGACAGGGTAGATGCTGAGAGGTTGTTTCCCTTTGTGGGAGAGTCTTGAACCACAGGGCATAATCTCAGAGTAAGGGGTCGCCTATTTAAGACAAAGATGAGGAAGAATTTCTTCTCCCAGAGAGTAGTGAATCTGTGGGATTCTTTACCGCAGAGGGCTGTCGAGCCTGGGCCATTAGTATGTTCAAGGTTGAGACAGACAGATTTTTCATCAGTAAAAGAATCAAAGGTTATGGGTATAAGGTGAGAAAGTGGAGTTAAGGATTATATCAGATCAGTCATGATCTCATTGAATGGTGGAGCAGACTCAATGGGCCGAATGGTCCACTTCTGCTCCTAAATCTTATGGTCTTATTTCTTTCCAGATTTTGCCAAACTGATTTCAAATTCTCAATTTGCCACGGTGGGATTTGAATTAATGTCTGGACACTTGTCCAATAACATAATTGTACAATTATTACACATCCAAATTAACATAAACTGAATAAAAATGTTCTCTTTCTTTCCTCTCATTTAGCTTAATATACTTCCTAAACTTTATAGAACACAAAAGTTACAACAGCTACACAGTCATTTTTTCTCTTTCAAACTGGAGACCTGTGACCAGCGGTGTGCCTCAGGGATCAGTGCTGGGTCCACTGTTATTTGTCATTTATATTAATGATTTGGATGAGAATTTAGGAGGTATGGTTAGTAAGTTTGCACATGACACCAAGAATGGTGGCATAGTGAACAATGAAGAAGGTTATCTAGGATTGCAACGGGATCTTGATCAATTGGGCCAGTGGGCAGATGAATGGCAGATGGAGTTTGATTTAGATAAATGCGAGGTGATGCATTTTGGTAGATCAAACCAGGCAGGACTTACTCAGTTAATGGTAGGGCATTGGGAAGTGTTATAGAACAAAGAGACCTAGGGATACAGGTTCATAGCTCCTTGAAAATGGAGTCACAGGTGGACAAAGTGGTGAAGAAGACATTTGGCATGCTTGGTGTCATTAGTCAGAACATTGAATACAGGAGTTGGGGTGTCTTGTTGAAGTTGTACAAGACATTGGTAAGGCCACACTTGGAATACTGTGTAAAATTCTGTTCACTCTATTATAGAAAATATATTATTAAACTAGAAGGAGAACAAGAACAAAGAGAACAAAGAAAATACAGCACAGGAACAGGCCCTTCGGCCCTCCAAGCCCGCGCCGCTCCCCTGGTCCAAACTAGACCATTCTTTTGTATCCCTCCATTCCCACTCCATTCATGTGGCTATCTAGATAAGTCTTAAACGTTCCCAGTGTGTCCGCCTCCACCACCTTGCCTGGCAGCGCATTCCAGGCCCCCACCACCCTCTGTGTAAAATATGTCCTTCTGATATCTGTGTTAAACCTCCCCCCCCTTCACCTTGAACCTATGACCCCTCGTGAACGTCACCACCGACCTGGGGAAAAGCTTCCCACCGTTCACCCTATCTATGCCTTTCATAATTTTATACACCTCTATTAAGTCTCCCCTCATCCTCCGTCTTTCCAGGGAGAACAACCCCAGTTTACCCAATCTCTCCTCATAACTAAGCCCCTCCATACCAGGCAACATCCTGGTAAACCTCCTCTGTACTCTCTCCAAAGCCTCCACATCCTTCTGGTAGTGTGGCGACCAGAACTGGACGCAGTATTCCAAATGCGGCCGAACCAACGTTCTATACATCTGCAACATCAGACCCCAACTTTTATACTCTATGCCCCGTCCTATAAAGGCAAGCCTTCTTCACCACCTTCTCCACCTGTGACGTCACCTTCAAGGATCTGTGGACTTGCACATCCAGGTCCCTCTGCGTATCTACACCCTTTATGGTTCTGCCATTTATCGTATAGCTCCTCCCTACATTATTTCTACCAAAGTGCATCACTTCGCATTTATCAGGATTGAACTCCATCTGCCATTTCTTTGCCCAAATTTCCAGCCTATCTATATCCTTCTGTAGCCTCTGACAATGCTCCTGACTATCTGCAAGTCCTGCCAATTTTGTGTCGTCCGCAAACTTACTGATCACCCCAGTTACACCTTCTTCCAGATCGTTTATATAAATCACAAACAGCAGAGGCCCCAATACAGAGCCCTGCGGAACACCACTAGTCACAGGCATCCAGCCGGAAAAAGACCCTTCCACTACCACCCTCTGTCTTCTGTGACCAAGCCAGTTCTCCACCCATCTAGCCACCTCCCCCTTTATCCCATGAGATCCAACCTTTTGCACCAGCCTACCATGAGGGACTTTGTCAAACGCTTTACTAAAGCCCATATAGACGACATCCACGGCCCTTCCCTCGTCAACCATTCTAGTCACTTCTTCAAAAAACTCCATCAGGTTAGTGAGGCATGACCTCCCTCTCACAAAACCATGCTGACTATCGTTAATGAGTTTATTCCTTTCTAAATGCACATACATAGTATCTCTAAGAATCTCCTCCAACAACTTCGCCACCACGGGCGTCAAGCTCACCAGCCTATAATTACCCGGGTTATCCTTCCTAACCTTCTTAAATAACGGGACCACATTAGCTATCCTCCAATCCTCTGGGACCTCACCTGTGTCCAGTGATGAGACAAAGATTTGCGTCAGAGGCCCAGCGATTTCATCTCTCGTCTCCCTGAGCAGTCTTGGATAGATTCCATCAGGCCCTGGGGATTTGTCAGTCTTTATATTCTCTAAAAAACCTAACACTTCCTCCCTTGTAATGGAGATTTTCTCCAACGGTTCAACACTCCCCTCTGAGACACTCCCAGTCAACACATCCCTCTCCTTTGTGAATACCGACGCAAAGTATTCATTTAGGATCTCCCCTACTTCTTTGGGCTCTAAGCATAATTCCCCACTTTTGTCCCCGAGAGGTCCAATTTTTTCCCTGACAACCCTTTTGTTCCTAACGTATGAATAAAATGCCTTGGGATTCTCCTTAATCCTGTCTGCCAAGGACATTTCGTGACCTCTTTTTGCCCTTTTAATCCCCCGTTTGAGTTCTTTCCTACTTTCTTTGTACTCCTCCAGAGCTCCCTCCGTTTTTAGCTGCCTGGACCTAACATACGCCTCTCTTTTCTTTTTGACCAGTCCCTCAATTTCCCTGGTTATCTGCGGTTCTCGAATCCTACCCTTCCTATCCTTCTTTTTTACAGGCACATGCCTGTCCTGTAGCCCTAACAACTGTTCCTTAAAAGACTCCCACATGCTAGATGTGGATTTACCCTCAAACAGCCTCTCCCAATCAACAGCTGCCAATTTCTGCCTAATCCCACTAAAAAGGAATGCAGAAAAGATTTACTAGGATGCTTCCGGGACTTGATGGCTTGAGTTATAAGGAGAGGTTGGATAGACTGGGACTTTTTCCATGGAGCATAGAAGGCTTAGGGGTGATCTTATAGAGGTCTATAAAATAATGAGGGTCATTGATCAGGTAGATAGTCAACATCTTTTCCCAAAGGTAGTCTAAAACTAGAGGGTATAGGTTTAAGGTGAGAGGGGAAAGATACAAAAGGGCCCGGAAGGACAGTTTTTTCACAAAGAGGGTGGTGAGTGCCTGGAATGAGGTAGTAAGTAGTATGATTTTGTCTTTTAAAAGGCATTTAGACAGTTACATGAGTAAGATGGGTATAGAGGGAAATGGGCCAAATGCAGGCAATTGGGACTGGCTTAATGATAAAAGCTGGGCGACATGGACAAGTTGGGCCGAAGGGCCTGTTTCCATGCTGTAAACCCCTATGACTCGACTCACACACATGGACAGAGGCACATACATTAACATACATCCAGAGGTTGCCTTCTCCATTTTGAAATAAACCCTTGATGAAATTTTATCTCAATAAACCTCCTGAAATTTCTCTCCTTGGTTTTCAACATTATTTTTTGTTGAAAAACATTTGACCAGAAAGTGTCTCAGGCTAATTTTATAAAATGCCATAAATAGAGCTGACTCAATGAGAGGAATTTTAACATGGTTGTGCAGGTCTGGATGTGTATATAAAATGCTAAAGGGGATTGATAAGGTGGACGTTGAGCAGATGTTCCCCCTTGTGGGACAGTCAAGAACAAGAGGTCATAGATATATAGAGAGAGGAGGTAAGTTCAACACGAAGATGAGGAGAAATTACTTCTCTCAGAGGGTTGTGAATCTGTGGAACTCACTGCCCCAGAGTGCGGTGGAGGCAGAATCAATCAACAGATTCAAGAGATAGATAGATATGTTTCTGATGAAAAGCAGGATAAAGGGCTTTGGGGAGTGATGCGCGATTAATTCACACGGGAGGCTAGGACGTACCTGGGAATAAAGGCTTTTATTCGCGACAAATAGGAGCACACTACTTAACAATATTATCCCAGACTAAAGACTACTAGGAAGTAGCAGTGACCTTTATACTCCTGTAAGAAGGCGGAGCCGAACGGAGTGTACCACATAAACAATAATAACAGGTGGAACACCCAAACCCCAACCCCAACAGTAACAAGAGTAACATATGTACAAGTACCCATAGTGGTAACCATCTATGGTTCACCACAGGGAGCAGGCAGGAAAGTGGAGCTGAGACCAGGATAAGGTCAGTTGTGATCAGATTAAATGGCAGAGCGGGCTCAAAGGGCTGAATTGGCTACTCCCGCTCCTAATTCCTATGTTCCTATATATTTGGCGAGGAACATTAAATGAACAAAAATTGCAAGCAGCCGGGAATCGCCTCCAGCTCGCCAACTTTCAGCTTTTACAGAAGCATGACAAAGAGTGGACAGTCAACCTGCTGCCAAGAGGCAGATTGGCATTTTAAATATGTTCAGAATATCATGAAGAGATTAAGGTTTAAAAGAATGCCATTGAGCCTCATGAGCCTGTTCCATCAATCAATGAGATCATGGCTGATCTGAAATCTAACTCCATATACCCCCCTTTACCCCCATGTCCCTTAACATCTTTGGCCAACAAAAATCTATCAATCTCAGTTTTAAAATTAACAATCCTTCAACTGGCCTTGTGCAAACAAATTCCAAACATCTAGCACCTTTTGTGTGCAGAAGTGTTTCTTAATTTTGCTCCAAAAGGTCTGGCTCTAAGTTGCTCCAACCAGCAGAAGTAGTTTCTCCTGATCTATCCTATCATTTCCCCTGAATATATTGAATAATTTGATCAACTTGCCCATTGACCTTCTAAATTCCAACAGAATACCAGTTTGCATAATCTCTCCTCATAGCTCACCCTTGAAATGCAGCCATGATTCTAGTAAATGTATGCTGCACTCCCTCCAAGCTGACATTTCTTTCCTAAGCTGTGGTACCCATAACTGCTTGCAGGAAACTTCAGGTGTGGTCTAACCAAGGCTTTGTATAACTGAAACTTTACTTCCTTACCTTTGTGTTCTATTCTTCTACGTATAAAGGCCCTTTTGATTATTTTCTGTATTTGATCCTGATAATTATTTATGTCTTTTTTATTTAGTTATGGATGTGGACATTACTGGCTGGACCGGCGTTTATTACCCATCCCTAGTTGCCCTTCAGAAGGTGATCATGAGCTGCCTTCTTGAACGACTGGAGTCCATGTGATGTGAGTACACCCAAAATGTTGTTAGGGGAGGGGAGTTCCAAGGTTTTGACCCAGCAACAGTGGATAAACGGTGATATATTTCAGAGTATGGATTGGAGGGAGATCTTTCAGGTGGTGGTGTTCCCATGCATCTGCTACCTTTGCCTTCTAAATTGTAGTGGTCGCGGGTTTGGAAGGTGCTACTCAAGGAGCCTTGGTGAGTTTATGCAATGCATCTTGTAGATGGTACACACTGCTGCTACTGTGCATCGGTTGTGGATGGAGTGAATGTTTGTGGATGGGGTGCCAATCAAGCAGGCTGCTTTGTCCTGGATGGTGTGGAGCTTCTTGAATGTTTATGGATCTGCACTCAACCAGTCAAGTGGAGAATATTCCATTGCACTCCTGACTTGTGCCTTGTAGATAGTGAACAGGCTTTGTGGAGTGAGTAGGTGAGTTATTCATTGCAGGTTTCCTAGCCTCTGACCTACTTTTGTGGCCATAGTATTTATATGATCAGTCCAGTTCAGTTTCTGATCATTGGCAACCCCCAGTATGTTGATAGCGGGGGATTCAGCGATGGTAATGCCATTGAATGATCCATACCTCCCTTCAGCTTCAAAAAGCTGCTACCACTCTGAGGACTGATGCACCCTGGCACATGCTAGATAGAGTAGACAGGGAAGACTTGTTTCCCCTAGCTGAGGGGTAAATTTTCAGGTGGCACAGATATAAGGATTAGAGGAGGTACTAGGAAAAGCTTTTTCACCCAGAGGATTGTAGTTGTCTGGAATTCATTGCCCGGATTGGTGGCTGAAGCAGAAACCCTCAACTCATTTCAAAGATAACTGGATTGACACCTGAAGTGCTGTAGCCTGTGAAGCTACGGTGCGGATGCTGGAAGGTGGGATTAAAATGGGTGGCTGACACAGACATAATGGGCAGAATGGCCTCTTTCTGTGCCGAAATCTTTCTATGGTTCAATGCTCGGGCGGCACAATCCAAATTAATCTTTCAGTGCTCCGGTTTCCTCCCACAGTCCGAAAGAAATGCTGGTTAGGTGCATTGGCCATGCTAAATTCTCCCTCAGTGTACCCGAACAGGCGCCAGAGTGTGGCAACTAGGGGATTTTCACAGTAACTTCATTGCAGTGTTAATGTAAGCCTACTTGTGACACTAATAAAATAAAATTTAAAAAACATTGGCCTAGCCAAAAATATTAGCTCATAGCTCAGGCTTTTGGGAGAGGTCGAGACCTTCAAATAAATGACTTTAAAGAGATAAAAATGTAATTCAATTCCTAATTTTGTGTTATTATAAAACATGTAAAATTTCAAAATGTTGTTTAAATCTTTATTAGAAATATGCATAACGAAAATAAAATGGTGGATGGGGGGGGTGGCGGGGAAGGTAAAATTCAGGAAACATGGCAAGAATCCAGTGTGCGATGAGGCAATTAGATCGGCAAAGTCCGTCATAAATGGGGATCAGGGAAAATGTTAACTCAAAAAGCATGACAAAAATGTGACAACGGGAAGTCAGGTGGAACAGGCAGAACGTGTGCACAGCCATTAGATTTATAATAAGGTTATATATAGTTACTGATATTTCTTATCCCATCCACAATGTCCCAGAGCACCTAACAACCAATGGATTACTTTTTAAATGCAGTCGCTCTGTTATCTGGAGTAACATGGCAATTCACCTGTGGACAAAAGCGTCCACAAGTAAATGAAGAGGTAGGTCATTTCTTCTTGGCAATGATGTCCCGGACACTAGGAGAATTTCTTGCTCTTCTTAGCATCACCATTTTGTTTTAGATCCATCTGAGCAGGTAGGTGTGGTCTCAGTTGATCAGCTGAGGTCAAACACTGACCGTAGCAGGGCGTGAACCAGCTGACAGCCCCGCTAACTGAGCCAAACTGGCATGTGATTTGCCGTTGGTGTTAGATTGAACCATTTATGATTATAGTGCAGTGGGCTCCTGATCCAGTGGGGCTTCATAGAATCATAGAAACCCGACAGTGCAGAAAGAGGCCATCTGGCCCATCGAGTCTGCACCGATCACAATCCCACCCAGGCCCTACCCCCTTATCCCTACACATTTACCCGCTAATCCCTCTAACCTACGCATCTCAGGGCACTAAGGGGCAATTTTAGCATGGCCAATCAACCTAACCCGCACATCTTTAGACTTAGGCTTAGTACAAAGTTTTTGCCTGATCTGAAATAGGGTTTTCGGGGCCTGAACTCAAGTATAACTGAAGGGCGGCACGGTGGCACAGTTGCCAGCAGTGCTGCCTCACAGCTCAATTCTGGCCTCGGGTCACTGTGTGGAGTTTGCACCTTCTCCCTGTGCCTGCGTGGGTTTCCTCCGAGTGCTCCAGTTTGCTCCCACAGTCCAAAGATGTGCGAAGTTAGGTTGATTGGCCATGCTAAATTGCCCTTAGTGTCAGAGGGATTAGCAATGTAAATATGTGGGGTTACAGGGGATAGGGCGTGGGTGGGATTGTTGTCGGTGCAGGCTCGATGGGCTGAGTGGCGTCTTTCTGCACTATTGGGATTCTGTAATTCTATGATCTTCTCTGCTGTATCACATCCGATTACAAATAAGTGGGGTTCAGGGGTTAGGGCCTGGGTGGGACTGTGCTCAGTGCAGACTGGATGGGCCAAATGCCCTCCTTCTGCACTGTAGAGATTCTATGATTCTGAACAAGGGAAAGCAGGTTAATCTAGATGAGGCCAAGCTCATGCAGGTACATCCAGGCAACTCAACAACATTATCAAATAAAGCCCACCGTTCGCCTTTATTTGGATGTGATACACAACGTGGCAATGAGAAGGAAAATATATTTTAGCTTTAGGCAAAAGATTAACATCTTCACATTTTGAATTACAAAAAATGTTTTTGCATGGATACAGTAATAAGCTGGAAAGGAATATAAAGGAATACTTCGGGGTATTATTGGGTTAGTTTCACTTGGACTTAAATTTCCCTTCGCTACCCGTGAATTATGGGACATTTATATTTGTTAAGTTATTCTGACAATGTAGCAAACGTGAATTAATGCAATGAATTATCCAATTCCAAACTTCCAATTCGAATCAATAGTTACAATTCCACAATGAAAAGTACACAATCCTGTCACGAGGAATCGCTAAACTAAACTAGGACAGTTGCCATGGTTACAGAGCAGCTAACATAGGTAAAGGATCACAGAGAGCAGATCATGTCAGCTGGGAAAATGTTAGGTAAAGAGGGAAGGGAATCGGCTTTGTTTTTTCAAGAAGGGAATGGAAAACAGAATTTGAAATATAAACAGACTCCTTTTTTTTTAATAAGGAAAAAAATGATTTCATACTCCGATATAATCTATTTAAATGGATAACTGGAGTAAAGATTGGTTTACATTTAATTACATTGCTAGTTGCAGATCTTCGTCAATAGACATAGAACATAGAATCCCCACAGTGCAGAAGGAGGCCATTTGGCCCATCGAGCCTGCACCGACCACAGTCCCACCCAGGCCCCATCTCCTGGCGAGTCCCGCTGACACTGAAAGGCAACTTAGCATGGCCAATCCACCGAACCTACACATCTTTGGATTGTGGGAGGAAACCGCAGCATCCAGAGGAAACCCACCCAAATACGGGGAGAATGTACAAACTCCACACAGACAGAGGGCGGAATTGAACCCAGGTTCCTGGTGCTGTGAGGCGGCAGTGCTACCCACTGTGCCACCGTGCTGCCCCAAATCGTGAACTAAGTTCTGTATTTTACGGTTATCTCTATACATTTTCTTGGGAAGTTGATTTGTTCAGTTGACTGGACAGCTGGTTCGTGATGCAGAGCGACATCAACAGCGCAGGTTCAATTCCCATACTGGCTGAAGTTATTCATGGCCTTCTCAACCTTGCCCTTCACCTGAGGTGTGGCGATCCTCAGGTTAAATATCTCATGGGGAAAGCAGGGGTCATCTGGGACTAGAGCGATTGATTCTACCTTACATTTGCAGGATCTACATATTTAAAAGATTATCAGTAGGAATTATTATTAACTGTGCAACAAAGAGAACATTGTCAATACTCAGCAAGTCAGTCAGCATCTCCAGAGTGTGGCGACTAGGAGATTTGCCCCGCATCTTCAATGTAAGCCTACTTGTGACTAATAAATAATAAAAGAATAAATAAATAAAGAATGATGGACTACTTCTTAAGATTGGAGTCATCATCACACTTGCATCAATTCCATATTAAATGTTTTAACAGATTTGACTGACCTGTGTATGGTTAAAGTACTGGAGATTTTTTTTTAAAACTACCCATTTATAGCACCTACTATTTTCCTTTTCATCTCCCCAAGAAAAGATGTTTAAACCAGCGAACGGAGCGATTCCACTTTGGGTAGAAGTTAAGCCATTAGCATTTTAGAAAGCCTTTTTGACTGTTTTATAAACAGTAGAACGAGTGGTCGATTTGTGACATTTTCATTTTGTGTTTTCATCGCAGTAGCACATTAGATACTTCATATCCACTGCATAATCAAACCACTTAATACAGTCCTGAAGTAGGAAGGCAGCCAAATTAGCACTCGTAAGGATGTTCAACATTGATTAGGCAAACAGGTGGGAAAACAGAAGAATCGCAATAAGAGTCAATTCCCTTTTACCCTTTAAGCACTGAAGACTGTGTTAAAGTAAATTGCTAATGGACAGGATTTGCTCACCAGAAATAATTAGTGCAAATTGACAAAATTTAACAAAAAAAAAATGGTATTCAAGATGTGGAAATTCTCAAATCCCCTATTCGACGCTTTACTGTGTAAAGTCAAACACGAGGAGGACTTTCTCACTGGCTGGGTAATAAAATATTCTGCGGAGAAACATAAAGCCAAAGGTTAAGGTCATGGAAGTGATGCTGAAGATAACTTATGGAAGTTTTAAATTAAAAATTTGTAAAATGCATGAATAAACACTGGCAGTAAATCATTCTAATTCCAGATGAAAAATGCCCTAAATCTACTCAGCCCCACTAATCTTGAAGCATAACATCAGGCACTGTGTTTTTCCAACCCTTTCTTATTTGTGGTCTCCCACCAATAATAATGGTTAAACCCTATTCTGTTCTGTTTGTAGATAGCAGATTTAAATCTATTTGATTAAAGGGAGATAATAAACAGAAGTTATTGTTAATCCAATGATAAAAATTAATGTATTGTTTAAATAGCACATGCCACGAATATACTTTAATCCTTACCCTGCTGAACAAACACCTGGTTAATGCGATAAAAGTGACTGACACTTTAAAAGGCCTTTTTGTTTATAAAGCGCGGTCTGGCTACAAAAGAGTGGATTCCAGTTAAAATCTATCTTGGAGCTTGGAATTCAGTGTGCAGAGATCATGGGGATAGAAATGTTGCACCGATAAAAAATGGTGGGGACGCTCTCGTGGTACGGCTGGGGTAGTTGGGTTAATGTAAGGGGTTGGTAGCACATTGTGATCATGTTATTGACAGGAACCGAGATAGTGGCGGTGGACACAAGGGAGAAACGTATTGTTTATCCACCACAGGTTTTCACTTCAAATTGAAGTCCATCTGGATCATAAGTTTTGCATTTTGAATTTGGCTAGGGTGAGCATGAGATATTTCACTTCAGGTATGATTCAACTGACCCACTAGGGAGCTTTTATCAAAGAATGTTTATTTAAGTATACAGTTAACATGTATAGAAAGGAAATTTGCAATAACTTTTACCAATTACAAACACAAACAAAACAACCATGATATTGTATGAACATTAACAGCTAAACACCCGTTTGCCACAGGTTTAACACAACAAAAACTAATGCTCACGTGATACTGGAATTTAGTCCTTTGGTTGAATGCTGCAGTTCTCTTGAGGCACACAGACAAGCTTGGAGTCAGTACAGCTTCCCAAAACACCTGGGAGACTCTAGTCAAGCCAACCACCAACAGCAGAATTTCTACTCCAGGAAGGCCTGTTAACTTGCTTCCAGTTAACAGCAGAATTTCCAACACCAGGGAGATGGGTAGAAACATTGCTTTCCAGCTTTATGTCCACCCCCTTCTAAATCAAAACTGAAAAAATGAATCATTAGATTTTTTTCCTGGGGAGGAACCACCTGACTTTGACTTGTCAATCAATCTTCCTCCTCACAATGCAAGGTCATAAAAGATCCCAGAGTAAAAATAAACAAAACCCCATTTGAGCCATTGAAGTAGCAATAAAAGGACTTCTAGCAGACGGCCTGACAGCGAGAAAAAAATCGAAAAGGTCTGCTTAGAACTGCAGAGAACATGATTCAAAAAAAATTCTTAATGATACACTAACATCACACACTCATTCCAATTCCTTCACTTAAAGCATATGTTCATATGCTTATGATTTGGATATCTTGCATGGGCAATATGAGCAAATCCACATGTGCATCAACACATTATGGGAAACAAAAGGATATTTGGTTTTACAGAGCTCCACTACAGGACAGTTACTTCATTTTTTAGGGGAACATGTGTTTTAAGATTGCTCTTTACTTCCCTGTGCTGCTGTCTAACAACATTCAAGAAGCTTAACACCATCCAGGACAAAGCAGCCCGCTTGATTGGCACCACATCCACAAACATCCATTCCCATCACCACTGATGCTCAGTCGTATCTATAAGATACACCGCAGCAAATCACCAAAGATCCTTAGACAGCACCTTCCAAACCCACGACCACTTCCATCTAGAAGGACAAGGGCAGCAGATAAATGGGAACACCACCACCTGCAAGTTCCCCTCCAAGCCACTCAAAATCCTGACTTGGAAATATATCGCCGTTCCTTCACAGTCACTGGGTCAAAATCCTGGAATTTCCTTCCTAACTGCACTGTGGGTCAACCCACAGCACATGGACTGCAGCGATTCAAGATGGCAGCTCACTGCCACCTTCTAAAGGGCAACTAGGGATGGGCAATAAATGCTGGCCAGAAAGCGACGCCGGTGTCCCAAGAATGAATTTAAAAAGTTAAAAAAGTAAAGGATTAAACTAAACAACTGAAGCTTTACCACAGGACAACCTTGTGAAGAAGTAAAAGTGAAAAAATAAAGGCAGAACTGCCTTCCCAGTTTCACTCAGACAGAGAGACATATTATTTGCCCCGTTACCTATCCCTTTGATTCTGTCCCATGGAACCTTTTGTCATTTAATCTCTCCTGCCCATCACAGGCTTTCCCTTTTGCTCTCCAAAGCATCCACCCCGCAACACCAACCCCCCGCAACCCGCCCTCACATCTCAACACCTAGTACACTTCCATCATTTCTCAGTTCTGATCAAAGATCACAGACCTGTAAGGTTAACTCTGTTTCTCTCTCCACAGATGCTGCCAGAAATGCTGTGCTTTTCCAGCATTTTCTGTTTTTCATTCCAGAATTCCGGTATCTGCAGTATTTCACTTTGGTTCCCCTCAGATGAAATTGAGGTGGGACCCATTAAAAAGCCAGATGAGAAAGAGCCTATCAAATCTGGAGCTTCACATGGCACCCACCATCTTTGCTAGGCCCACTGCCTCAATCCTAAGAGGGAAAGGGTTACATTTTTGGAGGACATGTGTTAAGGCTCAATCTTAACTCATCTCATCTAAAAAGGGACTTGGGAGGATCTTAAAGTCATAAAATTCCTAGGGCAGTTGGGGGGTTTGCCACATTCCAGTTGGGGTTACTTTTTTATATAATCAAATATATCTGTTTAAAATATACTTCAATTTAATATATTGGCGGATAAAGCAATGAGGACATGACATTTGAACACTTAACAGTAAATGAAAGAATCTTAGTTGCATAGTCAGATACAGTTCTGCAAGTGTATTTCCCATTCAAAACTCTCCCTATCGAATGAGGTACTTGAGAGGGCAACCTTATTGAAGTGGGCAAGATAGTAATGAAATGAGATAAGACTAGACCACAGCAGAAATTAAAGGTATGCATGAATAGTAGAACGAGGGATTGTGGATTAAAAGGGGTGAAGGGAAAATTAAGAATATATGTCATACAAAAGCTGTTTAACATTTGCAATGTTGGTTTGCAATGGGCTGCACGGTGGTACAGTGGTTAACATTGCTGCCTCACAGCGCCAGGCAACCAAGTTCAATTCCAACCTTGTCTGTGTGGAGTTTGCACATTCTCCCAGTATCAGCGTGCGTTTCCTCCGGGTGCTCCCGTTTCCTCCCATGTTCCAAAGATGTGCAGATTAGGTGGATTGGCCATGCTCAATTGCCTCTTATCGCCCCAAAATGTGTAGGTTAGATGTATTAGCCATGGTAAAATGTGTGAGGCTAGAGGGAAAGGGTGAGGCCCTGGGTAATTTATTTATTTATGCATTTTACAGGAGGTGTCGCTGGCTGGGCCAGCATTTATTGCCCATCTCAAATTGCCCTCCATTTCAGAGGGCATTTGAGAGTAAATCACACGGCTGTGGCTCTGGAGTCATATGTAGGCCAGATCGGATAAGGATGGCAGATTTCCTTCCCTAAAAGACATTAGTGAACCAGGTGGGTTTTTATGACAATCAACGATGGTTTCATGGTTATCAGTAGGCTTTTAATTCCAGATTTTTAGTGAAATTTTTAGTTCAAATTTCATCATCTGCCGAGGTTGGATTTGAGCCCGGGTTGTCAGAGCACTGCCATGGGTCTCTGGATTCTAGTCTAGTGACAATACCACTGGGTCACCATCTCTCCATAAGATACTGTATCAGAGAATCGGTGCAGACTTGATGGACTGAATGGCCTTTTTTGCACTGTAGGGATTCTATGATTTCTAAGCTGGGAAAGCACTGCAGGGGAGCTTTATCCAAGGTACAGTCAGATGATGTGATGAATGAAGGTACATTCTTCCCTTTTTTCAGGAGGATGAACAGTGGTTGATAAAATGATCTGCCTTATCTGTATTTATCTTGTGCCAGGTGGGTACATTTCCATAGCTGTGGGTTGGGACAGTAGTTGGATCGAGATGTGAGAACTGAAGAAATTTTATTCGGTTTGGGTGAGTATGGGGGTGGGGTGAGAGCGGAAGAGAAACCCAGCTTTGTGCATCATACTCTGTTTAATTTCTGCCACCTAATGGTTGGTCGCAGGATGATGAGAGAATCCGTCCAGCCTTCTCAGCTGAAGAATAATTAGTTTGAACGGCACAAAGTGGGGGAACTGGAAACCTGGAAATATAAATCGTCTTGAGAAAATGTTCCAGTCGGAGGATGAGCCTGTGTGGACGAGAGCAGAGTGATTTGATTTTGATTTGATTTATAAAAATGTGATTTATTTGATTTGATTTATAGGGGATTTTTCACAGTAACTTCATTGCAGTGTTAATGTAAGCCTACTTGCGACTAATAAATAAACTTTAAATGTCACATGTAGTGGGATACAGTGAAAACTATTCGGCGGAATTTTCCGGCTGTGCTCGCCTCCAACACTGGAAAATCCCACCCAAGGTCAACGGACCTTTGCATGGTCTGTGTCCCACCCACTACGATTCCCGTGGCGGGCGGGACAGGAAAATCCCGACAATTGTTCCTAGCACGCTATACAGACAAAACATACCGTTCATAAAGTATGTAGGTAAGAAGGAAAGGAGAGGGTGCAGAATGTAGTGTTACTGTCATAGCTAGAGTGTAGAGAAGGATCATCTTAATATATGAAAGGAAATTGGTACATGTTTTCAGATTTTCATATATTTTTCCCGATGGAAGAAGGTGGAAGAGAATAAGCCCAGGGTCATGGGATTATGCTGGTTGATTTTCCGAGGCAGCGGGAAGTGTAGACAGAGTCAATGGATGGGAGGCTGGTTTACGTGATGGACTGGCTACGTTCACAATCCTTTGTAGCTTCTTGCGGTCTTGGTTAGAGCAGGAGCCATACCAGGCTGTGATGCAACTGGATAGGATGCTTTCTATGGGGCATCTGTAAAAGTTGGTAAGAGTCATGATGGACATGCCAAATTTCCTTAGCCTTCTGAGAAACTAGAGGCATTGGTGGGCTTTCTTAACTATAGCCTTGGTGCAGGGCATAAAGTATAGAAAATGGCTATTTTTGCTGGAGGAGACCAGAGGCTGTCACAATATGGAATCATAGAATCCCGACAGTGCAGAAGGAGGCCATTCGGCCCATCGAGTCTGCACAATCCCACCCAGGCCCTATCCCCATAACCCCATACATTTACCCTGGCTTGTCCCCCTGGACACCAAGGGACAATTTAGCATGGCCAATCCACCTAACCCAAACAGCACCCAGAGGAAACCTACGTGGACATGGGGAGAATGTGCAGACTCCACACAGACAGTGACCCAAGCCAGGGATCAAACCCGGTCCCTGGCGCTGTGAGGCAGCGGTGCTAACCACTGTGTCACCATGCCGTCCCTGTGTTCAACCTCCACCATGCACTGTCATGGAGAATGGGTTGTCACCTAATTGGGCTGCTGGGATGAGTCATTAGTGCTAAATTATGAATTACTGCCCTGTTTGGAGCAAGCCAGAATGAGAGCCAGATTGGGAGGCGGGGAGTGTGGGGTGGGGGGGATGGGGGGCGGAATCAGCTGTAGAGCTCTCAAAGGCTGTCAATGTACAAACCCCAACAGTGAAGCTTAACAGCAGCACAGAGGGGAGAGTTGAATGCAGGTCACCTGATCACTCTCTCTCCACTGCATTTGAGACGTCGACAGGAAAAGTCAAAAGAATAAGGAAGCAGGAAACATTTTTTTTTGAAAAGCAGACTACATACTTTAAAGGCAAACACCGAAATTCCCCACCCTCATTCGCGGCAGGGATTCTCCGGTTCCGCTGAAATGGAGTTTTGGTTGGAACGCCAAATTCTCCATTCTCCCTTGCAGTGGGGCCAGCCACGGATGAGATTGGAGAATCCCGCCCAACTGATTTCTGTACACGAATGTTGGCATGAAAACTAAAGTTGGGACAGGGGAACAGGGGCAGGCCATTCAGTCCCTCAAGACTGTTCCAACATTCAGTGAAATCGGAATCCTAATTCAATCCACTCGCCTTGTCTCCATATCTCCCTATCTCCTTAGGAGGCAAAAAAATTGATCGATCTTAAGTTTGAAATTATTAATTGAGGCAGCATCCACTGCGTTTTGTGGAGGAAAGCTTCACACAGCTTCACTCCAACAAGCAGATTTTGACATGCTTCACCTCAAAAGAGGGCCGGAATTATAGAATCATAGAAACCCTACAGTGCAGAAAGAGGCCATTCGGCCCATCGAGTCTGCACCGACCACAATCCCACCCAGGCCCTACCCCCATATCCCTACATATTTTACCCGCTAGTCCCTCTAACCAACGCATCTCAGGACACTAAGGGTCAATTTTAGCATGGCCAATCAACCTAACCCACACATCCTTGGACTCCAGCCATTCACGCCAGTGGGATTCTCCGGTCACGCCGGCAGCGCACCCCACCCACCAGCGTGGGGTGACGTCAATGGGAATTCCCATTGACAGCGGCGGGACCAGGGAATCTCGCCACCAGCAAACAATGCGCCACCTCCTGCTGGCCGGAAAACATGGGGCTGGGAGGTCGGAGAATCTCGCCCCATCGCTGGAACTCTACCGCCTCACCCCGCCATGAAATCGGAACGGGCGAGGGGCCGACAACGGAAATGTCCGCTGACCTCCAGCGGGAATTTCCATTCTCGCCCGAGTGAGGCCAGAAAACCTCATCCCCACATGTTTGAAACACATTTTTCTGCTTTAATTGTTCAATATTGAATATCTTTTTATTTTAAAACTCAAAATTGTGAGGAGTGATGGTAACCATTGCTCCACTTGGTTGGGAGTGCCAAACATACTCTAGCCTGCTAATTATGTGTCTGTTTTCCTGACTTGGATTTTAATGTGATTGGTCAAAATTTAATTGCGTGCAGACAAAAGATAGATCCCTTCCTTATTTGAATGAAGAAATGATAAAGATTTTACATTTAAAATTTCTTTGCTGTGGAAGCAGATATGAAAATACGGTGGAGAAAATAGAGAGCAGAACTTGGTGGGAGAGAAAATGAACTGGGCAGCTATCTGTGACCCCTAACTGATAGGGGTTACGGGACACAGTGTTTCCACTGAGTACTTCTTGAAACCAAGCCTTCCCAGCAGCTGACAAAAGGCCTGTCTGCTCAGTTACATGATCTAAATTCTAATCAAACATCATTTAAACCGTGTTTTATTTCAGCCTCTGGAGAGACGGTCCCTCCTGACTCTTCGCCATGGCAACGGGTGTCTCATTTCAGAAGTGTCATGCCACATTATCATCTCTCCAGCTCACACACTTTCCCTGACAAGTTCTCTCTGCCCCTTGCGACAAACGCACTGGCTTATGTTGTTTGTTTTTGGCGTCAGGCCGGCCCATATATTGAAAGCCAGGCTCCTCTCTTGAATAACAACCATTCCACGCCATTTGGCGATAACAGATAATTTGGAAAGATATTTGCTTACATGTGTATAAGCACCTTGCTATATATTATTCAGGCCCTGTGTGAAATCTGCACAGGCACTACATGTCCAGAGATTGCAAACATTCATTTCCCTCTCACTGCGCATTAAGATTCTGCCATCGGAAGCAGTTATTTTCTACAACAGAACGAATATGCTTCAACCCATTCCAAAATAGGCACATGTTTTGCTTTCTAAAGCATAGCACCCAAAGCATAAAGAGGAGAAAGTGACTCGCTGTGTTCCACCAGCCGCCCCCCACCCCCCCTAACAGCCAGAAGCCATAGACTTACATTCTGAAGTCTACCGGACTGAATAGAGTGCAACATTCAGACAGATGTTTTTGTGTTCTCCTTGCATTAGTCTCTAATTTAGTAACCTTTGTCTTCCGAGCTGCCTCCACTATCGACATTATGGCACTGCCTGGTATCGCGCTAAGCTAAACAGGTCAGGTTCAATCCCTATTCATGGCTGAGCAAACTGACATCAGCCAGAGCAGGAATTGAGGTGTCACGTTTTTGCTCCTGGGTTGGAATAATGGGAGGGTGGTGTTGGGGGGGGGTGGGGGGCAGCAGACAAGGTTTTCAGTCCTGATCGAGATCTAGTGAACCTACCCCACCCTCCCTTCCACTCCTCCTCCTTCCAACCAACCACTTGCCTGCAAATGCACATTGATTGTGAAGCCCTTCACAGATGACTAGCTTGCCAATGCTCTCTGGCTAGGCTCAGACATGAAGATTGGCCACTTGTGTGCACTAAGTGTAGTATCTACAGAAACCCACCCCAAGAAGCACCACCACCTCTGCAAGGAAGGTAAGCTAATCACAACCTAAATGCAGAAGGATATTTCCTGCATTTGCTAAGATTCAGGAAATAATGTTGACTTGTCTCACTGAAATATTACCAAATGTGAAACAAGTATAGCCACTTCTTTCTTCCTTCTCTTCATGCGAAGTTATAAAAACTGCTAAAAATAGAGCAGGAGAAATAATCATAGAATCATAGAATCCCTACAGTGCGTTTAATTCAGCGCTGTACCCTCAAATCAACAAATGAACATTTTACTCCAGGTCATAGCTGGCACAATGCACAACTGGATGAATCATAGCACACTCCTCACAGCTGGATCAACAAACCTTGCTGTTTCTACCAGTTTGCTAAATGCTACAGGAGCGTTAAGAGATGATTGGTGTGGGTGCATTGTGATGGATTGACTTTACTTTTTCTTGTTGCTGCTGATATTCAACTTTCAGAAGTCACATATTTAAAGAACATGCACTCTCACAATTTCACTCACAGTTCATTAATCTTGTCAATAAGAAAACCATTGTGTATTTTCTTGATAGCTACTTGTACCCCTTGATTTGCTAACTTTCCACAATTATTCTGCCCCATTATCAGAACAGTAGAAACTTCTATCTGCAGCTCCACTGGATTCCCTCTCGTTTATGGTATCCTCTAAAATTAGTTTATTCATATATTGTTCATATTTGATTAAGACATGTCATAGTTTTACAGTAACTGTTTAGCAGCTATTAAAATACTCCAAGCTATTCTAGCCATTCATAGAAGTTCAGGAAGAGAAGCTAAGTCATGCTGCATTCATTTATATAGAGACTAATTTACAATGCAAGATACTATCATTGACCAGTTAATCTGTTGTATCTCAAAGGGTATAGAATTTTCAACAGAACAATGGCACAGTGGTGAGCACTGCTGCCTCACAGTGCCCAGAGACCCAAGTTTAATTCCGGCCTCAAGTAACTAGCTGTGGGGAGTTTGCACATTCTCTCCATGTCTCTGTGGGTTTCTTCCCGCAGTCCAAAGATGTGTGGGTTAGGTTGATTGGCCATGCTAAATTGCCCCTTAGTGTCAGGGGGATTAGTAGGATAAATACATGGGCTTATGGCGATCGGGCCTGGGTGGGATATTAAGTTTTAAGTTTATTTATTAGTGTCACAAGTAGGCTTAAATTAACACTGCAGTGAAGTTACTGTGAAATCCCCTAGATTGTTGCCAGTGCAGGTGTAGGTTCGATGGGCTGAATGTTCTTCTTCTGCACTGTAGGGATTCTATGATTAAAACTTGCTGTATATTAGAATACTTTGAGAAAGGTTCCTAACAACTGCCGACTTAGTATTAATTATACAATGATCTTACTTTCTGACCCCGAATATCTGGGTTACATTTTTGAGTGGAAATTAATTGAGACACGTGTTTCATCGGATTGTATAATCCAAAGAATGATTTGAGTTGATGCTGGTACTTGTATCATTTATTCTGCCTTCTGGGATGGCAGGTTGCCAAAATAGAAAGAAACTGTTGTCTAAACAAATTACAACACTGGATCTGGCTACTTAGCCACTGCCAGCTTATACCCTTGTCATGAACATTTATCTTTGAGTTGTGGGTCATGTGCTAAATCTACAGTTCTCAATTACAGAAGGTTGTGGGTTCAAGTCTCAATCGAGAGACTTGAGCAGAAAACCCAGGCTGACACTCCAACAACAATAACAAAAACATGTATTTATATAGTGTCTTTAACATAATAAAACATCGCAAGACACTTCATTCACCAAAGTGATATTAACCAAAATATGATGCAGAGCCACATAAGGAGATATTAGATTAGGGATGATCACAGAAACATAGAATCATAGAATGTCTACAGTGCAGAAAGAGACCATTCAGCCCATCAAACCTGCACTGACAACAATCCCACCCTATCCCTGCTAATCCCCCTGATGCTAAGGGGCAATTTAGCATGGCCAATCAACCTAACCTGCACACCTTTGGAGTGTGGGAGGAAACCAGAGTACCCGGAGGAAACCCATGCAGACATGGGGAAGATGTGCAAACTCCACACAGTCACCCAAGGCCAGAATTGAACCTGGATCCCTGGCGCTGTGAGGCAGCGATGCTAACTACTATGTCACTGTGCCACCCAAAGGCTTGGTAAAAGAAGGTTTTAAGGAGAGATTTAACAGAGAAAAGTATTGTTGAGAGGCGGAGAAGTTTAGAGAGGGGGTTTCAGAGCTTAGAGCCTAGAGAGGTGAAGGTACAGCCACAAATGATGGGGCAATTCAAATCGGGAATGTTCAAGAGGCCAGAATCAGAGGAGTGCAGATTCCTTTGATGTTCATAGGGCTGAAGGAGGTTAAAGAGACAGGGAAGGCCAGACTTTAGAGAGATTTGAAATCAAGGAAGGGCATTTTAAAGTTATGATTTTTTTTACAGGAGGCGGTGTAGGACAGCAAGCACATGGGTGAATGGCATTTGCTGCGAGACAGGACACAGACAGCAGAATTTTGTTGACTTAAGGTTTACGGAGGGTTGAATGTGGAGGGGCCAGTCAGTGGTGCATTCATGTGGTCAGGTTTGAAGATAACAAAGACATGGATGAGGGTTTGAGTAGCAGTAGAACTGAGGCTGGGGAAGAGAAGAGCAATGTTACGGATGTTAGTCAGTCTTAGTGACAGTGCAGATATGTAGTTGTAAGCTCACCTTATCAAACATGGCACAGAGGTTGCAAAGAGTTTGGTTGAGACTTAGACAGTCGCCAGGGAGAGAGATGGAGTTGGTGGCAAAGGAGAACAGTTTGGGGCAGGGACCAAAGACAACAGTCGAAATCTTATCACCGTTCACGCGGGGCGGGTTTTTCCCATCCCACTGCAGTGAACGGAGATTTGGCTGACTGCCAAATTCTCCAACCTCACTGCAACGGGAGCATGGCGTGAATGGCCCAATGGCTTTAAACTCCCCCATATTTAATTGGAGGAAATTTCTGCTCATCCATTGCTGCTTGTTGGCTAAGCAGTCCGACAACACAGAGATAGTTGAGGGGTTGAGAAGGGTAGTGGTGAGGTAGAGCTGGGTGCAGTCAGTTTACGTGTGTTTTGATGTGTTTTTGGATAACGTCATCAAGGGATAATGTGTAGATAAGAAATAGGGGTGTCGAAGAATAAATCCTTAGAAATTTATTGGAAATGGGAAGGCAAGCCATTGGCAGTGACTATCTGGCTATGATTAGATAGAAATCAAAAGCCCTCTCAGATTGAAATCAATTAGAAATCACTGAATTGACATAAACTTCCACTATTTATGCTCTATTCCTGCTTTAAAAATCCTTGACAAAGTTAAGCATTTTTGAATAAGGTGTAATTGTGTTTTCGATGATATACTAAGTCATAATGATCAAAACAAAACCTCAGCCCTGAAAATCTGTTAATATTTGTTAACTTTTTCATTCAAAGATTAAAAATTCCAAACATTTCTTTTAAATTTCTTTGTGATGTTTCAGCTCCTACCCATAATCCGAATCTTCATTTCACTTCCCATAAAATTATAAAAAATGAGTGATAAAACCTACTTATCACTTCCTGGTTTGCTGTCTATGAGAATTCTTCAATGTGATTGGCTTGCTTAGCTTGCTTGATGATATCACAGAATCATAGAATCCCTACAGTGCAGAAGGAGACCATTTGGCCCATCAAGCCCACACCGACAATCCCACCCAGGCTTTATCCCTGTAACCCCACGTATTTACCCTCTTAATCTCCCTGACATTAAGGGGCAGTTTAGCATGGCCAATCCACCTAACCTGCACATCTTTGGACTGTGGGAGGAAACTGGAGCACCTGGAGGAAACCCACATAGACACGGGGAGAATGTGAAACTCCACACAGACCGAGGCTGGAATTGAAGCTGGGTCCCTGGCACTGTGAGGCAGCAGTGCTAACTACTGTGCCACTGTGCCACCAATATCACTATTGCAAAATGCCAGTCAACTTACGTGTGTTTTGATGTGTTTTTGGATAACGTCATCAAGGAATAATTAAATTAGCCAGAATTAAATTAGAGTTGGGGAAGGTGAAATCTTTCTGGTAAGATCTGGAAAGTTGAAGGATGTTTATGGATAATTGATTAGATTCAATATCCTGACACGCATTGCTCTAATTTTCCCTTTTCCTGATTCCAGTATTATGTCAATCAGCCATACATGTTTGCGGGGTTGGAGTGGGATGGGGTAATAACTATGCTTGCCCCAGTTTGCTAAATCCAGAATGCTTAAGGAAGTCTCAGATGAGATCCACATCATAGAATATCATAGAATCCCTACAGTGCAGAAGGAGGCCATTCGGCCCATTCAGCCTGCATCAACAACAATCCCACCCAGGCGCCATCTCACCCAGTAACCCATGTATTTACCCTGTTAGTCTCCCTGACACTAGGAGGCAAATTAGCATGGCCAATCCACCTAACCTGCACATCTTTGGAGTTTGGGAGAAAACCCGAGCACCCGGAGGAAACCCACACAGACACAGGTAGAAATGTGCAGACTCCACACAGACAATGACCCAAGGCTGGAATTGAATCTGAGTCCGTGGTATTGTGAGGCAGCAGTGCTAACCACTGTGCCACCGTGCCATCCTAGCAAGGTTTCTGTTCTGAAGTTGGCTTTGTGTTTTGCTGCTATGAGAAAAGGTGAAACCCTGGTAACATTCATATATAAAGACTTCCACATTGTGAAGTATAGAAGCAATGTTTCATGGCTTACATATTAGAAATTTCCAGAGAGCAGCTCAATGACAAGGCTCAAATTCAAAATCAGACAAGTAGCAATGTCAATCACTTCTTACAGGAAATCAATACATTATTCTGCTTTGAATGGGATTAGGCACCATTCAGTGTCTTTCCGGGGCCATTTTTTCCTTTATTCCCTCCCTTTTTCCCCTCCCCCTGCAACACTCCACCCCCTTTCCTCTCCCCGCTCACCACCCCCAATCACTAGCTGACTATTAATGCAGTGAACACTGAGCGTATTTATCTCTTCATATTCAGATAGCCTTGAGAATGATCTGAGCTTTTTGAATGGGGCTTGGAAACCTGGACTGTGGTCGATAATGTCAGACTAATATCTATGGAGGACAATATGTAGTCAGCAGACTGCAACACTACTGCTGACTAAGGGTCACATCGAGGTCAATGACAGATATGATCTGCACATACATGATTAAAACGGGGATCTCTCATCGCTGGACTTGGAACAGGACACCCTGGTTTTAAAAGTTGTTAGGGAATTAACCCTAAATTGAACCACAGCACGGTGCACGGTGAATTAGCACTGCTGCCTCACAGCGCAAGGGACCCAAGTTCGATTCCCGGCTTGGGTCACTGTCTGTGTGGAGTTTGCATATTCTCCCTGTGTTAGTGTGGGTTTCCTCCGGGTGCTCCGGTTTCCTCCCACAGTCCAAAGATGTGCGGGTTAGGTGGATTCGCCGTGCTAAATTGCCCCTTAGTGTCGGGGGGAACAGCTAGGGTAAATGCATGGGGTTATGGGAATAGGACCTGGGTGGGATTGTGGTCGGCGCAGACTCGATGGGCCGAATGGCCTCGTTCTGCACTGTAGGGATTCTATGATTCTATGAACTCTTACATTTGGTTTGTGCAGACACAAGAGCAGTTTGGATGTCAGTGGAATGACCTTTCTTCATTCTAACCTTACATTCCTACCTGCACCTGCAGTATTTGTTGACATAATGAAACAGAGGATCTTACGCTTCCCTACATGGGAGCCATCTGTAAAGGCAAAATACTGCAGATGCTGGAATCTGAGACAAAAACAGAAAATGCTTGCAAAAAAACTCAGCAGGTATCACAGCATCTGTGGAGAGAGAATAGAGCCAACATTTCAAGTCTGGGATGCTGTCAGACCTGCTGAGGATTTTCCAGCATTTTCTGTTTTCGTGGGAGCCATATGTGTTCTCCATTGTTAGTACCAATGAGTGGGTGCAATTGTGCAGTTGCAAATTGGCCATTAAATTGCTGTCTCCATTTGTATTGGTGTAAGCGGTCTTCAAGTCGGCCAACTCTTCGAATCACTTTTTGGTTTGATGTTTTAAGCTTCCTTTGAGATTTGTTTTTTGTTGATGCAGTGTCCCTTTAAGGGGCTGCCTTTTTAAAATGTTGTCCCTTAATCTGTTGATTTGATCAAATTGGTTCATCGAAAGATTCCATTTTGAATGAGAGAGCTGAGGGAGCTTGGGCCTTGGGTCTATCCCATCATGTCTTGGAGTGACTTTCACTTTTTTTTAACGGGACATGGGCATCGCTGGCTGGGCTGGCATTTATTACCCATCCCCAACTCCTCTTTCACAGGACATTTGAGAGTCAACCACATTGGCATGGATCTGGAGTCACGTGTATGCCGGACCAGGTAAAGAACATTAGTGAAACAGACGGGTTTTTCCAACAACCGACAATGGTTTCATGGTCATCATTAGACTCTCAATTCCAGATTATTTTACTGAATTCAAATTTCACCATCTGCCATGGTGGGATTTGAACCTGGTTCCCCAGAGCATTGGGATTACTCATAGAATCACAGAAACCTTACACTGCTGAAGGAGGCCATTCGGCCCATTGAGTCTGCACTGACAACAATCCCACCCAGGCCTTATCCCCACATATTTACCCTGCTAATCCTTCTAACCTATGCATCTCAGGACACTAAGGGGCAATTTAGCATGGCCAATGCACCTAACCCGCACATCTTTGAACTGTGGGAGGAAACCGGAGCACCCGGAGGAAACCCACGCAGACATGGAGAGAATGTGCAAACTCCACACAGACAGTGACCCAAGTCGGGGATCGAACACAGGTCCCTGAAGCTGTGAGGCAGCAGTGTTAACCACAGTGCCACTGTGCCACCCCCACTCGTCAAGTGACAATACCAGTGGACCACCACCTCAATTGCTGGTGGAGAGGCCTATTTGTGCTGCTATTTCTTACTGGCTGGAAGGAGCCCGGAAAGTCAAGTCAACCGATTGCAACTCTGACAGTGGTTCTACAGCCCTGTCATTCAGAAGCTTTAACTGGCTTTCAATCCAGTTATCCTGACTTATCCTGAGGGGTGATCTTATAGTGATCTATAAAATAATGAGGGGCATAGATCAGCTAGATAGTCAATATCTTTTCCCAAAGGTAGGGAAGTCTAAAGCTAGAGGGCATAGGTTTAAGGTGAGAGGGGAGAGATACAAAAGTGTCCAGAGGGGCAATTCTTTCACACAGAGGGTGGTGAGTGTCTGGAACAAGCTGCCAGAGATAGTAGTAGAGGTACAATTTTGTCTTTTAAAAAGCATTTAGACAGTTACATGGGTAAGATGGGTATGCCAATGCGGGCAATTGGAACTAGCTTCAGGGTTTAAAAAAAAGGGTGGCATGGACAAGTAGGGCTGAAGGGCCTGTCTCCATGCTGTAAACCTCTATGACTCTATGACAGGACATATGCAAGAGACTTTTGTTTTTGACAATATACTTTTCTTCTTCCGGCATGCGCACTCTGGGTTATTTTTATGTACCGCCACGTAAGACAATTTATTTTTATTGTCCGTCCAAAGTGAGCAACTTGTACCTGAGCTGGGGGATGAAAGGTTGCAGGTCCGGTCTCTGACTGTATGGATCGCTGAAGCTCCTGCGAGGTTTTTGAAGGTTAACCTACGTGGGCAGCAGGAGGCTAAAATTTACAGCGCCTCCCTGCAAAGTCACAGTTCAGCTGTTCTCGAGGAGCAGGTACTCATGGGAGCAGGCCTGTCCCTTTCAAACCACATGATTGATGAAGCCTTCGCTCTCACCAACTGTAAATATACAACGAGCCTTGTCAGAACAGGTTTGCGACATCATTCGCTGACAGATTTTATTTCTCACCCTCCTCCTCGCAGGAGAGAGAAGAAAAAAAGCCGCCATCCAAACCGCTTTGCAGTGCACTGAGGAGTATTCAGGCCTAAGGTGAATAATTCGGTGTCTAGGCCGGGTTGGTTTTCTTGGATCTGTTCAAACGTTAATCTTTGCTGCAGCTAATCAGTGTCCAACGAGAGAGAGAGAGAGAGAAGGGGCAGGGGGGAGGGGGGGGAAGAGGAGAAGGGGAGGAGATGGTGGAGAAGTAGCTCTGTGGAAAATTTACAACCATGAGATTTACGGCCGAGCTGGTGTCAACCCTGATCCTTTCAGGGTGAGAAGGATGCAGATCAGCAAGCGTAGAGGTAGTCTTTTTTTTTAGACAAGGTGACGCTGGCGAACAGTTACAGCAGGAAAGCGGGCAGCCACCACCTAACCTTTTAAACAATGAATCACAGGAATATATGTCTGTCTGTGTGGGCCACGGTATAACACCTGCAGAATATCATCGCCAAGACAGTTTCTTCATGATTCCAATGCCGCAGAGTACAAAGTTCCACACGGCGCTCACGGTTCCGCGGAAGCTGAAGCCATCTGAGTTGACTCCAGCCCCCCTCGGTAATATGATCACCTCAGTTTCAGACGCAATCTCTCACAGGACTAGACCGCAACGCTTTGGAAACCCCGCATTCTCGACTATCCCGTCAGGGCTTTTGTCGGAGTCACAATGTTTTTTTTTCAAAATAAAAGAGCCTAAAACTTTCAACTTAAAATAGAAAAAAGCGAAAGGACTCTCATTGTGTGGCACGGTGGCACAGTGGTTAGCATTGCTGCCTCACAGCCCCAGGGACCAGGGTTCAATTCTGGCCTCGGGTCACTGTCTGTGTGGAGTCTGCATGTTCTCCTCGTGTCTGCATGGGTTTCCTCTGGGTGCTCCAGTTTCCTCCCACAGTCCAACAATGTGCAGGTTAGCCTGATTGCCCCTTGGTGTCAGGAAGATTAGCAAGGTAAATACGTGGGGTTAGAAGGATAGTACCTGGGTGGGCACTATTGTCGGTGCAGGCTTGATTGGCCAAATGGCCTTCTTCTGCGCTGTAGGGATTCTATGATTTATATAGTATCATATGTCTTCATGGAATGTCCCATGTAGATAGCCACACATAAAAGCTAAGGTCAGTAGTGACTCACACTGCCTCACTGCTGGGCCTGTGTGAGTTTCCTTACTCACTAATTCTCTCGCAAACCCAGGTTAGCAATTGATGCATTGCCTTGTATATTACAGACTTGCTATGCCTTTATTCTCCCATTCCTTCTCTTCATTTACAATGTACTTACCAATAGAGACTATAACCATATGTTCAGATTTTCCGCGATATATTCTTCACTTTTGCCACTTTGAGTGAGTTTTTAGGTGTGAGAGAAAATGCTCCCTTTCCTGACGGTGTGTAATAGCTGTATATTTCTTCATGCATTCTTCATGACTGGCCTTCAACAAAACTTTCATCAGTTAAATTGTCCAAACTTTTCACCACAAATATTTTTTCACTTTGCTAAATGTTGTGGTAAACAGGGAAGATCTTTCCAATGCCCTTTTCCCCTTCATTTCCTATCTGCTTTTTAATTACGTTTATTCATTAGAATCACAGGGCTAGAAAAAAATTAGTAAAATCTTCAAGGCACCAACAACTCTTCAGATCATCCCATGGATTACCAGGAGATTATCAGGGCAGCACAGAGGCGCAAGGCTGGCACAGTGGCAAGCATGGCTGCCTCACAGCGCCAGGAACCCGAGTTCAATTCCGCCCTTAGGTCACTGTCTGTGTGGAGTTTGCACGTTCTACCTGTGTCTGGGTGGGTTTCCTCCAGGTGCTCCGGTTTCCTCCCACACTCCAAAGATGTGCTGGCTGGGCTGATTAGCTGTGCTAAATTGCCCCTTGGTGTCAGGGGGATTAGCAGGGTGAATACATGGGGTTACGGGGATAGGGCCTGGGTTGGATTGTTGTTGGTGCAGGCTCGATGGGCCGAATGGCCTGAATTGCCAGTGTGAGCAGACTCGCATTTGGGAAATTTGTACTTAAATATTACAAGTAAGCCCGGGATGCAATCGTTCGGGCTCACTTGCCTTAAAGAAAGACATACACCAGCGAGGATCATGTATGGTCTCCGTCAACAGGGACCTGACGTGATGGCCTCGCCAGTGGAACCGGAGGCCTGTGAGGCCCCCTGGGTGGTCGAGGGGACGCGAACATTTCCTCCAACCGCCTGGGAACCCAGCCCGGCACCTTGGCACTGCTCACTGGGCAGCCTGGCACTGCTAGCCAGGCACTGCCCACTGGGATCGACCGGGGGGGGGGTGGATGGGGAACAGGAGCCACGATCATCTGGGGGTTGGAGGGCATATGGTGTTGGGGCGGCCATTGGGAGGGAGGTGGCGATCAGTGATCAGGAGGGTGATGTCTGGGGTTTGGGGCTGTGGGGGCGGGCGGGGAGAGTGAGAGATCTCTCAGTGCACTGTCTGCACCTGCACAGTACACTGAGAGATCGACGCATGCATAATGGCGCTCTTTAGCTGTCAGCAGCTGGCTTCCAGTGAGAACAGATTCCATCCTCTCACTCCACTTGTGTGAATCACACTTTGCCTCTTTTCTTGCACTAAGTGCCGTAAGATTCTGCCTAAGAGCTTGCCAAAAAATGGGTACAAATCTCTCCCATTTTCATGCTCGTTCTTAGAATGTTTCACTTAGAATTGTTTTTTGGTAAGATTGCCCCCGATGATTCTATGGATTACCAGATCATCACATGGATTACCAGGACATCGCTCCTGCCATCCACCATCATCCTCATCTCCTCTCCAGTTACTCTGCGACGGGTCACAGAGCTTCACCTGTCGCTCTCTCCATCATCTTATGGGCAAAAGCAGCAACCTGTCCAATTTTCTCACCTTTCCTGTTGAAAACATTTGCCGTCTTCTCCTGAGTGCAGTGATTTGTGCTGAGGCACAGTTCTATAGAGCAGTCCTCTGGTACCCCATTAAAATGACCATTCTCCATTGTGAACCTACACAATCAGCAGCAGCTAACTACTCAGCAGTTGAAGCATCGTAGCCATGCTCATCGTATCCGCACTATCCACGTGTAAACACTTTACAGCAGAATTCACTGGACTCTGATCAGCAGGAGCAAGTATAGCCAATAAGTTTCCCTAGTTAAGAGACACAAGAACCAAATGCTATATGTGTAAGACTCTGGGGATGAAACTCAGGATTCACTGATCTTAATGAGTGAAATGTAGACCATAAGGAACAATTTGGGATGGGATGTTAAACAAATCCCTGTCTTCCAACTCAGATAGGAATAAAAGGCCCTGGCACAATTTGAGCAAACAAAAAGGAGCACTGTCCTTGATGTCTCGGCCAATATTTATCCCTCAACCATCAGAAAGATCACCAATTTTTACAGATGTACCATAGAAAGCATTGTTTCTGGATGTAGCACAGCTAGGTATGGCTCCTTCTCTGACCAAGACCGCAAGAAACTAGAAAGGGTTTTGAATGTAGTCCAATCCACGCAAACCAGCCTCCCATCCATTGACTCTGCCTCCACTTCCTGCTGCCTCAGGAAAGCAGCCAGCAGAATTAAGGATGACACGCACCCCTGACATAATCGCTTCCACCCTCTTCTGTCAGGAAAAAGATACAAGAGTCTGAAAACATGTACCAACCAGCTCAATAACAGCTTCTTCCCTGCTGCCATCAGACTTTTGAATGGTCCTACCAGATATTAAGTTGACCTTTCTCTACACCCGAGCTATGACTGTAACACTACATTCTACATTCTCTCCTTTTCTTCTCCCCTATGTAATCTATGAACAGTGTGCTTTGTCTATCCCAAGAAACGATACTTTTCACTGTATCCCAATACATGAGACAATAATAAATTAAATCAAAGATTATCTGGTCATTATCACGTTACTGTTTGTGCAAGGTTGCTGGCTGTGTATTAACTGTCCCCGCATTAAATCAAGGTCTTGACAACAAAATTTGTCTCACCAGATGTAAAACGCTTTTCGGATCCCGAGGTGCTGTATCAATGCAGGTCTTTACTTTCTTCCTCCATTTACACACTGAGCAATCCATTTCTTTTGATGCCGAGCTTAAAAGATTGCCAAAGTTTTCATGTGAAACAAGTCAATGTCATGGTGATGCCTTAATGTGAAGTTAATACATCTAACATTAACAATGCAAAATGCAACCCAATCTTACAAATCAATAAATATTTATGTGTTTAGTCAAAAGTTGATTCATTTTGCATTGTGCCATATTATGATACTGGTTGGCATCTCCGTTTTGTCTTTCAAGAGAGAGTGGTGCTTTAATGGCTCATATTAAAGTATTGTACTGCCAGCCCATCATATTTCCTGGTGGAAGGTGTTAGTGCCTGGGTAATGGGACGCTTGTGCTAACGTGTGATTCTCTGGCCGTTTCATCCTGGCCTCTTTTGCATCTTGCTGAAGCCCACTCGAATGTTTACAGGGTCAGTCGACTGGCGAATGAATGCAGGGTGACACTGGGATTTTCACCAGCTTGGCGAGAAGCTCCCTTACGTACCTGTCCACACACTGTCCCTTTCCAATTCTGTATGCACACCATTCAGGGTTCATGGTGTTATGATGTGGCAGTGATGGCAGCTTCACAGCGGGCTTCTTGAGAATCTCCTGGTGGTTAATTCAAAATAATCCGGGTACAAGTCACATTAGAGAGGGGTTGTAAACAAAACATTTTTTTTTTAAGTGCAGCACAATGGAAGAAAACAAAAATGAAATTCCACATTTATGGAATGAAAGTCATGACACATGTGGTGGGATTTTCCGGCCCAGCCTACTACAGGTGTCATGGCGGGTGGGAGTGGAAAGTAAATTTATTTATTAGTGTCACAAGTCGGCTTACATTAACACTGCACTGACGTTACTGTGAAAATCTCCTAGTCGCCACACTCCGGCGCCTGTTCGGGTACACTGAGGGAGAATTTAGCATGGCCACTTCACCTAACCAGCACATCTTTCGGACTGTGGGAGGAAACCGGAGCACCCAGAGGAAACCCATGCAGACATGGAGAAAATGTGCAGACTGCGCACAGACAGTGTCTCAAGCCGGGAATTGAACCCAGGTCCCTTGCGCTGTGAAACAGCAGTGCCACTGTGCCACCCACATGAGATCAGAAAAATCAGTTTACTGCCATCAGAATAAAGTCCAAGATTGTCCGCGTCAGCCATCATTGGCGGGCCACCCTTCCTGCTCACCAGAGGGAAGAGCTAAACCCTTAAGAACAAGAGGCAGCGGGGCTCCCACCGGATGCAGAAGATGAGGCTCACAGAGAAGTTGTGCATGGGCACCCCGCCAAACTGAGGATGTACAGAATTTGCAGATGAGTAAGAGACAGTGTCACTGACACCATTGCATGTCTAGGAATCTGGGAACTAACATTTGCCACATTCTCTGGGAATTGGCGCCTCAGGAAGTGGGAGGACATCCATTGCCACTGGCTGCGAATGCAACCGCCACACTGAACTTCTACATGAGTTGTTCCTTCCAGGTCTCCAGTGGGGACCTCTGTGGGATCTCTCCAGCTTCCATGCAAAAATATATTCATGAGGTCACAGACGCCCTTTTTTCCATGCCTACAATTACATTTGCAGAGATGCCGGTGTTGGACTGGGGTAAACACAGTAAGAAGTCTCACAACACCAGATTAAAGTCCAACAGGTTTATTTGCGAGCACAAGCCACTAGCTTTCGGAGGGCTGCTCCTTCATCAAGTGAGTGGGATTTCAGCGTTCTCTAAGGCGGCCTTCATGTCACACCACAACGCAGAGTCGCTGAGCAGAGACTGATAGCCAAGTTCCGCACACATGAGGACGGCCTCAACCGGGATCTTGGGTTCATGTCACACTATCTGTAACCCCCACGACTTGCCTGGGTTTGCAAAATCTCACTAACTGTCCTGTCTGGAGACAATACACATCTCTTTAACCTGTGTTTAACCCTCTCTCCACTCACATTGTCTGTACCTTTAAGACTTGATTACCTGTAAAGACTCGCATTCCAACCATTATTTTGTAAATTGAGTTTGTGTCTTTATATGCCCTGTTTGTGAACTGAAATCGCACTCACCTGATGAAGGAGCAGCACTCCGAAAGCTAGTGGCTTGTGCAATCAAATAAACCTGTTAGACTTTAACCTGGTGTTGTGAGACTTCTTACTGTGAAGACTTAATGGGCTTACAAGGACATAGAAATTATTTGTATGTATTGTAATTTTACATCTCTGCTAAATTGTTTAGCACTGAGGAGTATTCTCAAGAACTGTGTGGAGTTTGCACATTCTCCCTGTGTCTGCGTGGGTTTCCACCAGGTGCTCCGGTTTCCTCCCACAGTCCAAAGATGTGCTGGTTAGGTTGATTGGCCATGCTAAATTGACCCTAGTGTCAGGGGGATTGGCAGGGTAAGTATGAGGGGTTTTGGGAATAGGGCCTGGGTGGGATTGTGGTCGGTGCAGACTCGATGGGTTCAATGGCCTCCTTCTGCACTGTAGGATTCTATGATTCTATGAACTCATCCCACATCCAGGATCAGGAAAGACAGGTGTTTGTTGCCGGTTTTACTCACTCCACACTCCAAACGATAACTACCCTCTCAGGGCAGTCCCTGGCCAGATCACCTCATACCCTGGGTTACCTGACCCATTCCCTTAAAGAGGCTATGCACCAACATACATAACAATCTTCAGAGCAGCAATTATGGGTGAAATTCCCTGGCCTCCCAGCCGCATGTTTCCCACCGGTGGGACATGGTGCGTTGTTTGCTAGTGGCGGGATTCTCTGGTCCCGCCGCTGTCAATGGGAATTCCCATTGGCCCTAAGAAGACAGCACGGTGGCACTATGGTTAGCACTGCTGCCTCACAGCGCCAGGGATCTGGGTTCAATTCCTGCCTCGGGTGACTGTCTGTGTAGAGTTTGCACATTCTCCCCGTGTCTGCGTGGATTTCCTCCGGGTGCTCCGGTTTCCTCCCATAGCCCAAAGAAGTGCGGATTAGGTGGATTGGCCATGATAAATTGTCCATTACTGTCAGGGGGATTAGCAGGGTAAATATGTGAGGTTACGGGGTTAGGGCTTGGGTGGGATGATTGTCAGTGGAGACCAGATGGGCCGAATGGCCTCCTTCTGCACTTTAGGGAATCTAAGGCCAAAAACAAAGGCCGGAATTCTGGCCGGAGAATTCTGACCTTTGTTTTTGGCCTTCTTAGAGTCAAACTTTCGATTTGGCTGAGAAATGTTTTCATGAAGTTGAAGCCCCATTGGCGTGAGCCAGTGAATTGGGCAAAGGGACTGTGTCAGAATATGGGTTTGGCACTTCCCTTAGGCGATCTGGTCAGGGCACTGGTGACAACAACCACCCGAACTACTTTAATAAGAACCGGACACCGCGGAGGTCTGCCACAAAACTAAAATAAAGAATACAAAAGCAGGAGAGATGAACAGTTCAATATAAAATGGAGAATGTTTTATGTCGGTTTAATAGCACCAGTGCAAATTAAATACACATTTGATTGGTAATATTTTACAAAGCTCTCCATATTTGTGGTTTAATCCCAATGGTTAATGATACACTGTATGAAATTAATGTTGTCTGAATATCCAATCACTTAGTAATTTTTACAATCCTCTGGGCTGCGTTTTCTCAATTGGGCAGTAAGCTTCTGAAATCAGTAAACTCAAGCGGGCTTGGAAACTTCATGATAAATAGCGTATATCTATAGAAAAGCAATAGGATATGAAATTTATTTCCACAAGTGAGCCAGGACCTAATAATTCAAGTTGAAATATATTGTCTCTTTTTGTAAATGGAAACAGAAAATCTGGAAATAGGCCAGTGGGTCAATCAGATCCTGAATGGGAAAGATTGGTTAATGTTTTCAGTTGGGCCTTTCATCCGTCATCTGGAGGCTGCTGGATGGCTTAATGTGTAAAGGTATTGAGGTGTACAGGACAAAGCTGCATAGGCAGGGCTGAATTTTCACTTTTGGGTGTGATCCCTCTACAGGGGAGCTTTCACTGCACCCAGGCAGGGAGCAGAGAGGCCTGTAGGCCTACCTGGAGCACTCTCACCACAGCCTGCCTCCTGGTGCCTGCTTCCAAGCAGTCACTGGCCTACCCAAGTCACACCAGAAAGCCAGAGGCCAATTGGCCTCCATTACTCACCCTTTAAGTTTAAGTTTATTTATTAGTGTCACAAGTCGGCTTACATTAGCACTGCAATGAAGTTACTGTGAAAATCCCCTAGTCGCCACACTCCGGCGCCTGTTCGGATACACTGAGGGACAATTTAGCATGGCCTATGCACGTCTTTTGGATTGTGGGAGGAAACCCACGCAGACACGGGGAGAATGTGTGCAGACTTCACACAGGCAGTGATCCAACCCAGGATTTGAACCCGGGTCCCTGGCGCTGTGAAGTAGCAGTGCTAACCACTGTGCCACCGTGCCGCCATCCTGGAATAGCGAGTGGTTTTAGCAGATGAGAACAGGGCCTGATCGTGTTTTTAAATGATCCAGTCAGATGGCTAAACCAGTTGGCCGACATATCCATTCAAGTCTGTGTCCCTTGGACTTAAGTGAGCAGAGATCAGGGCTGTACCTGGAGAACAGTAATGGTTTTACTGCATATTAAGGCATCAAAGGAGGAGGTGCAAGTCTGTTTGAGCAAATTAGTAGCTCCAGAAAGTTGTGGTGAATGGAAGGCTAAAGGATAGATAGTTGGGATGTTGAAAATGCAGTTTTAAGTGAATTAAGGGGCAGCTTTTCCAGAGATGGATACAGAAGGATGTAGGGCTCGGGACTGGAAAGTTGAGTGAAAAAAGGAAGTGAACAAAGATGCCCTTTATTTGTAATTAATACAATGAGACTAGAATAATAGGATAGAAGAATCATAGAATGCTACAGTGCAGAAGGAGGCCATTCGGCCCATCAAGACTGCACCGACTACAATCCCACCCAGGCCCTATTCCCGTAATCCCACATATTTACCCCGCTAATCCCACTGACACTAAGGAGCAATTTAGCCTGGCCAATCAACCTAAACCGCAAATTTTTGGACTGTGGGAGGAAAGCAGAGCACCCGGAGGAAACAGGGAGAATGTGCAAACTCCACACAGTCACCCAAGTCGGGAATCGAACCTGGGTCCCTGGCGCCATGAGGCAGCAATGCTAACCACTGTGCCACCGTGCCACCCCAGAGCCTAGTACAACCACATGAGATTGTGACTGTGCCCTACAACCAGAGGGCTTCTCAATCCATCGAATGGACAATACGCAGCCTCATGCAAGGCTAAGGGGTCTGCTTCCTAATCAAGACCTTGTGGTGCCTGGACATAGCAACACTGGCACGTTTCTGCTCCCCGGACCTAGGATACCTGACGCTAAAATCCGCCCTTACTACCTTCCGTGGGAGTTCACCTCCGTTATCCTAATGGCAGTTTACATCCCACCCCATGCAGACGTGAAGATCATGCTGGATGAAATATACACCACTCCTAATAGCCTTGAGATGAAACATCCCGAGGCCTTGTTCATCGTGGCCGGGGACTTCAATCAGGCCAAGCTCAAGAGCGAACTACCAAGTTACCACCAACACGTCTCCTGTTCCACCAGAGGCCCAAACGCCCTCAACCACTGCAACACAAATATCAAACATTCCTACCGCTCTATCGCCCGCCCACATTTTGGCAAATCAGACCACAAGGCTGTGCTCCTGCTCCCGGCTTACAAGCAAAAACTGAAGCGGGAGAATCCAGCAAAGAAAGTCATACAATGTTGATCTGAGGAATTGGATGATCTCCTACGGGACTGCTTGTAGTCAGTGGACTGGTCAGTATTTAAAAACTCTGCGACCAGCCCAAACGAGTATGCCACAACAGTAACTGACTTCATTAGTAAGTGTGTAGAAGACTATGTGCCAAAGAAGCAAATCCACATGTTTCCTAACCGGAAACCATGGATGAACAGGGATATCCACTGCTTGCTGAAGTCTAGGTCTGAGGCATTCAAGTCAGGCAACCCTGACCTATGCAGGAAATGATGTGGAGATGCCGGCGTTGGACTGGGGTAAACACAGTAAGAAGTTTAACAACACCAGGTTAAAGTCCAACAGGTTTATTTGGTAGCAAAAGCCACACAAGCTTTCGGAGCTCTAAGCCCCTTCTTCAGGTGAGTGGGAATTCTGTTCACAAACAGAGCTTATAAAGACACAGACTCAATTTACACGAATAATGGTTGGAATGCGAATACTTACAACTAATCAAGTCTTTCAGAAATGAAACAATGTGAGTGGAGAGAGCATCAAGACAGGCTAAAAAGATGTGTATTGTCTCCAGACAAGACAGCCAGTGAAACTCTGCAGGTCCACGCAACTGTGGGAGTTACAAATAGTGTGACATGAACCCAATATCCCGGTTGAGGCCGTCCTCGTGTGTGCGGAACTTGGCTATCAGTTTCTGCTCAGCAACTCTGCGCTGTCGTGTGTCGCGAAGGCCGCCTTGGAGAACGCTTACCCGAATATCAGAGGCCGAATGCCCGTGACCGCTGAAGTGCTCCCCCACAGGAAAGCCAGATATGATCTAAGGAGATCCATCAAAAATGCCAAAAGACAGCACCGGATCAAGCTGGAGTCCCAGGCTAGCCACACAGACCCCTGCCGACTATGGCAAGGTCTGCAAGACATAACAGGCTACAAGATGAAGACATGTAAAATCGCCAGCTCCAATTCACCCCTTCCTGATGAGCTCAGTGCATTCTGCGCCCGTTTTGAGCAAGAGGTCAGTGAGAGCATACCCTTCAGCCTGGAAGCCCTGGATGAACCTACATCTGGGGTCACCATTGCAGATGTCAGAGCAGCTTTCTTGAAGGTCAACCCACAGAAAGCGACTGGCCCGGAGGGGTACCTGGACGAGCTCTCAGATCCTGCGCGGATCAGCTGGCAGGGGTATTCGCAGACATCTTCAACCTCCCTTTACAACAATCTGAGGTCCCTATCTGCTTCAAGAAGACGACCATCATCCCAGTACCTAAGAAAAGCCAAGCAGCGTGCCTTAATGGCTATTGGCCAGTGGCTCTGACATCCATCATTATGAAATGCTTCGAAAGGCAATTCGTGGCACGAATCAATTCCAGCCTCCCGGACTACCTGGATCCACTACAGCGTGCCTACCAGCGCAACGGGTCCACAGCAGATGCCATATCCCTGGCCCTGCCCTCAACCCTCGAACACCTAGATAACAAGGACACCTATGTCAGACTCCTATTTATTGACTACAGCTCAGCCTTCAACACCGCTATTGCTACAAAACTCAGCTCCAAACTCCGTGGCCTGGGCCTCGGCACCTCCCTCTGCAGCTGGATCCTGAACTTCCTAACTCACAGACCACAATCAGTAAGGATAGGTGACAACACCTCCTCCACAATCATCCTCAACACCGGTGCCCCACAAGGCTGTGTTCTCAGCCCCCTACTATACTCCTTATACACCTACGACTGTGTGGCCAAATTCCCCTCCAACTCGATTTTCAAGTTTGCTGACGACACCACCGTAGTGGGTCGGATCTCAAACAATGACGAGACAGAGTACAGGAATGAGACAGAGAGTCTGGTGAACTGGTGCGGCAACAATAATCTCTCCCTCAATGTCAACAAAACGAAGGAGATTGTCATCGACTTCAGGAAGCGTAAAGGAGAACATGCCCCTGTATACATCAATGGGGGCGAAGTAGAAAGGGTCAAGAGCTTCAAGTTTTTATGTGTCCAGATCACCAACAACCTGTCCTGGTCCCCCCATGCCAACGCTATAGTTAAGAAAGCCCACGAACGCCTCTACGTTCTCTGGAGACTAAGGAAATTTGGCATGTCAGCTACGACTTTCACCAACTTTTACAGATGTACCATAGAAAGCATTCTTTCTGGTTGTACCACAGCTTGGTATGGCTCCTGCTCTGCCCAAGACCACAAGAAACTACAAAAGGTCATGAAGGTAGCCCAATCCATCACGCAAACCAGCCTCCCATCCATTGAGTCTGCCTACACTTCCCGCTGCCTCGGAAAAGCAGCCAGCATAATTAAGGACCCCACACACCCAGGACATTTTCTCTTCCACCTTCTTCCATTGGGAAAAAGATACAAAAGTCTGAGGTCACGTACCAACCAACACAAGAACAGCTTCTAAATTGGATGTGGGGTGGTACAGTGGTTAGCACTGCTGCCTCACAGCGCCAGGGATCAGGTTTGATTCCCGGCTTGGGTCACTGTCTCTGTGGAGTTTGCACATTCTCCCTGTATCTGCGTGGGTTTCCTTCGGGTGCTCCGGTTTCCTCCCACAGTCCAAAGATGTGCTGGTTAGGTGCATTGGTCATGTTAAATTCTCCCTCACTTTACCCAAACAGGTGCCGGAGTGTGGTGATTTTTACAGTAACTTCATTGCAGTGTTAATGTAAGCCTGCTGTGACTAATAAATTGAATAAAGGCTATTTGTTAATATACAGTATTTATAATGTGTATTTTGAGAACCACAAGTCACCATTGTTAATCAGTGCCACAGTTATATTGATAAATCTTACAAGAATTATTAATAAAATACTCAATCCTCTCAACACATAGCAATCCTTTCTTTAAACAGAAAAAAATTACTTTATGAGTTGTCTTCAAATGTTTGCGATAAGGTAGAGAATAGATCAATCTTCATAACACTTTGGAAAGGTTCATACAATATAATCAAAAACCATTAAAACAATGAGATTATTGGCAATTAAATCATTTATCAAAACACAGCTCATTGTAAACAGGGTCAGTGAATTTTATTTTTGGGGTGCCAGGAAAGAATTAACGGTTTGGTGAAGTCACGTTAAAAACAACATTACTATTCACTGGTCTATAATAAACTCAAAGCCAAACACTGGAATCTGAGACAAAATCAGAAAATGCTGGAAAATCTCAGCGGGTCTGGCAGCATCTGTGGAGAGAGAATACAGCCAATGTTTCGAGTCTGGATGACCCTTCGTCAGAGCTGCGATAGGTCGATAATAGTCTGGTGAAACTGGATTTGATTTCCTCTACAAATGCACATTTATGCACTGTTCCTTTTTAAAGTTTATTTATTATTGTGACAAGTAGGCTTACGTGAACACTGCAATGAAGTTACTTGAAAATCCCTTAGTCGCCACACTCCGGTGCCTGTTCAGGTACACTGAGGGTGAATTTAGCATGGCCAATGCACCTAAACAGCCCGTCTTTCGGACTGCGGATATGGAGAACGTGCAGACTCCACACAGACACTGACCCAAGCCGGGAATTGAACCCAGGTCCTTGGCATTGTGAGGCAGCAGTGCTAACCACTGTGCCACCATGCTGCCCTCTTAGTCGTCTCTTAACTAATTACACTGCTCCGTTTAAATAGTTCAGCGTAGTTCACAGAAGGGATTTTGCAGCAGCAGGCTAACAAACACACCAGCAACGGGAATTAAACTCAAGGGGAGGGCGGGGTGGTGAATCTCAACATTATGTCACGCCACAAATCAGGTGGCAAGTTGACAGCCCATTTTACCACATTTATTTTAAAACTTTCATCAACTTCTACTGCAGTTACATCACAACTTTACACTAACTGCATCATACTTTTCTTTAGAAGTAGAATTTAACATTTAGTCTATTTTAGTCATAAGGAATAACTACGTGCATTGTGAAAATGTCACTGCATTGCACGAACTGTCTACAGTTCCCACCGCCTTGAAAAAACAGCCTGCATAATTAAGGGCTCCACGCACCCCGGACATTCTCTCTTCCACCTTCTTCCAAAAGTCTGAGGTCACTTACCAACCGACTCAAGAACAGTTTCTTCCCTGCTGCCATCAGACTTTTGAATGGGCCAACCTCGCTTTAAGTTGATCTTTCTCTACACGCTAGCTATGACTGTAATACTACACTCGGCACCCTATCCTTTCCTTCTCCCCTGTGTACTCTATGTACAGTATGCTTTGTCTGTATAGTGCACAAAAAACAATACTTTTCGCTGTATACTAATTCTTGTGACAATAATAAATCAAATCAAATCAAACATGATGTGATTGCAACAGAAGTAACATGACACAGAGTTCTTCTGACTGTTCGCCTTCTTATTTGACAAAGGCAGTCCTTTTTAAACAAAAATAATCAAGCAATTGCTGTATAAATAGAGCATTGCATGGTTTTAATATTTTTACTTAAAAGGCTGACTGTAACACATGGTGACCATCACTTAGAAGTGTACCTTGACATTACAAGGCTGATCTAAAACTCCTTCCTCTTGTGTCTGAGCAAAGGTGATCACCTGGTTAAAGTAAGTTGGTTATTAGCTTGGTAAAAGTTTGGCGGAATTCGACTCTGACTCTTGAAATTACTCCATATAAACACAGAAGATGATGTCTTGTTTATTTCATAAAGCAAATTTGGAGTATTGCATACTATTCACCAGGATGTTGCCTGGTCTCGAGAGTGTTGACTATGAGGAGAGGTTGATTAAACTAGGATTGTTTTCACTACAAAGACGGAGACTGAGGAGAGACCTGATAGAGATCTACAAAATTATGAGAGGCAAAGACAGGGTGGATAGTCAGAGGCTTTTTCCCAGGGTGGAAGTGTCAATTACAAGGGGGCACAGGTTCAAGGTGAGAGGGAGAAAGTTTCAGGGAGATGTGCGGGGTAATTTTTTAACATAGAAAATGGTGGGTGCCTGGAATGCGCTATCAGAGAGGTTTTTTTATTTATTCGTGGGGCATGGGAGTCGCTGGCTGGCCAGCATTTATTGCCCATCCCTAGTTGCCCGAGAGTCAACCACATTGCTGTGGGTCTGGAGTCACATGTAGGTCAGACCAGGTAAGGACAGCAGATTTCCATCCCTGAAGGATATTAGTGAACCAGATGGGTTTTTCCAACGATCAGCAATGGTTTATGGTGATCAGTAGATTGGAAGCAGGCACATCAGCAACATTTAAGAGGCATTTGCATGGGTACGTGAATAGGGAGGGAATAGAGGGATGTGATCCGAGTAAGGGCGAAGGTTTTCATTCAGTTTAGTTAGGGCATCATGATCAGCACAGGTTTCTATATCTACATAGCATGAGAAAGCACTATCTCCGTTAGATGCCTAAAGCAGGGGAGTGCGGGAAATAAGGTTTTCACAACAGTATCACTGAAGCTCACTCACAATCCATCCATCAACATGGTTTGCGTTTAAAAATTAAGCTCCCCATCCAGCATTCACTGTTTTACTTGTAGTTGCTCACCTAATGTTCAAGAAGAACAGACACAACATGAAGCTTGTGATATGATAAATATCCCATCATCATTCGCAAGTTATCAGGTCTTCCCACTTGTGGGATATAAATCAAACCCCATGCCCCTATCACCCACCTCCCCCACCCCGCATCCCCAAATCCTGTATCCTTTATCTCCTATTTCACTCCTCCTTCGTATAACATAGCCACACGGTGTTGAGATTGGAATTGTTTCGTGCAGTACGAGGTGAGATGAATCATACAGCTCAATTATACATCTTCAATTATCCTTCAGACTGCTCTCACAACGTGCAGAATTTTTACTCCACAAGAAACCAGGAAGACTTTCCTCCAGCTGTCCACTGCTAAGACCACACGCATATATCAATTTTAATAAATGCTAGCGCAGGAAAGGTCATGAGGAAGCGGTCGGCAGATAGTACGAAAATATTTTAAAAGAAAATCACTTCCCCAAGCTCGAATTGTTAAAAAAAATATGAACTTTGTTTAATGGGGTGGAAAAAGAGAGTTTGAACTGAGGTACAAATCACTGGCTAGTCAGGAAGCAGACATGTGGATCGAGCTCAGAAAAAGAAAAGTTTAGGTCGCAGTCAGGAGATACGAAGTCCCATTGTTGTTGAAAACATATATTTCTATTTATGATTTGTAAAAATAATTGTACATTTGGGTGTAAGATTGCATATTTACAGTGGATACCCCCATACACAGTCTATGATTTCACAGCACAGACAGAAAGGATATATTGTCACATCAGACAGCTCGTACTGGGTACATGGCAGGCTAGAGGTCAAGGCAGTTGATGTTGCCCTGGGTTCTGGCCGTTGATGGGAGAGGTCCTGTATGTAATCATTTCATATGATCCCTTGCAAATCCAGATCCCTACTGAGACTGCTCATGTAATATATTTCATGGCAAATGTAAGGGACTGAGGAAAATTTGTGGGGAAGACATTTACCAGTGTTCTTTGTCCCTTGTGGGTTTCAGTGTCCTGTTTGCCGGGCGGGTGCTGTGAACAGGATGCTGTTGGTTGAGTGATGTGGGCTGGGCCAGTGAGATTGCTCTGGAGGCGGGAGGAAAAAAAGGCGCCAGGAAGTGAAGAGCTGCAGAGCTGGAGAGGGAGAGAGCTGAAGAGGGGGTGTGCAGAGCTGAAGAGGGAGTGTGCAGAGAGAGAGCTTTTCCCAGGCAGTGAGAATTCGGTTTGGAGTGAGAGGCAGCCAGGCGTTCCCCTGCCTGTTCTTTTCATTACGAGGAGGACAGCCTTCAGCGCACTCGACCTACGTTGCTGCACGGATAGCTCGCGGCACCTCTGCCTCCTGTGGCATCATCTTCCACACGTGTGTCTCTTCTGGACTGTGTGTGTGTGTCGTGAGTAACTGGTGGGGACTCTACAATCCAACTGGAACAGTATCTACAAATGTGTTACTGAGGATGAGTTTCCCCATATGTGCACCAATGGATGGGCCCCACCGGTTATAGATCAGAGCTCACTGTTTTATGTCTGTGAATTATATTTGTTATTAAATTTATTTTTGACATTCCGATTACAGTACTGACATTTATGGGTAAACAGGGAATTAGCCAAATCAACATCAACCGCTAGGAATTCGGGATCCTGTTGATTGAATATTTAAATAGTAGCCCCATATAGTAGTCAGCAGGGGGTTACACAAATATATTAGTGAACTTTACCAACATTAATCTGGCTGGTGGAAATACAAACTGGAAAAAGTAGGTTCACAGCGTCAGCTGTGTCTCAGTCAGTAGTCTCTCTCCTCTAAGTCATAGAAGCATGTGAGTCCAAGTTCCACTCCTGTGACCTGAGAACTGTTGGCTCCATTCATTCGTTTCAGGAGATGAGCACTGGTACGAGTTCTAAAATGGTTTTTCTTTTATTGAACAAAACTTAAAGAATTAACATGATAGAAACCAAAAAGTGAACTTGCTACTGGCTTCTTGCTTTGGTCCTCTAATCTCAGAATGGAACTGAACTTGAACTGAACTTGAACACTCTAAAACCAAAATATATTTCAATCCTTATCTCATTATTGGAAGTGTTTTTCGCATGCTGTCTCCATCTAGAAAAACAATCCTTTCAGCTGCTGTGATGAGAAACTGTTGTTTGCCTGCATTGTGTACCCTTCAGGAATGTAGTCAATTTTTAGCTAATCCATCATGCCTTCTGATTCTACACATAGTCAAGTTAGCTACAATTGTTCAGTTTAGCAGAGTTAGTTAACCCCTACAGTCTAGCATTGAAATGTAATTGTGGGTAGGCAGAAATATCTTTAAATGAAGTATTTTCATAGATTGAAACAAACAGGGCTACACATACACAGGGTCCCTTAAGAACGTAATCCAGGCGGACACTTCAGTGCAGTACTGAGAAAGTGCTACACTGTCAGACGTGCCCTTTTTCATGAGGTGTTAAATCAAAACCCTGCCTGCCCTCTCAGGTAGACCAGAGAGATGCCGTGGCACTACTCGAAGAAGAACAGGGGAGTTCTTCCCAGTGTACTGGTGAACATTTATCCCTCAACCAACATCACGAGAAGAAGAACAGAATATCTGATTATTATCCCACTGATGTCTGTGGGAACTTACTATACACAAATTGACTGCCAGGTTTTCTACATTGCAACAGTAACTTCGAAAGTCATTGATTGTAAAGCATTTTGGAATGTTCTAAGGTTATCTAGATACTAAATGAGTACTTTGCATCTGTGTCCACAGAGGAAGAAGATGTTACCAAAGTCATAGTGAATGAGAAGGAACAGTGCACTCCCATTATTCATGATTCCCTCAATCCCCAAGTTGTTTACCCATGAGAATGTAGTTGTAACACATAATCGCGGTTCATAGCTCCAAAGATTCACTCATCCACCATTTAAATGCGGTCTCCACATCATTCTCATAGAGAAAGTGTGCACTGCATGCACAAGTTCACTGTTTGCAATTTTGCAAATTCTTTTTTTCATTCATTTGTGGGACATGGGCATCGCTGGCTGGGTCAGCATTTACTGCCCATCCCTAGTCGCCCTTGAACTGAGTGGCTTGCTAGGCCATTTCAGAAGACAGTTGATAGTCAACCACATTGTTGTGGCTCTGAAGTCACATGTAGGCCAGACCAGGTAAGGACAGCAGATTTCCTTCCCTAAAGCACATTAGTGAACCAGATGGGTTTATCCAACAATTGACAATGGCTTCATGGTCATCAGTAGATTCTTAATTCCAAATATTTTTATTGAATGGAAATTCCACCATCTGCTGTGGCAGGATTTGAACCTAGGTCCCCAGAACATTAACTGAGTTTCTGGATTAATAGTCTAGTGGTAATGTCTCTAGGCCATCCTCTCCCCAATCGCGTGGAATCATGGGAATAGGACCCCCGTGAATGGCACGAGATTACTGTAATTGAAATACTGGATGGGCTAAAAATTAAAGGAGGCATTAGAAAGGCTGGTTGTGTTTAAAATTGATACATTATCTGAACCAGATGGGATGCATCCAGGGATGCTGAAGGCAGAAAGTACTGTCAATGTACAGAAGTACTGCTCAAAATATTCCAACCCCTTTTGGATACAAGGATAGTGCCAGGGGAGTGCAGAATTGCAAACATTACATTTTTGTTCCAAAATGGCTGCAAAGATAAACCAAGCAATTACAGGTGAGTCACTTTACACTCTGCAGTAGGAAAGCTCTTAGAAACAACAATCCAGGGCAAAACTAAATCACTTGGAGTAATTAAGAAAAGCCAGTACAGATTTATTAAAGACAAATCATGTTCAATTAACCTGATAGAGTTTTTAAGGAAATAACAGAGAGAGTTGATGAGGGTGATACAGTTGATGTGATGTATATAGACATCTAAAATGCATTTGATAAAGTGCTTGTCTGCAAATATGAAAGCTATGGAATAAAAGTCGACACAAAGGACACAATGGACACAAAGTCGATTGAGTGTTAGTAAACAGAGAATAGGTTGCAGAAGGGTAAATAGTGATATTCCCCAGCAATTGGGAGCACTGTTTTTTTTTTAGTTTAGACCTGCATATACAGGGCAAACTTTGCAGATGACACAAAACCTGGAAGTATTGCAAAGTGTAAGGAGCATAGCGATAGATCTCTAGAGGATGTTGACAGGTTGGTGGAATGGGCAGACACATGGCAGATGAATTTCAATGGAGAGAATTGAAATGATACAATTTTGGTAGGAAATATGAGGAGAGGCAATACAAACTAAGGAGCGCTTTTGCAAAGGGGGTGCAAGGACAGGAGAGATTTGGGGGATATAGATGTACACAAATTGTTGAAGGTGGCAGGGCAGATTGAGAGAGTGGTTGAAAAGACATACAGGATCCTGGACTTGATAAAGTGAGAAATGGAGGGAGTTCTGATAAACATTTATAAGACACGGCTTTGGCCTCAGCGAAAATATTGCACCCAATTCCGGGCTCTGGACATTAGGAAGGATGGGAAGGCTTTAGAAAGAATGCAGGAAGGATTTACGTCACTGGTTCCAGGGTGGCACTTTGGTTACAGGGATAGATTAAAGAAGTTGTCCTTATGGCAAAAGAAGGTTGAGAGGAGATTTTAGGGAGGTATTCAGAATCAAGAGTGGGGTCTGAAAAATGAATGAACATGCCTTTCAAAGCACATTCTCACACCCTCAGGATATCTGAAAACGGTTAGTAATCAATGAACCACTTTTGTTGTAATGTCAGCAGACTGAACTGTTAGTTTTCCAAGATTCTAAAAAAGTAATTGAATGAATGAGGTAACTGACCTGAACACTGGAAGAACTCGTTACTTTTCTTCAGATAGTACGGGTGCTGTACATTCAGCAAATATGGTTTAACACCTAAAAGGCATTGGCTGGAATTTTACCACCCCGCCCGCCACGGGAATCGGTGTGAGCGAGGGGTGGACAATGGAAAGATCCATTGAGCTTGGGTTGGGCAGGATTTTACGATTTTGGGATGAGCGAGGCCATAAAATCCCACCCATTGAGGCAATCTCAAATGATTAGGACCTGCAACGCAGTGCCTGTGGAGGTGGTGGAAGCAAATTCAATTGTGACTCTAACACTACATTCTGCGCCCTCTCCTTTCCTTCTCTATGTACGGTATGCTTTGTACAGCGCGCAAGAAACAATACTTTTCACTGTATACTAATATATGTGACAATAATAAATCAAATCTAAAGGGAATTTCAGAGAAAGGATATGCAGGCCGAAATTTTACCGCCTCGCCCTCGAATCGGGGTGGGCGAGACTCGCAGAATGGAAATCTCCGTTAACCTTGGGTGGGATTTTATGATTTCACCCGAGCGAAGTCGTAAATTCCCGCCCGCAGTGTTACAGGGAAAGGGAAGTGAGATGAGTTGAATTGCAGAGAGCTAGGACAGACGCAAAAGGCTGAATGGCCTCTCCCTGTGTTGTAACCATTCTAATTTCTATAGAAGGTGCTATATAAATTACTACGAGGAAGTTCACCAGCTCCACTGAAACCCGATTCATATTTAAACATTCTACAGACTTCAAATATCCAACAGTCTGAATGAATTATGCAGCACTCTTTCACAATGTTAAATTGCCTTCAAATGGCATTAAATATGAACAAAGGCCTGAATCATTGAAGCTTATGAGCTGTGCACCCAGCCTCTTTCTGCTCCTTGTGCAACCCATTCCCTTCCCCTCCATTCACCCCACCTGTAAACAATTGTCCTGTTGTGTATTCTGCATATTCACTGTCTGCAAACAAATCAGAGCTTCAGGACAATTCAATGGGAAATTTACACATCTTCAAATTTCACACGCAAATGGTTTCAATATACTCGTTGAATTCTTCTGGACAATAGTTAGATTTATTTTGTCACAGGATTAGCAAATTAGAAATAATTATAACTTTCTGGTTTCCCCATCGTCGCAGTTGAGGGGGTTACCCCAATGAGGTGCTGGAGAATCCCTCCTGGAAGCTCCCACGTAAGGGTTTACCCGGTGTGGTGAACCATAGATGGTTACCACTATGGGTACTTGTACATATGTTACTCTTGTTACTGTTGGGGTTAGGGTTGGGGTGTTCCACCTGTTAGCATTGTTCTGTGGTACACTCCGTTTGGCTCCGCCTTCTTACAGGAGTATAAAGTTCACTGCTACTTCCTAGTGGCCCTTAGTGTGGGATAGTATTGTTAAGCAGTATGCTCTATTCTTGCTGTGAATAAAAGCCTTTATTCCCGGGTACGTCCTAGCCTCCCGAGTGAATTAATCGCGCATCACCCGGCAATTGCCCAGAAGAGCTAACGTCCCCTGGATAATTGCGCTGGGGTGGGAACCATCCGACACAAGTGATTTAAATCGCTAACTTTGGATGGTTCTGCCAGTTTTACCCTGATAGTTACTCTGAGAGTTAGAAGGAAAAAAAACACTTCTAATTCCAGAATAACTATTTAAACACCGAGACCCAGCCTCGCACAACTCCCACAGGAGATCCACAGCGCCCCCTACCCCGCACCCCTGCTCTGACCCACTGCTCCAACACCCCTCCCCTCTGGCAGTCCAGCACAACCCCCCACCTCTAGGCCAGGCCGCCTAACTGATTGGCCTGCCCATTAACCGTAAAAGTGGACGGACCACATGAAAGCACTTTTAATTGACTCCTTAATGGGCCTGAATGCCTGTTTAATTGTCAATGTTGGTGCTTCCGACTCCTGTGTGCACCTGCCAACTGAAATATCGTGCATATGCGCAGTGATGTAAGAATGTAGGCCCAATGTTTTCTCGCGCAATTGCACCTGCCTGGGCAATGTAAAATTCTGCCCTCTGATACACTGAGGGAGGCAGGAAGTGTTCGGGTGAGGCTGAAAATGAACAACGAACCCAGCCAGTCCGGAGACTCAAGTATCAGAACTTCTGACATTTTCTTGCTCCGTTTCTTGCCTATCAGCCAGGCAAAAGGACAGCATGGCTCGCAGCTAGGAGGCCTCAACAAGGGGTCCTTTGTGGGGGGAGTGGGGGTTTAGGGGGGGAGTGCCCCCTGGCATTTGTCAAGTTGTTATCGGGGGGGAGGGATTGGGAGGGAGGTGGCAATCGGGGCTGGGGAAGGCCGAAGGCTTCCTCGACAGGCCTCCTCATGGCTCTCCCTGGCAGAGCAGGACAGCTGAAAAAGACACTAGCCTTGTGGTGCCAGCAGTTCCTGCCTCCTTTGCACTGCCGTGCTTCCAGACAACCAGGTAAGCCATGCAGCAATAGTCAGCTTTAAACCAGCCTCCCAACTTCACTAGCGGATGTAAATATGTTAATGAAGTGCCCACCCTCTCCATAGCGGGACATTCAATATCACCACCATTGAAAAAGGCAATGAACACCGTATGTTAAGGTTGTGATCCTTATATTTAATCCCAATCACCAAGGGAGGTGTTCATATTGAGGTTAAGGTTGTCCATCCTCCAGGATTGGCTTGGACTCTAAAGGAATGAAGACCAGTCTCCAGAACACTGCTGTGTGCAACCCTGGAGAAAAACTCTCGATATATTCAAACAAAGATTGTTTTTTTTGTCATTTTCTTTAACATTCTCTTTACGAGATATAAAAATATTGAAAACGGGGTAAAAGAAATAGGCTGGCTAACAGTCAAGCATCATCCAATAGTCATAGAATCATAGAATCCCTACAGTGTAGAAGGAGGCCATTCAGCCCATCAAGTCTGCACCAACCACAATCCCCACCTAGGCCCTATTCCCGTAACCTCACATATTTACTCTGCTAATCCGCCTGACACTAGGGTCTATTTAGCATGGCCAATCAACCTAACCCGCACAGCTTTGGAGCGTGGGAGAAAACCGGGGCAAACCCACGCAGACACGGGGGGAACGTGCAAACTCTGCAGAGACAATGACCCAAGACCAGAATTGAACCCAGGTCCCTGGCGTTGCGAGGCATTAGTGCTAACCACTGTGCCACCGTGTCTTTTTGCTTTCCTATTAGCACAGGTAGGCAGAACATCACAAGGATGGATTTGTTGGCTGATATTATGGATGTACTTATCGAGATATGACGCAGAAGAACCAAAAAGTAGGTTTCTTAACTTGAAAACTGGGGACCACTTTACTGCACAACCAGGTTCCACCCTGAGGGGAGCCAGCCCCACCTCAGGGGTCACATGACCCACACCCTTAAAGGGCAGCACGCACCCCAAATGCCCAATGTACATATATAACGCCCACCCCCAACATACATATGTAACAGCTCACTAATGGCTGGAGCAGGAGGGGGCAAGTCATGTGATGAATATATTTAATTATAGTTGGCAACCCCAACTGAGGCTAATATTTCGGGTTTTGCTGTACCTCATTTTATCCAATCTGAAGTGAGCAAAGTGGGGTCCTTTAACAGCTCTGTCACTGAACAGTCCGGTTAGCATTCTTTTAGGAGAAGATTTATGCCTGCGACAAATATTGGCTGCACAATGGCTTTCGTGCACAGCAGGCAGAAAGCAGCTCAGTACTTAACACCAGCAATAATGAGAGTGTGATCCAGTTTGTGCACCAATTGACCACAATCAAGGTGAGGATTATTAATGGAGAGAGAATAGAGCCAACGTTTCAAGTCTGGATGACCCTCATCCTGACTCGAAACATTGGCTCTATTCACTCTCCACAGATACTGTCAGACCGGCTGAGATTTTCCAGCATTTTCTGTTTTTGTTTCAGATTCCAACATCCGCAGTATTTTGCCTTTATCCTAAGATTATTAATGTTGGAAAATTGAATATTTTTTATTTTCTTCAACCAATGACTACACTGAAGTCTCCTCAAGTCACCTTAAGCTGAATGTTAGAAAGCAAATCCCTTCATTTTTTTTTGGTGTCTTATTAGTCATGTCTTGCCGCCAGTCAGTGAAAATTTGCAGATAATTGGGTGGTGTGGACTCATACACCAAGGAGCTGACAAACAATGGGGTGAATCTTGTTGTAAAAAGTTTCTGGTCCCATTCCCCCTCCATTACAAAGGCTGGTTACTTCATCCTCCATGGCATTCCAACTCTCCATTTCTGTTTCAACACATCTGTTTTAAAATCTCTCATCCATTACTTTCTCACCAACTATTCCAAACTTCACCTAACCCTAACCCTAACCCTAACACTCTGGACACTTCAGCTGATGGGAAATGGTGCAGCCTCCATTCTGCCCTGCACCAAGTCCTCCATCACTTTTCACCCTGTTCTTATGGGCCAGACTGCCAAAACCACAAACTGGAAATTCTCATTATAGGCGGGATTTTACGGCCTTGTTCGGGCGAGACTGGAAATTCACGCCCAAGGTCAACGGAGAGTTCCGTTGTCAGATCCTCGCCTGTGCCGATTCTGCGGCGGGCGAGGTGATAGAGTTCCGGCCAATGTGCTTAAATCCCTTCACGGTCTTGTGCGTCGCTATGCCTGTGGCCTCCTCCAGCTCGACATTCCTGTAACTCTGGCCTCGTGATGTGCATCCCCTCCCTCAGCCTTATCATTGGTGTTCGTACCATCAGCCATTTTCTGGATCCCCTCACTAAACCCCTCTTTTTCCTAATCCCTCTTAAACATGCACTAAAGTTCATCTCTTAGTCACTTTAGTTATCATAGAATCCTTTATGGAATCATAGAATCCCTGCAGAGTAGAAGGAGGCCATTCGGCCCATCAATTCTACACTAACTGACTGACAGAGTATCTTAACCAGATACCAGAGTATCTTCCCCTCCCTATCCTCGTAACCTCTCGTTTACCATGGCTAATCCCCCTTAACCGACACATCTTGGGACACTGAGGGGCAATTTAGCATGACAAATCCACTTAACCTGCACATCTTTGGACTGTGGGAGGAAACCGGAGCACCCAGAGGAAACCCACGCAGACACGGGGAGAATGTGCAAACTCCACACAGTCACCCAAGGCAGAAATTGAACCTAGGTCCCTGGCGCTGTGAGGCAACAATGCTAACCACTATGCCACCTTTCTACTATCTCTTGCGGCGATCCATTATTCACCTATATCCCTGTGAAGTACCTTGGGCTATTTTCCTATTTGAAAGATCGACACAAACGCAAATCGTTGTTGTATTACATTGAATCTAATGTATTTATTTTTCATATTTGTATCTGCACAAGACAATTTGTGCTTAAATAGTTTTTGTAAAAGTGGCTGAATATTTAAATTAAAATTGCTACTTACTTTTTTTCAAAGCTATTAATATTTGATTGCAATAATGCTTCAGTTAATGTCTGACTGTAATTATAGTTGAGTTAACGTTTGTTTTTAAGAGTGTGTTTTTTTTCAATAAAATTGCAATTACATTTTTTTAATGTAACATTAAGTCTGGAGCACTGAGTAATGTGCCAGAGAGACTGGCTAGGCCTGCCGCAGAATAGATAGGCCCACAGCATAATGCGCTTGCCACAAACTTTCATTGGGCTTGGTAATACGTTTTGTATGTGGGCTGAGCTGGTAAAACATTTCATTTCCCCATTTTGAGGACGGTGAGCATTACCTGTGGCAAGCAGTCTGACAGAATAAGATAAGTTTATTTATTAGTCGCAAGTAGGCTTACATAAACACTGCAATGAAGTTACTGTGAAAATCCCCTAGTCACCACACTTCAGCACCTGTTCGGGAACACTGAGGGAGAATTTAGCAATGCCAATGCACCTAAACAGCACATCTTTGGACTGTGGGAGGAAACCGGAGGAAACCCACGCAGACACGAGGAGAACGTGCAGACTCCACACAGACAGTGACCCAAGCCAAGAATCGAACCTGGGTCCCTGGCGCTGTGAGGCAGCAGTGTTAAGCACTGTGCCATTGTTCCGCCCTTATATATGCAGAGATTCTGAGATTCCACACAATTAATTTTGAGGGATCAGAAAATTTACAGAGAACTTTAGAGAGAAAAATGAAATAAAATGGGTTCCAGTCCAGCAGGATTATTTTAACTTTTCGGGGGAGGAGGAGATGGACTGCATGTTCTGGGGCGGGGGGGGGGGGGGGGGGGGGGGTGGCAGGAGAGTGGGAGAGGAGGCTGGAGCCATTTTGAGTCCCATGCTTCAAAGAAAATGGAGCTGACCACACAGCTGTGGGTGCCAAAACAGGCATGCCAATGCCGCTTGCTAGATCGCGGATGGCCCTACATTGGACATTGAGGGGAGGCAGTGGCCTCATGGTATTGTCACTGGACTGGTAATCCAGAGATCCAGGGTAATGCTCTGGGGATCCGAGTTCAAATCCCACCACGGCAGATGGTGAAATTTGAATACAATAAAAACCTGGAATCTGGATGACCATGAAACCATTGTCAATTGTTGTAAAAGCCCATCTGGTTCACTAAGGGACTGTAGGGAAGGAAATCTGCCGTCCTTACCTGGTCTAGCCTACATGTGACTCCAGACCCACAGCAATGCGGTTGATGCTCAAATGCCCTCTGAAATGGAGGGCAGTTAGGGATGGGCAATTTAAATTTAACATTTATCTATTTATTAGTGTCACAATAGGCTTACATTAACACTGCAATGAAGTTACTGTGAAAATCCCCTGGTCACCACGCTCCAGCACCTGTTTGGGTACACTGAGGGAGAATTTAGCATGGCCAATGCTCCTCACCAGCACATCCTTCGGAAACCGGAGCACCCAGAGGAAAACCACGCAGACACAGGGAGAAAGTGCAGACAGACAGTGACCCAAGCTGGGAATCGAACCCGGGTCCCTGGCGCTGTGAGGCAGCAATGCTAACCACTGTGCTACCGTGCTGGCCCAGCCAGCGACGTCCACACCCTGTGAACGAACAAAAAAGAAGACAGTGGACCAACAGCAAGGCAAATCCGGGGGTGGCGAGCGTCGGAGAGGAGCTAGGTGTGACAGCCACCCAGATTATTATTGCAGCATCCAGAGGACCAAGTTCAGACCAGAATGTAATAGATTTAATGAATGAAGCAAAAGTCATTGGCATCAGTAAAATCAAAGATTATTAAAGCAACACTATTTACATACACTACACGGCTTTGAAGCAGCATGAGGCTTTAATATAGCGTTGAAAGAGTGATCGCAGTAAAATAAACACACTGGTGGTCAGCCCGGATTCAAGATTATATTTTAATTTGAAATTACTGTTCAATAGGCTCTGGCTTTATGGCACAATAATAACCCTCTCACCGTTATGGTGCTGCAAGAGAGATGACTGCTTTCAGAAGGATTGATAGAGATCCTTTTTTTCCTTCCAGTTACAAAGAGAAACTAAAACAAAATACATTTTTTGGTTTTAAATGGAAATACACTCCAATTGTCTGGAAACACATGAATCAATGCTGGTCAGTGGACACAATTCAAGAGAGCTCGGCTGTGATTCAAAGGGTTGAGATTGCCCAAACACCTTTCCTGTACTTGTCAGCTTGGATCTAGTGATGTGGGGACCATGAATTGGATTGAATTTGAATTGGTTTCTGGAGCAAGCAAGGGGATGGATTCGGGACTTGCCCCGTCCACTCTGCGCGTTGGCTTTGTAACTCTGAGAAAGGAATAATTTTGTTTTTTTTTAAAATACAGCTAGGCCCTTCAGGCAAATGAACAGTTTGCTCAACCCAGTTTATTACCCAGTGCCCAACAGTGTTTGTCTTATCTCAGCTAGCCCCTTGTATATGGAATTTAAACTGGAAAAGTCATTCAGATCCTTATCCTGAGGCACACAGGGGTTTGCAATGACAGAATTATTCTGGATATGATTGTCTACGCTTTGATTGTATATAGGACTTCCACACAGAAATTCACCAGGGATAAGTGTTAGAAAAAGATTTGTTTTGATGGCGCTGAATTACGTTAGAGCTTAAACTCACTATAGACTAAAGCCATCCCGGAGACATTTTGCTCAAACCTATATGTAGATTTATGCCAATGAAATGGTTCATTTACATTCTAAAGCACAGCCCCATCTAAGAATGATAAAAGCATAGACAATGCCATTGATGTACACCTGCATGCAAACTGGTTTTCCTGCTGAGATCCTATTACTTGTGGCGCCTTTGATAACACACAGTATTTCTGTAGCATATTAAACAGATTAATGCAACAAACCTCGGGGGAGTTTCCCCGTCAAATCAGTGAAACAAGAAATACTAGTGACTTAATGCCAGTGGAGCGCTTTTAACAGCAGAAAAAAATCCCAATCTGAGGAACAACATGATCTTATTTGCTATGCAATTTGTTTTGTGTGTAGTCAACAAGGAAGTCCTGAATTTATATTAACCCTTCCCCTGCTGAATAAATAGGACCTGGAAGGTTAAAGAAAGTGATTAAGGTTTTTCACCCACCAAACAGATTAAAGAACAATGTAAGTGGGTCAAAATTAGATATACGTTTGCAGATGCACATTGGAAGGGACCTCGAACTTGCCAAATTTACTCAAAACATGATCATTTGGCTTGTAAGCACTTAATTCAAATTGCAGTCAGTCGCCTGTAAGGTATCGGGAACACAACCAACATGTATGACTTCAACGCTGACATGATGAAGCGATGTAAATGCATCTCGTGGAGCTGAAGGAGTGTTCATTCACACCACCACCCGCCCCCCCATCCCCACATCCCCTCCCTCCACCAGTTCTATCGATTTCTAAAGACAGAGATCGTGCTTTGTTTCATTCTGAGGTCCTCATGTATATTTGATTATATAACACACAGAGGCCACAATATTATACGACCCAATTTTAGTCGCAAGTAGAAAGATGACCCAAACGCACGCCGACCTACACCGCCCTCATGTTGAACGGATTTCTGGATTCTTCTTTCGAGAGGCTGCTCTTAAGAGATGGCGAGGTGTCCGCAGTTCTACTTATACCAGCATCAGTGCTGAAATGAGTTAAATTGTCACTAACAGTTCCAATCCTAACAATTGCCAACAATGAGACTTTATGAGAAAACCAGTAGGACAGAACACACTCAAATGGAGAACATGCATTTCTTCATTTTGTTTGGGTTAGGAAGGAGGTGCACAGAAGTGTGCTAATTCAACTATAAAATAATAAGAGGCCCAAGTCAAAATAAGATATTTTGACAGGTCTACATTCATAGAATCGTAGAAAGTCTACAGTGCAGAAGGAGGCCATTCGGCCAATCGAGTCTGCAGGGACTCTCTGACAGATCATCCCACCCAGGCCCTATTCCCATAACCCCAGATATTTACCCCAATAATCCATCTATCCTATATCTTGGGATACAAAGCGGCAACTTAATATGGCCAATCCACCTAACCTACACATATTTGGGACCCTAAGGAGCAGTTTAGCACGGCCAATCCACCTAACCTACACATCTTTGGACAGTGGGGGGAAACCAGAGCAGACATGGGGAGAATTTGCAAACTCCGCACAGTCACCCAAGGCTGGAATCAAACCCAGGTCCCTGGCGCTGTGAGGCTACCATGCCACCCCACTGTACCTTGCAGGCACGGATCTGTAAAACCTTTGGCAAAGATAACAAAAGGAATCATGATTAATGCAAAAGATGGTGTTGCCACATTCTGAGTTCAACTTTTACTTCACTACGTGCAGTGGTTCAAGAAGGCGGCTCACCAGCACCGTGTCCTTGTCAACACAACCAGGGATGGACAATAAATGCTAGCCTTGGCATGTGACACTCACTTACCCACATGGTGAAAAAACAGAAAAAAAAGTCACTAAGTAACTGATGGGTATAGCTCACACTTCAGGCTACTTATAAATGAATGGTTAAATAAACTGGGATCCTGTCTATCAATAATGGGGCCCTTTCTCTCTCTCTCTCTCTCTTTGACGCAGATCTAAACTGCTTTAGATCTCAAGACAGGGTAATATTAGCCCAATTCATTTATGTTGCAATGTGAGTCTTTCAAGAAAATCCTCTGTGCATGTGCCAAAAAATTTAAATCTCAATTTGCAGTATGTTATCAAGATACAAAACATGCTGATGCCAATACAGTCTGCTGTGTTTAAACCAGCGCAGATCCACCTGCCAGATTACTGGTGGGGAATATGGTGCTATTGTTATGCCCCCTCGATATACTTTAGAGGTAGGTGCAAGGGGGACAATTAAACAGTGCTGCTTCATCCTTTCTTCCTCCAAGTGCTACAGCATACTGTGTCATGCATTGATGCCGTGTGAGCAACGATGTGAGTTTCAGAGGAAACAGTCTTGTGTGAGTTTGGTTTCCTATGGAAATTACTAAGTTGAAAAGCATGATTGGATTCATTCAGAAATAACAGAAGAAAAGCACTGATTCCACACTTAGAAATAATAGAATCATAGAATTTTACAGCACAGAAGGAGGGCATCATGTCTGCACCGGCTCCCAAAAGAGCTACCCAGCTAGTCCCATTCTCCAACCCCATCTCCGTAGCCCTCTAAATTCATCACGAGAATAAGCTCAATTTCTCCTTGTATCTCCTTGTATCTTACCTTGTATCTAATATTTCTCATTCCTGCTATCATTCTAGTAAATCTCCTTTGCACTCTCTCTCTAGGGCTTTAACGTCCTCCCTTAAATAATGTGCCCAGAACTGAACACAATACTCCAAATGTGATCTGACCACTGGTGTGTAGCATCACTTCCTTGCTTTTATTCTCTAGCCTCTATTTATAACCCAAGGATCCTATAAATCTTCTTATCAACTTGCCTTGCCATCTTCGGAGAATTATGTACTTAAACCCCGAGATCCTTCTGCTCCTGTACTCCCCTCAAAATTGTATCATTGAGCCTGTATTGTCTCCCCATGCTTCTTTCACCAAAATGCTTTGCCTCACATTTTGCTGTATTGAAATTCATCTGCCAGGTGTCAGCCATGGTATCAGGATATGCACTGGTTTTGGATGCAGTGCATTGCATTGTTACATGGGAGTTGACACAGTACAATATAATGTGAAGATTACCCTATTAAAAATATAAGCATGAGGCAAGAAAGGTCCATGTAATTCACTGAACTCATCCCACTTCAATGCAAACTCATGCAGCCAAGCATCCAACTGCATACTGAACTCCCTTAATGCCTCTGATTCCACTTTCTTACTGGTAGAACATCCCAAACTTTTGATGAACATTTTTCCTAAAATCTGTTTTACATTTAGTTTTGCAAATTTTAAGTCATGTTGTCAACTAGCTGAATGTTAAATTAATATTCTGTATTCACTTTTCTATCCTTGATTTGATTTGACTTGTCACATGTATTAGTATACAGTGAAAAATATTGTTTCTTGTGCGCTACACAGACAAAACATACCGTTCATAGAGAAGGAAAGGAGAGAGTGCAGAATAAACGCAAATTACTGTGGATGCTGGAATTTGAAACCAAAAGAGAAAATGCTGGAAAATCTCAGCAGGCTTGGCAGCATCTGTAAGGAGAGAAAAGGGCTGACGTTTCGAATCCAGATGATCCTTTGTCAGAGGGTGCAGAATGTAATTTTACAGTCAAAGCTAAGGTGTTGAGGTAGGTCTATTCAAGTCTGATGGCAGCAGGGAAGAAGCTGTTCTTGAGTCGATTGCGACATGACCTCATACCTCGGTATCTTTTCCCGATGGTAGAAGCTGGAAAAGAGTATGCCTGGGGTGCGTTGGGGTCCTAAATGCTTTAAATATATTACCAAGGTGTGCCTCTAAGTGATGGCCTGGTGGTGATATTGCTAGATTATTAATTCAGAAACTCAGCTAATGTTCTGGTGGATCCGGGTTCGAATCCCACCACAGCAGCTGGTGGAATTTGAATTTAATAAAAATGATCTGGAATTAAGAATCTACTGATGACCATGAAACCGTTGATGGTTGTCGGAAAAACCCATCTGGTTTAGGGAAGGAAATCTGCCATCCTTACCTGGTCTAGCCTACCATGTGACTCCAGAGCCACAGCAATGTGGTTGACTCTCAACTGCCCTCAGACAACTAGAGATGGGCAATAAATGCTGGTCAGCCAGTGACGCCCATGTGCCACGAATAAAAAGAAGCAATGTGACTCAGTTCATGGTAGCAATCTCTGCTCCGTCAGGAGGCTGTAGGATCAGACCCTTCGCCAGCACTTGAAAATATATAAAAACAAAAAAGCACTGGGAAACACTTAGTAGGTCAGGCAGCATCTGCGGGGAGAAACAGAGTCAACATTGCAGGTTGAGATGGCCTTTTAACAGAACAGTTTTGAATACCTGCTGAGTTTTCCAGCATTTTGTTTTTAGTTCAGATTTCCAGCATCTGCAGTGATCGCACTGGACAACATAATCTGAATTGACGCTTCAGACCTGAGGGAGTGCGATGTTGTTCTTTCAACAGAGATGGTTAAACAAGGCCCTGACTGTCAATTCAGGTGGACATTGGGGATGGGTTTATTAGAAGAGGATCAAGGTACACTTCAAGGGGGCGATCTTACCAATAAAAGTTTAACTGTCAAGCGAGCATGAAAACAAGAGAAACCAGTTCCGTTTTTTTGGGCAATTTAAAAATTGAATCTTACCTGACTTAGTCAAAAAAATGAGGCAAAGCTTGAAATCCGCCAGTCGGCAGAGTGGAAGGGGCCAGATTTGCTCAAAAACTGACTGATAGCAGCAGAGGGCGCAATTGCGCATGAGAGCACAGAAACCTGTCACTGCCTGTGCGAATTATAATAAACCAGCCTTCGTAGCCCATTACCAGCCCAACCACCCCCCCCGCCCCCCCCCCCCTTCCACAGTACCTTGGGGCTCCGCAGCCGATCGCCACCCCCTTGGCCCAGACTGATTGCCACCTCCCCCCATCCGGAACGATCATGACCCCCCCCCACCCGCAGATGCACAGCAGACCCCCCACCAAACGGCCCACCCCTGTCCAGCCCTGCCCCCTCAGTTGGCCCTGCCCCTGGCCAGCGGGGCGCAATGGTAAGATCGCCCCTAGGGTCAACCCTCTCAACAAATACTGCCAGAAAACAGATTTTCTTCACTTACTGCTGGTGGAGATTTGCTGTCGTCATTCATTCGCCCACTCAATAATGGTGGCTGCACCTTCCAAAGTATTTTGATGACTGTACAGCATTTTGGGATGGGGGAATTAAATAAATTGCTACATAAATGTAAATTTGCTCCTATATTGTAGAGTTTGAATTGCTCCAATCTTTCCTTACGGCTATCCTTTCACAAGTGGAATAACTTTCTGTTGCTTGTCTCTGCATTTTTTTTTTGAGTGGCTTTCAATGGAGCTAAATCAAACACCAACCTCTATACAACCACTGTTATGGGGATAAGCTTGATACAAAAATTCTAAGATGAAACAAACTGTTATCAAGAGTTCCTCTTCTGACTGGATTTGTACAGCCTTCGCCCACATGTTCTGAATTAAACTACCGACTTTTGGGGTTTTCCAGGTCTGAAGCTTTCCAATATAAATGGAAGTTTCCATCTCGCTATCCCTGGCATTATCCATCATTGTGTCCCACCTGATTCCCAAAGTTATTGTTTCATAACATGAGAAGTTTAATTATTTCCATTCCTCACAGCATAAGTATCGGAACACAGAATCAGGATAAGGCCATTCAGCCCATCGAGCTTGCTCCGCCATTCAATACAATCATGGCGGATCAGACATTTCAATGCCTTTTACACACAGTATCTCCATAACCCTTTACTGTTAATCAGAAACCTATCAATCTCCATCTCAAATAAACTCAATGACTGAGCTCCCACAACCCTCTGGGATAGAGAATTTCAAAGATTCACAACCCTCTGAGTCCTAAGTAGCATCCGCCTTATTTTGGCAGCAAAACTCAAATTTACTGTAACAGAATCTTCCATGTTCATCAACAATTTTTCAAATACTATAAATTCACAGATGCACACCGATTTAGAAGACTAATGTCACACATTCAAGGTACAAATTGCACCACCTAATGGTTCTGATTCAGAAAGCACAATGCCTAAGCCTACGCAGACCAGATTTGGTCTCATGGTCTGTGCTGATTTAGCTCAACTCAGTTAGGCTACAGTTGGGACAGTGCAATAGGCCTTGTGCTCTTAGTCAAGGGATGGTGAAAAAATATTTGGGATCTCGGATCCAGATTTCTGTTCAGTCATACCTGCTGGATTGTGAGTCATAGAACCATATAATCCCTACAGTGCAGAGGAAGCCATTCAGCCCATCGAGTCTGCACTGACTCTCTGAAAGAGCTTCTTACCCAGGCCCACCCTCCGGTCTATCCCCATGACCCTGTGCATTTACCATGGTTAATCCATTTAACCTACACATCTTTGGACCCTATGGGGCAATTTAGCATGGCCAATCCACTTCACCTGCAAATGTTTGGACTGTGAGAGGAAACCGGAGCACCCGAAGGAAACCCACGCAGACACTGGGGAACGTGCAAGCTCCACACAGTCACCCTAGGTTAGAATTAAACCCAGGTCCCTGATATTGTGAAGCAGCAGTGCTAAGCACTGTGCCACCCATACATGAGTGTGCACGAGTATGCCTAAGCAGTGAAGTGCTGAGTTTGTGCAGGATTGGACTTGACTCTGCTGATTTTTAAGACTGTTTACTGTCTAGGTTTGCAATTGAGGAATAACCACTTGGGAAAAGTACCTGAGGGCTACGAGTAAAAGATAGTAAAGGGACTTGCATTTATGTAGCGCCTTTCACTACCTCAGAGCATGCCAAAGCTCTCCACTGCCAATTTTGTTACTTTTAAAGATGAGTTATGATTGTAACATAGGAAATGTAAAAATGATATCCCATGCAGGGTAGGAAAGCAGACGTGGATAGGCATTTAGTGTTAGTCCAAGTCGTTAAACTTGGATGGGATAATTGGAGCTCAAAACTTGACTGGGCTTGGGTCAAAGTGGATTAAGTTTCCATCCTCCAGAGAGCCTCACTTTATCCCTCTACTGTCATTTACTCTGGATTCAGACTGCATTTACACCATAACTGGATCATCAGTGTGAAGCCAAAGTCACATTGTATTAATACAATGGTTGTAGTCTAAATGTACCCATTGAGACTCGAGGTAAGCAGCCCACAATGGCCACTCTGACCACTAGCCAAATTTCCAATGCCAATTCTAAACTAAGTGAGGCTCAGAACAAACCCGTTGGTCAGGACACTGGGCATGTTCCTACACTGGTGAGGATTCTGAAAGCAGGATGTGCTATTTTAATGACAAATTCTTGACTCACACCAGGAATTCCATTGGGGTGACCCAGTGGCGTGATTGAAACTGGTTGGGATTTCAACTGACGCTGACCCTATGGCTTTCCCCAGATGGTGAGCTGTGGATCAGCTGGTCCATGCAGGCTCAGCATGACCCCAGATCAGGTAGCTGGCCCACAGAAGGCAGTTTAGCTGGCAGCTCTGATTTGTACTTCAGCATCTATGCCAGCTACTTGCACCAGCTTGATGTTGGCACATACTACTGGGGATATCTGCAGCCCATCCTTCAAACCCAGAGTCCATGGTACACAACCTGAATTGGTCTGCAGTGAAAGAGTTGGCGCTAAATATAACTTTCTACAAACTAGAATTGAATAGAATCCCTGCAGTGCAGAAGGAGGCCATTCGAGCCTGCACCAACAATAATCCCACCCAGGCCCTGTCCCCATAACCCCACATATTTACCCTGCTAATCCCCCCGATACTAATGGTCAATTTAACATGGCCAATCAACCAAATCTGCACATCTTTGGTCTGTGGGAGGAAACCAGAGCACCCGGAGGAAACTCACACAGACACGGGGAGAATATGACTCCGCACAGGCAGTGACCCAAGGCCGGGATTGAACCCGGGTCCTTGGCGCTCTGAGACAGCAGTGCTAACCACTGTGCCACCTTGCCACCCAAAATGCACAAGAACCAAAACATGATCAGGTTAAGAATATAACAACATAAGAAATCAAGGCAGATGTATGTTATTCGGTATTCCAGGCTGTTTTGCCATTCAGTAAGATCACGTTTGATCTCCTATCCCAGCTCCACCTTTCTACACTATCCCCATATCTCTTTATTGCTTTCAGTGCCCATCAATCTCTGTCTTGGATGGGCCCAGTGACTGAGCATCCACGGATCTTTGAGGTAGTGAATCCCACAAAGATTCACAATCCTTTGAGTGAAGACATTTCTCCTTATCTCAGACGTAAAAGGATGACCCCTTACTCTGAGACTGTGGCCCAGATTCTAATCCCAATGTAAGCATCATCAAGTTGGGAGATTTCCCCAACCCGACAAACCTGACCATTAAAAATGGCCGCCTGTAGATCAGATTTTGGTTGAAGGAGCGGGCTGAAAAATGAGTCCAAGTGGGCAACCCCAGAAGATATGTGTCGGCTGCTGGGTGCAGAAGTGGGCTGTGAGTAAGGCCTGTCTCTGTGCTCTGGAACTGTGCCTAAATCAGTTATTAATCATAATACAAAACATCCCTTTAGTCCTCACCACCACTCCCGCGCTCCCCATGACACATTCATGTGAGACTATGCTAACCTATTCCTCCCCCCACCCCCAGCCTTACCTTCCATGACAACTTAGTGCAGCTCTGTCTGCCCCCATTTTTCCCATGCCCCATGTCAACTTCTTGGCAACTCGTGCTCCCCCACCCACCACTCTTTGTCCTTAGCTCCTCCATGCTGACTCACCAGGTATCGTTAGACGGTTTCTTCTCAGCTTTGATACCACCTGGGCAAGTTTGACAATTCCTGTCACCTTTGACAGTTCCTGGATAGTTCTGACAGCTTTGAAACTTCCTGGACAGTTGTGGCACTTGCTGGATGGCTTTGACAATTCCTGGACAGCTTTGACACTTCCTGGACAGGTTTGATAGCTTTGACACTTGCTGGATGGCTTTGACAATTCCTTTACAGGTTTGACAATTCTTGGACAGTTTGATAGATTTGACACTTCCTGGATGGCTTTGACAAGTCCTAGACAGTTCCTTGACAGCTGGCCAGTTCCTTGCAAGCTCTTTAACAGTTCCAATGAGTTTGTGCATAAATAGTGCGTAATCATGTTTACTTTTAACAATCCCATTAGGTGTTTTATCTCTCCCAAAGGTATCCTTGGATTCTATCCAATGGTGTCCCTTGGCTTTCCAAATGAATCCACCAAGTTTCGACTTCTCTTGCATGTTCTAATCTGCACACTTGGAGTCCACGCTTCTGGTTTTCCAAAATCCCACTTCAATTGGAGGCAGCCAGCGATTTAAATGGCCAGCTGTCTCCATGAATCACACATGCGTGAACACCGGCCAGACTCCAGTCCCATCCTCATGAATACAGGAAGTATTGGGCTGAGGGACAGGACTTCCAATTATTAGCCATTTCTAGGATTTTCACCATGACAAAGAGCCTCTCTGTTATGGCAATAGTCCTGGCCTGTGATCCCAATTCTAGACTCTCTAATTAGGAGAAGCATCATCCCAGCATCTGCACTGTCAAGCCCATTAAGAATTTTATATCTTCCAATTACATAAACTCCCATTCTTTTAACTTTGAAGGAATATCGGCATGATCTATATCATTTTCCTCACAGGAGAACAATCTCATCCCAGGAATCGGTTCAGTGCATTCTTGTTGCACTCATTCCAAGGCAAATGTATCCTTTCAAAGTTCAGGAGGCTAAAACTGTACAAAGTACTCCTGGCGTGATTTCACCTTGGCCCTACATAATTGTAGTAATGTTTCGATACTTCTCCTGTAATTCAAGTTTTGTAAAAGTTAACATATCATCTGCCTTCCTGATTGCTTGCTGTACCTTCATCCTGTGCATGGACACCCACAAAAACCTCAGGCCCCCCAGATGTGCAGAGAATTTGAGAGAATAAATAGCCGAAACATATAGGATGAAGAACATCCTAAGTCCAAGACCCTAAATTAGCTGATCTTAACTGGGGCACATCTGGTTTAACACATTCAGTGTTCACACATTTAGGTCAAGATGGGTAAATCTAGCAAGCAGAGTTGGAAGTGCATGTGCATGGAACTAGACAAGGTTAGGATTTGGTTAGGCCTGTGGAAGCCTCTTGGTAGAATAAGCTGACTGACAATCATGCCCAGTCTTCAACAAGAAGAATAGCTATTTGCACACACTAGAACTGTATTACAATCGTAGTTACTGTTATGACTGGATGGCATAATCTCAGAATAGAACTCTGGCTCAAGACACCTTAAGTTTTACTTCTTATTAAAAAACATGGAGGAACAGAGTCCCAGGAGTGCTAATTAGTTTAAACAACAAGAAAAAAAACTTATTAAACATGAAAAAATTGGATTATGATACAATACTCCTTTACTTACCCCTTAGCTTAACAATTATACATGGGTTTTAAGAGTAGTTTCTTAAGATACAATGGCCTCATTAACACAAAGCCCCTTTAAGCACACAGATCGGCTGTGGTCAAATTCACACACTCTGCACTAAACCCAAGTTAGTGTCTGTGGATTATTCCTCAGAATCCCCTCAGATGATTGTTACATGAGAGTTTACAAACTCTACTTCCAAAAACACATTTTAAAATATCCTTTCACAATAATGTTTTCCATCAGCAGTTTGCATTCTGGAATCCAGTCCAGACTTTCCAATTACTCTTTTAAATAAAGCTTCTGCTCCTTCTAACAGCGAATCCAGTTCAGGATTTTCAATTCCCCCTTTAGGATTTTTTTCTTGACTGCTGTGCAAACTGCTCACCATTGCTTTAACTCTCGGTTCCCTGGCTCTTGTAAAATGGCATCAAACTTTTGATTTACCTCTGAAGTCTGCTGCCCCACTTTAAATCTGGTTGCTGAAATTGTCTCCATAACTCAGAACACTTTATTTACTCTTCCTTGAATTCTACTGAACAATAGTTAGACAGGGTAGATTCAGAAAGAATGTTCCCACGGTGGGGGAGTCCAGAACTAAGGGTCATAGTTTGAGGATAAGGGGTAAACATTTTAAAACTGAGGTGAGGAGAAATTTCTTCACTCAGAGGGTGGTAAATGTGTCAAATTCACTACCACAGAATGTAGTTGAGGCCAAAATGTCTGATTTCAAGAAGAAATTAGATATAGCTCTTGGGGCTAAAGTGATCAAGGGATATGGGGGGAAGGGCAATCAGGATATTGAATTCGATGATCAGCCATGATCAAAATGAATGGTGGAGCAGGCTCAAAGGCTGAATGGCCTATTCCTGCTTCTAGTTTCTATACCTTTGTCTCTGTTCTCTTAGCTTCAGTCATATTAAGACATTCTTTCTGTCCCAATTCCCTGGTTACCTAGTCAATGACTGATTCCTGAGGATGCCTGTCTCTTTGCAGTTCTCATCCTGTCCAGTTTTTATTCTGGCAGAGTTGAGAGATATTCACTCCCTGGTGTCCTGTCTCCAACTATAATAAATCCAGCTTTAACCAAAACTTAAAAGTGTTCCTACATTACAAGGGCATCCAGTTGCTAAGCAACCACTGCTACTACTATTTATTCTTCACACCCTCTCTAAGCACAATAGACTCACAGTTGAATTGAAACCAACCCCCACACATACAAACACCTCTGTCCAGCATGAATCTAACAAAGGTTTTATCCTTCCAGGCACAGAAACATTAAATTACCCACTTAAAACTATACCTTTTTTACAATGGTTACCAATACAAATATAAATCTCATAAAACTACCTTTGTTTTCCTAACAATTGGCACAGTGGAACTGTGTCCACGATGTACTACATTTCACTCGGAGTTCCAGTTGCTGTGGCAACATACATTTTTACATGCATGCTGTAGTCAGGAACTATGGATAGGGAGGGTAGGAGCTCCGACTTTCTTTTCATCACACAGGTGATGAGAAATCTCTCCCACTCTTACCGACTGCCATTGGCGTGTGTTGGAAGAATTTACAATTTGATCCTCAACCAGTTCGGTCATGTTACGAACACACCTCCCTTGGCCATCAAGTCCTTGAGTGGGACTTGAGTTCTGGCTCTGAGACAGGAATGCTGCTCACTACGCTACAACAACCTCCTAGAATGTTGGTAAAAATCTAGCTGGAGAACATATTCATCATGACTACCTTCATCTGGACCGTAGAGGGAGATTTCACTAAACTGTGCTTGGATAACAGCTATTTCATTCAGCAGGATGAGATCTTTAAACTAATTGAAGGTGGCAAGTTCCTCTCCCTCCCATTATGGTCAATATTTCTATGGTGGCTATGAAGAGGATACCCTTCAAGTATACTTTATGAGACTTCAATTCCAGCTCCAGTACTGTATATGGATAGTGTATTTATAGTGAGCTATACTGTACAGTTAGATGTTAAGAGCAGATTAGAGAGTTTCAAGGCTTTTCTAAGTGTCATAAATAACTATCACCCTCCACAGACTATGCTTAATAAAAAGAAAATGGTCCCTTTGAATTCCATGTATAGAAACCCCACACATTGGATATAATTTCCTTGGAGTGCTATAATTGTAATAAATTTTACATCGACATGTCTGCATTCACGGGAATTTGTGTAAATATGTTAATAGGTACGATAAAAATACTAAACGTTATTTACTTTTCTGATAATCCACAACAGATATAGTGCTAAAGACTGGGAAGAGAAAATGCGAGCTCGCAGATACTCCCTACAGAAAATTAAACCCACTTGGTACAGTCAACATAATTAGTAACCAACTTTGCCTTTTCATAGTGCCTTATCAGGTCTCTCAGGATATCCCAAGGTCTTTCATTCAGATAGAGTTGCTTTGAAATCCAGCCACTTGATCTGAGTAGGCAAATGCGGTAGTCATTGTGCAGACAGCAAGGTCCTACAAACAGTAATGAGATCAATGACGAGTCAATGAACGCATGAACAAACAGCAGTGGGTTCACAATTCAGAAGTGTCATCATAATTAAGTTTATTTATTAGTGTCACAAGTAGGTTTACATTAACACCGCAGTGAAGTTACTGTGAAAATCCCCTAGTCGCCACACTCCGGCACCTGTTCAGGTACACTGAGGGAGAATTTAGCATGGCCAATGCACCTAAGTAGCATGTCTTTCGGACTGTGGGAGGAAACCCACGCAGACACGGGGAGAATGTGCAGAGTCTGCACAGACAGTGACCCAAGCTGGGAATTGAACCTGGGTCCTTGGCACTGTAAAGCAGCAGTGCTAGCCATTGTGCCACTGTGCCACTGTACTAATCATTGATTAGTACAAAATCAATGATAGTTTCAACAGATACTTGACCAAGTGTTTAACCAAATGATGCTAATAGACAATTGTTGGAGCGCGAGGTATCATGACGAGGAAGCCTTGAATCACAACAGTGATTTATCAAAGGAAAGATTAAACTATATACAATAAGCTCAATGCAGATACAGGTCCAGTTCCACTGACTCCTACAGAGATTCCCTCCTACAGGGACAAGTGCCCTGCCATCTGACGGGTGATGTTTCGCACGCTTCCTCTTCACAGGGCCCCAGGAGGGTCCTGTGACCCACAAACACCCGCCCTTTAAAAGGGTTCACTTCACCACATTCCTCCCCCCTTAAGTTATTTTATTATAATACAAACAAAAACTCTTATGGGCAGATATATACAGTCAAAATAAAATTTGCCAGAGGAGCCATTCGGCAAAGTTCACAAAGTCGGTCGCTCTGGCGTCTCCTGGATTCTTGTGGAGCGGCTGAACTCTGCACCCAGGTTCCCTGAACTAGGGGTAACTGAGTCTACAATAGTGGAAGGTGGATCAAGAGATTCTGATGTTGAACTAGGGCTGACACCCTCTTCCTCTGCTCCCGCTGACAGTCAAGATTCCTCCTGGAGAACACTAAGTTCCGCGAGTGCCGACTTGGCTGCTGACACACTAGACTCTATCACGGAGTCCTGACAACTGGATGTAGGGGCCGCAGCTAACCTCCCTCACAGTCCTGCAGATCGATAAAATACTGGGCCAGTCTTTCAAATTATCTTCCCCGGTGCCCAAGCTTCCCCCCCATCCCAAAGTTCATAGAATCCCTACAGTACAGAGGAGGCCATTCGGCCCATCAAGTCTGTATCGACCACAATCCCACCCAGGTCCTATTCCCGTAACCCACAATTACCCTGCTAATCCCCTGACATTAGGGTCAATTTAGCATGGCCCAATCAACCTAACCCGCACATCTTTGGACTGAGAGGGGAAACCAGAGCACCTGGAGGAAACCCATGCAGACACAGGGAGAAAGTTAAAACTCCACACAGACAGTGACCCGAGGGCGGAATTGAACCTGGGTCCCTGGCGCTGTGAGGCAGCAGTGCTAACCACTGTGCCATTGTTCTGGACAAAAACCACATTGTTCTGGTCAAATGGCCTGTCTCCCCTAATAGAATCATGATAGTCCTTCTTCAAGGCTTGCGGAGGGTCCACGCTCCCCATCAAATTTGGGGAAAGAGGTCAAGGCGGGTTCTTAGGCATCGACCCATCAGTTATTCAGCCGGCGTAACCCCTGTAAGTAGCATGAGGGAGTGATATTAAAGGGGGGTAGGAAATTGGACAAGCAGAGGGCACTGGTCTATTGGACTGTTTCCTCATCAATGCTTTGATTGTCTGCACTGCCCTTTCAGCCAATCCATTGGAAGCAGGGTAGTATGAGGCCATGCATATATATTGGATGCTGTTTGTTCTGACAAGGTGCGGCAAAGTGGTGGAGTGCATGATTTACACATCAAGCCACTCCATGTGGGCATCCAACAGGATCAAAAACATCATCCCAATGAAAGGGCCAGTGAAATCAATGTGGAGCTTCATCCAGGGATGGCCAGGTGATTCCCAGGTGTGTAAACTTGGTGCGGGCTGAATGGTCTACTCCATTTGACAATGTTGGCAAGAGTTGACCACGCCCCCTATCTCCTTGTCAATTCCTGGTCACCAAATGTAGCTCCTGGCCAACATCTTCATCCTGGTCTGCCCAGAATGTGCACTGTGCAACACCTGGAGGAGTGACTGTCATCCCGGTCCGGTACTATCACTCGCCTCCCCCACAAAACACCCAATCTTCGCAGCTGATTTCACCCCTACGCTGCAAGTGAGACCGGACTTGTTTGGATTTGTCAAAATGTTAGCCTGTCAAAACCATTCTCTTCACTTTCAAAAGCACTGGGTGCCCCTGGGTCCATGTCTTGATGTGGGCTGGTGGAATGGGCAAAGTGTGCAGAAAATTCAAAGCAAGGACTATCTCCTGTGGAACGGGAAATGGAGATAGCGTCTCTGGAAGTGGGAGCCAACTTAGAGCATCGGCATTAGAAATTTGTGCCCCTGGCCTGTGTTGAAAAAGTGTAGCTGGACGCAGCTAAGGCCCATCTTTGAACTCAGAGTGATGTGATTGGCGGAACCTGGTCATCTTCACGGAATAGCCCTTGCAACGGTAATGATCCATGGTGAAATGGCAGCTGTACACATACTGTTGTAACTTCTTGACAGTGAATATAACTGCTAGACTCTCTTTATCAATATGTAAATACCTCCTTTAAGCTTCAGATAGGGTCCTGGAAGCAAAGCTGACAAACCCCCTCCATGTCATCTTCCATCTTATGGGAAAGTACGGTCCCTACATGTAAAATATCATTTCAGGATGGACCAAACTCAGTGTTTGGCCGTTTGTGAAGTCTAGCGACAAAAGCAGAAACTGTTTCCCCCAGGTCTCTAATAGCTGAGTGAAATTTATATCTCTGCATAGTAATCGCAGGTCGATGATTATAGTGCTCCCTCATTAGATTGACTAGCTGGTCAAAGGATTTTGTATCTGATGCCTTCGGAGATGTGAGGCTTCTCGCGTGGTTATAAATTTGAGGCCCGCAAACCATGAGTAAAATAACTTTCTACTTTTTTTCAGACATTATTTCATTGGCTGCAAAAAAACATCAAAGCCTTTCGATGTACTGGCCCCAACTTTCAACCTCCAGATTGATTTTCCCAAACAGTGGCATAGCTACTTGACCGTGGTTGGCACAACAACTTTTTACCTTCCTTGCGGGGTTTTCTTTCAAGAACACACCTTTCCCCCTCCAGACGTTGGTGTGTTAGTGACTGTAGGCCGATTTATTCTCCTCGCCAGTGTATCATGAGGTATGATGAGGAAGCCTTGAATCACAACAGTGATATATCGAAGGAAAGATTAAACTATATACAATAAGCTCATTGCAGGTACAGGCCCAGTTCCACCGACTCCCAGGTTCACACTAAAGGTTCCCTCCTACTAGGAACCGTGCCCTAACACCCGATAGGTGATGGCTAGCGCACTTCCTCCTGACAGGCCCCAGGAGGGTCCTGTGATCCATGAACACCCACCAAGGTGGCAAATGGTATGTTGGCCTTCATTGCGAGAGATTTCGAGTACAGGAGCAGGGATGTGTTGTTACAATTATACAGGGCCTTGGTGAGGCCACACTTCGAATATTGTGTGCAGTTTTGGTGTCCTTTTCTGAGGAAGAATGTTCTCGCTCTCAAGGGAGTGCAGCGAAGGTTTACCAGGCTGATTCCAGGGATGGCGGGACTGATGTGTGAGGAGAGATTGACTAGGTTAGGATTGTTTTTGCTGGAGTTCAAACAAATGAGGGGGGACCTCATTAGAGACTTATAAAATTCTAACAGGATTAGACAGGATAGATGCAGGGAGGATGTTCCCAATAGTGGGGGTATCCAGAACCGGGGGTCACAGTCTGAGGATGCAGGGTAGACCATTTGGAACGGAGATGAGGAGACATTTCTTCACTCAGAGTGGTGAGCCTGTGGAATTAATTAGCACATGGAGTAGTTGATGCCAAAACATTGAATATATTCAAGAGGCAGCTGGATATAGCACTTGGGGCGAATGGGATCAAAGGTTATGGGGAAAAAGCAGGACTAGGCTATTGAGTTGGACAATCAACTTTGATGATGATGAATGGCAGCGCAGGCTCAAAGGGCTGAATGGCCTCCTCCTGCTCCTATCTTCTATGTTTCTATGTTTCTATACATAGTAATGCTTATCTTACTATTGATATCGAACTCCAAAGGAGTCAGGGCATGAGATTGGAAATGTTGATCGGCATTTAGCTCTGCAGCATAATCACTCTTGGCCCCATTAATAAATACAATGGATGTTATCCAGTTACCACACTCAGAAATGGTACTGAAAATTCCATAAAATGCACAAGTACAGATTTAATTACAGGTAAATCCTGTTTTTAGGAAATGGGTCTGGGCCAAGTTCATTCCGTAAAAAGGGATTTTCTTTAAATCCAACATTGTGCAGAAGTTCACCCTGAGAATTATAGTAAAATACACAAAGATATTAACAACAGTGGAGGCCATGGGAAATAACTATGCTGATTATTGAACAGGAGATGTGTGTGTTCACATGATTTCATGTGTTTGAGGGGAAGCAGCCACAGTGTGTGTAGCTGTCAGTTTCCATTCACTTTCATTCTGTAAAACCGGCATTTCCGATAAACTGGTACTACGTAAAAACGGGATTTACCTGTGCATGATTAAAAATAGTCGGCTTTTGCTTTTCATCTCATAAATGATGGACTTTTAAGCAAATTTGTGCAGAAGCAAATGTCCCAGTTGCGCTCATAATGTGTGATCAATCCAAGGAAATATTATTCGGGATGTTGCTTCTCCCGCTGGCCTTTTGTTTTGTAGTTGGGCTAACAATGACAATCGGCAGAGCAACTTATAGCATCAGATGGTTAGACTTGTTAATTTTGGTTTTGTTTTAAAATTTCCCTCTGCCGTGTTGCCAAAAGCGTAAGCTGATAAATGGCACCTCCAGAGAAACAGAACATCTGGAACTGAGGGTGAATAGGGCAAGCTGCTGCTCGTCTCCTGTACCAATCAGATTGAAGGATTGTGAAATTAATGGCGCAAGGGTTGAGAAGACAATGTAGCGTGCATCAATTCTATATCACATCTGGCCCAGAAAGAAACATAAAGGGAGAGAAAGATTGAATCATAAAATCTCTACAGTGCAGCAGGAGGCCATTCGGTCCATCAAATCTGTACCAACTCTCTGACAGAGGATCCCATCCAGACCCTTTTCCCGTAACCCCATGTATTTACCCCACTAATCCCCCTAACCCACACATTTTGGGACACTAAGGGGCAATTTTAGCACAGCCAATCCACCTAACCTGTACATCTTTGGACTGTGGGAGGAAACTGGAGCACCCGGAGGAAACCCACGCAGACACGGGGAGAAAGTGCAAACTCCACACAGACAGACACCCAAGGCCAGAATTGAGCCCGGGTCCCTGGCAGCAGTGTTAACCACTCTGCCACCGTGCCGCCCAAAATTGAGAAATTTTAAACTTGACATTTTTAAAATCTCCAACACCAATTAAAACCTGAGGAAATGAAACGCCACATCGGTATTAGTTATATTTTTTCAGTGCCTGTGAGGTTGTTTGGCTGTAATTACTATACATCCTATTGTTAAAAGAGTACTTAATTTGCTGTGGAAAGTTTAGTTCGTGATAATTGTGTAAATGCTTGTGTAAAGCATTCTTTCCGGTTGTATCACAGCTTGGTATGGCTCCTGCTCTATCCAAGACCGCAAGAAACTACAAAGGGTCGTGAACGAAGCCCAGTCCATCACTCAAATCAGCCTTCCACCCATTAACTCTGTCTACACTTCCTGCTGCCTCGGAAAAGCAGCCAGCATAATTAAGGACCCCACACACCCCGGACATACTGTCTTCCACCTTCCTCTGTCAGGAAAAAGATGCAAAAGTCTGAGGATGTGTACCAACTGACTCAAGAACAGCTTCTTCCCTGCTGCCATCAGGCTTTTGAATGGACCTACCTTGCATTAAGTTGATCTTTCTCTACACCCTAGCTATGACTATAACACTACATTCTGCACTCTGTCCTTTCCTTCTCTATGTACGGTATGCTTTGTCTGTATAGTGGACAGGAAACAATACTTTTCACTGTATACTAAGACATGTGACAATAATAAATCAAATTAAATCAATCAGATAGAGTGGTTCGGCACCGGCCAATGCATTTCAATGGTGAATATTGGAGCCATTTTCACAAAGTTAACTTCAGGATATTTAGTTAAAACATGCATCTGTCTCATCTTGCCTGAAGTTGCTTTACCACTTGTGCATAAATAATGGCAAGCACCATTAGCCACTATTATTGTGACAGAAAAATCTAACCCAATAACTTACAGGAAGCATTCCAACACCAGATTTTATTCCTCAGCGATACATTTATTGTTTTTTTTCACACATTGTTAGAAAAGTGCAAACAAAAGCACAACCTGTTGTTCCAGGAAAGTGGACAGCACTTCATATTGCATTGAAAATAGAACATTCCTTATTCTATTTCAACAAAAAATGTTTTTCCCTTGTTTAAATTCACTCCTGCGCTTTTAGTTCAATATTTTCCCAGAAATTGCTTTGAAACTTTTTGGTATGAAAAAATATGTGCTTTTCCTTTATATGGTGAAAGGTTCTCTCGAATAAAGAGTGACTCAATTAATTTTATTTTACGATGAAAAGGATCACTCTTTGTTAACGACATGACCAAAGATAATATATTAATATACACCTTCATAAGCAATACCTGGAAGGGCATCCCCTGAATGGAACATTTCAAATGTGCTTCTCAATATTTTTTGTTCAAAACCTTGATAATGGCTTGAAGCTTTCTGGGATTTGTTCCATATTTGACGTAACGAGCAGTTATCAGGAACAAAATGGTCGATTTAAGCAAAATACAGATCATAAATGTCATAGGAAAAAAATCGAAGACTCCCCCACCCAAAAAAAATATTCAGGCCAGCAGGTGACGATTTAGCAATTCAGTGGAATTAATCTGAACACATGCCCATATTAAGTACAAAGCAATTTACAATTAATGCAGTAAAATTCTACAAGAATCTACTAGAGGCTACAACAGGGCAATTAACCCACTAATATGCTTTATGTCTTAACTTTTTTCCCTAGCCTGAGGTCATTTGAAACGCATAGGATTACAGGATATTAGAGGAGCTAGTATGAAAAATAGCTCAATGTAATGAGCCATCCAGTGATTTCAGCTATCGAAGATGACTTGCAGTTGAAAACCACAATGTAGCAAGTCCTGTCATTAACGATGCTGGTATAGATATTGTAGAGGGAATGTCACAATGTGCGAAAACTGTAAACATCTCTCTTTTTTTCTTCCCCTTAAATGAATCTGTTGGGTTTACTTCCATTTGCATTTTATCCAACTTAAGTGACTTTGTTGACTCTATGGGTATCCATTACAGCAAGTGGATCTGTCCTTTCCGATTTTGCTTTGGAGAGGAAAGTAATTTAGGGGAGTGAGGAAGGTGACCAGCCTTTCCTGACCTTTTCTCCATTAATTTCGATCCTCTGTTTTGCACACAGAAAATGACAATCACACTAGGCAGAACTGACAAACTCATACATGTTCGGGGAATGGGAGAGATAACCAGGGAAAGGGGAAACGGTACACTTGCAGGAATCGTTCCTCGCTGCTCTCCACCACATTGTGCAGCCTAAAAGTACAAACCTACCAGCAGAAATTATGCTGCTCAAAGTGCGCATTATCATTTGAAAAGGTTCCATTGCGCACAGTTTCGTTCAGTGATGAAAATTAAATTGTCTGATGTGCACACACTCGCAGATTTACCTTTGCAGATTCCACCTGCAATCAGTGGAGAGGGTCATGCCACAATATGTCATCCTACAGTTTCATCACATAAGCTCCAATTTACAGGAAGGAGTATTATGCATTTCAAAGGAACTCAGAATGCGGCTTCTGTTGCAGATGATATCACCGATGCAATGGCTGAAGATTAGTTCAGCCACAAAGAGCCAGAGATTCTCTTGTTTTTATTAAATATTGCTTCCCATTTAATTCATTCATTTACACGGAATAATCATACGGAGCGGCATATCTTGAAAGCTGCATGGTGAAAAGCAGGCATCGCAGTTGTCGTTCCTTTCTTTGTAGTATGAATCGAGATGTGTACATATTGTCACTATTGTTTTATCTCAAGAGTATAATATAAGTGCAGAATTTGATCACTTCCCATTTCCTTGCATATCAACTCTCAGCTATTTCCTACATTGTAACCACATTGTTAGGGAACCTTAGAGTGTACATTTAACCATTCCTCATTAATACATTCTCAGGTTAGTCACTAGACTGAACAGGATCAATGTTAGCCAAATGGCCATTTCCATTATTTGGCAACTCCCCTTTAGTGTGCAGTGCTCACCTACAACCAACATTACAGCGCAATAATACAAAAGCTTATTGCCCTATGATGGCACATAGAAAATATTATTGATTGCTGATATTCTCATTATGTTTGCTGACCCTTGACTATGGACAGGTAAATCACTGTAACCCTGGGGCACAATAAAACAAACAGCGGACGGAAGCAAAGGCAATTGCACTGTATATTTTGATCTTGGGTTACAAAGTGACCTCTTGTCTATAATAATCCCTAAAACGGAAAACATCTATCGATCACCTCTGTAACCCTTATGGCGATATTTTAGTACTCTTTATTAAACTATGAGCAAAATTACATTTTGCTTCATTATACTGTGGCATATAGTAATTGTATTGAACTCCACGCCATAATTCACACTTAGTATGTTTATATGCAGCAGATCAATTGGTGTTACGTTGGAGTCCATGTTCCTTCACGGTCACAGAGAAGCGTTTTGTAACAGTCTGCTTAAAGTGGCTGCTTCATCACTACAGGGACAAGCACAAAGGTAGTCAATGCAAGGTACTTCTTGTCCATCACACCATTAGTATGCTTCACAAATGTTAAGTTTAAAGTTTACTTATTAGTGTCACAAATAGGCTTACATTAACTCTGCAATGAAGTTACTGTGAAAATCCCCTAGTCGCCACGCTCCAGCACCTGTTCGGGTACACTGAGGGAGAATTTAGCATGGTCAATGCACCTAGCCAGCACGTCTTTCAAACTGTGGGAGGAAACTGGAGCACATGGAGGAAATCCATGCAGACACGGGAAGAATGTGCAGACTCCACACAGACAGTGACCCAAGCCAGGAATCGGCACGGTAGCACAGTGGTTAGCACTGCTGCTTCACAGCTCCAGGGACCTAGGTTCGATTCCCAGCTCGGGTCACTGTCTGTGTGGTGTTTGCACATTCTTCTCGTGTCTGCGTGGGTTTCCTCCGGGTGCTCCGGTTTCCTCCCACAGTCCAAAGATGTGTGGGTTAGGTTGATTGGCCATGCTAAAATTGCCCCTTAGTGTTCTGAGATGCACTAGGTTAGAGGCATTGGTGGGTAAAATATGTAGGGATATGGGGGTAGGGCCTGGGTGGGATTGTGGTTAGTGCAGACTCGATGGGCCGAGTGGCCTCTTTCTGCATTGTAGGGTTCTATGATCAAACCCGGGTCCCTGGTACTGTGAAGCAGCAGTGCTAAACACTGTACTACCGTGCACCCCAGTGCAACACAATATCAGTCTCCACATTATTTTTTTGGGTGGTGTCAGCCATGAGCTCAGTAATAGTCCCCCAGTCTGAGTCAGAAGTTTAAGAGTTCAAGTCAAACTCCAAAGTCTTGAGAGGAAATATTTAGACTTACAGTCCTACAACAACATATAGTTGCATTTGTATAGTGCCGTCAAGGTAACAAAGTGTCCCAAAGTGTTTCACAGGAACATTATCAATCAAAATTTGACACCTAGCCAAATAAAAAGAAATTAAGCCAGATGACCAAAAGCTTGGTCAAATGGGCACATTTCAAGGAGTGCCTTGAAGGAGGAAAGGTCGAGCTTAGCTCCTCAGCAATTGCATCTATTTCCACCAATGACAGATGAATTAAAGTAGGAGATTGGCTGGAGCCAGAAATGGAAGAGCACAGATATCTCAGAGGGTTGCGGGTCTGCAAGAGATACAGAGCTGGGAAGAGAAGGGTGAGGCCACGGATTTGGATGTGTGCAGCACTAAGGGAGTGCTCCATTATCAGATGTGTTGTCTTTTGAAAGAGATGGTAAAGCAAGACTCCAAGAGTTCTGATGTTATTCAGGACTCTGGATTTTGCCTTTCCATCCAAATTTATCAATGGAAACAATGCCGCACCAGATGGGATAATAGAGAGAGAGTAATCATGGATCATGTGTATAATATTTTAAAGCAATAAAGTGCATTGGCATGAAAAAACTGATTCAATCACTGCCAGCAAATGTACTGAATTGTGGTGAAAAACCTATTCTAAATCAAACTCAAAATACACCAACATTAATAATTTAAAAATAATAGGTACGTTCTATATTTTTCAGACTTTTTAAAGTTATACCTTTGCATTGCAAATCAGGTTAATGCAGATCAATCTGAAAGGACAATGCTATCTTTTTCCATTCCACATTTCCCTTCAAATATTCGAGAAACTTCTTTGAGCTGAAGATCTCGAAATGCATTGTGTTTACATGGGCTGAGTTACAACGAAAAATGTTTTCATCAGATCGCTTCTCCCCATGCTAATTCTTTCTCTTTTCTCCATCTCAGGCCATCTTTCTACCTGTCTTAATCCTTACCCCTTCCTCCATTTCTCTTCCCCACAAATCATTTAGGTTTCTCACCCCTTTTCCCTATCCCCTCATTCCCAGCCCCTCATCTTTCCCCATCCCAAACCACCTCCTCCTCTCATATCCGTAACTCTTGTGCATTTTTAGAACAGTGCAGCAGAGGTGTTGTGGTGCAGTGGCAGTGGTCCTAGCTGGTATAAACCCCACTGGCATCCCATATCCCAGAAGGGAAATTCGGAACGCCCGTTTGTAACACGGGGTCAACCTTGTTGTACATTATTCAAAGAACAAAACAGTTATTAAACTTTAAAATCACACAAGAAAGGAAACAGTAAAGAATTTACAATTAACTACAATAATTATTATCAGAAAGTATACCTGAATTACCTCCCCATCTCAATCTGCTTTCCTAAACTCCGAGAATACACCTTCCCCCAAAACAACATCCCATAGGTTTTAACGCTATGAGGCAAATCCAGCAAATAATTACTACACAGGATATATAGTTTTCTTTTGGGAGCCTTTCTTCTAGTTTAGAGTAGAATTTCTGGGATCTAACACAGACATCTTCTGTTTTCAGCTTGACTCTGAGAAAAAGACTGTTTGCATACTGGATGTGGCCATGATCTATGCTAAACTCCACTTTGTTTAACAAAGTTTCACCCTGCAAAGTTTCAATCTGCATCTCACAAGCCCCCAGTGCAGCTACATGCCTATCAGTTTTTTATTTGTCCAATTCTCTATTTTTCATTCCATTTCAACTCCCTAACACCTCTCGAGTGAAATGCTGCGAGTTCGAACTCCGCTCTGGTACTTGATGGCCACAAAAAGGTTCATTTGTAACGTGGCCAGACATGTTGATTATCAACCTGCAAATCTCTTCAGTACGCCTGTGGCAGGTGGTAAGCACAGTAAGAAGTCTCACAACACCAGGTTAAAGTCCAACAGCTTTATTTGGTAGCACGAGCTTTTGGAGTGTTGCTCCTTCTTCAGGTGGTACGACCCAGAGAGTCTCCTGATCAGTCTGAACTTGCAGAAGGCAAACCACTGCACCACCTTGCCAAGCATGACCATGACATGGAAATCTATGCTATTGTCAATGCCCACTTTGGGCATGGTAGCTGAAAAGGTAGAGAACACAGGAGGAGGCCATTTGGCCCATTGAGTCCGCACCGGCTCTTTGGAAGAGCAATCTGATCAGTCCCATTCCTGGTATCCTTTTTTTTCTCCTTCATGTAGTTGAATGAAAACAAGCCTTGGCTTCTTGCAGAAGGCACTTCTGGCTGCTTTCACCACAATCTCCGCCACTTCTCTTCCTCCACATTCCCTGGTCCTCTCTTTCCCCCACTTCTGTTTTCTTCTCCTTTACATAGAGTCATAGAACCCCTGCAGTACAGAAGCAGGCTACTTGGCCCACTGAACCTGCACTGACAACATTCCCACCCTATTCCCGTAACCCCACGCATCCACCCTGACAACCACACTCTCCCCGCCCCCCCCCCCCCCCCCTCCACTAAGGGACAATTTATGATGCCCAATCAACCTAACCTGCACATAGAATCATAGAAACCCTACAGTGCAGAAAGAGGTCATTCAGCCCATCGAGCCTGCACCGACCACAATCCCACCCAGGCCCTACCCCCATATCCCTACATATTTACCCACTAATCCCTCTAACCTACGCATCTCAGTACGCTAAGCGCAATTTTGAGCATGGCCAATCAACCTAACCCGCACATCTTTGAGCTGTGGGAGGAAACCGGAGCACCCGGAGGAAACCCACGCAGACACGGGGAGAACACGCAGACTCCACACAGACAGTAACCCAAGGCCAGACTTGAACCTGGGTCCCTGGCGCTGTGAGGCAGCAATGCTAACCACTGTGCCACCGTACTGCCCCACCTCCTCTCTGCCTCTCCTACCCAACCTCTTCATGACTTATCCCCACCCGCCCCCACCATCCAATTCACTTTTTAGCCAGGACAATGTTCCGGAAGCACAAATTAAGATAAAACCACAAAACGCTTGCAATACCACATGACAACTTGCTGTTAAGGAATATCTTTAACACAGAATAACACCCCAGGGTCACTTTGCAGAATATGGTCAGACAAAAATTGACACCAAGCCAAAGAGATATTAGGGGCCGTAACCAAATGAAACAAAATTAAAAAGCATTCCGATGTGTGGAAATAGTACAGATTAGATATTTTCCAGCAGGCGCGTTGCATAATCCACAGTGTGTAAAGAATCTTGTTAAACTGAATTGATCATTTTTTGATTTTTTTTGCATCCTAATGCAATCCCGCCCGTCGTTGTCTGCAAAAATTACAATTCATATAAGCGATGTTGGGGAAATTTTCAAGGGATTTGCAGTAATTATATGACAAAATGCTTGCAAATCTCACTCATTCCTGAATAGAAACACAGGGGTCAAAGATTGAACACTTTCTGCTGGGTAATTTGTAAATGTCAATCACATGGGGGCCACTGGAGGCGTCAGCAGAGCCAATGGAGTCAGAGCAACTGCGCTGCAAGCGTGAAATGTAGTGTTGGTAACCCCTTAAAAAACTTAACATTAAAAAAAATCAGCTTACATGCTTTGGGGATGGATGGAGGGGGGATTTGTGGGGGGAGGGAGGAGGGGGGATTTGTGGGGGGAGGGAGGAGGGGGGATTTGTGGGGGGAGGGAGGAGGAGGGAATTTCTTCCACCATCCAGTTTCTGAGCTTTTGGTGGATGGAGAAAGGATTTTCTGGAGTGTTTTACCAGCAAGGAGCTTGACTGCGGTGAAGGGAGCCGTCCCTCTCCACACATGTCTCTCCCCTTATGTGTGCCCCTCGCGTCAGTTGCACCTTTAATCAGCTCCACCAGAGTGCAAGACACTTTTGGAGCGACAGTTTGGGAGATGCTGCAGTGTTGGGTAAATAGGGGGAGGCAAGCCTTTTTTTTTCCGTCAACAGACACACACCACCTCTCATTCAGGTTGAATTGACGCCTCTTTGTTTTTATTTTGAAGGCAGATTCACTCAAATCTACTGGACCCCAGCCAGCCAAACAATATGGAAAGGCGCATTGGGGAATTGATCAGTGTAAAAGGCAGCCCCCCACCCCCTCTTTTGATCACGAGGATCAAAGATTGGTGGCAATAATCTGCTACAAGCCCCCCTCTCTATTGTGCCCCATGGTATCGAGTTAATTTGAACTGGGCTGAAATTGGTGGATAAATAAGGGACCCTGTTGTTCGCTTGCTGCTGAGGTTTTCTCATCCCTCGGACGAAATGTGGGGTTAAAAAGTAGCTATTAGGTCAGACATAAATTACCCGGCGCTGACAACAGGGAAATTCATTGCAAATTAATGTGTGATTCAAGGACAGAAATTAGCAAGCACCTGGAAATGTTAACTCGGACGGCTTCTTATTTTTAAAGGTGTTTTATTCTTTCTTAAACACGCTGTCACATCTTATTAAGGCGGATCCGCGCCACACTATATAGCCCCTAACACGTTTACTGAGTTAATACATATTAAGCCAAGGGACTGGCTAAAGAAGAATCCCTAAATAAAGATCTGATTGCACCCTGACTGGAATTTAAAAGTGGATGAAACCCCCCCCCCCCCCCCAAAAAACAAAAAAATTAATTGAAGCAAAAGACCTGAATTCGTGCAAGAGATGGGAGGGGGGGAAAGAAGAGTGGCGGCTCTGTACCAAGTAATCAAACCCCATTTTCATTGCACAGAAAGGCGATGTTTGTAACGTTTACATGTGAGCTCCATCTTCTGGTGCTACTGAAATACAGCAGAAGCCGTGCAGACCTCTGTGTGAAAGCCATGCTTGTACAGGACTGGGAAGCAGTATGCTAATTTGATAGCTGAGCAAAATTAAAATACATTTAGGGTGTTAATAAATGGGGTATTTAAACAAAAGTGTATAATATACTGCGCATTAATCAATTTATGCACAAAGTGTAATTAAGGCAGCCCATTCCTCCTTCTGGGAGGGGGGAGCTTTTGCTCGGGAGCAGGAAGGAAACAGTGTATGTTAACACAAATTATATTATTTGGCTAAAGCTAATAATTCGAACACACGAGGTCAGCAAGACCGCAACATTGGAGAGCAGCTCTGGTGTCTGGCCAGCGTTGCCATGGCAGTTAAGCAGTGTTCATTCTCCAGATGGTGACAGGTTTGTTCCCCAGCACAAGTTCAAATCATTCCTTTAGAAAATGGTATTAGGACTGACATGTGCACTTCTTCCCTGCCAGAGAGCAGGGACGTTGAAGGATGTGCAGGAAGACTCAGAACTTCCTGGCCTTGTTTGGGTCAGTTTCGTACCATCTCCTACGACGAAAGCGACACTGCCTGCTGTGTTCGTTTTCCAAACCATTTTAACCCACACAAGTGAGACAAAAGCAATGAGGGTACCACACATTAGATAGGCTGCAGGAACCCCAAGAATGGCATTAACAGAAGCAGGTAATGCTGGAAATACGTAACAAGTCTGTCAGCATCTGGAAAGCAGAGACAAGGCAAGGTGCGACTCAGTGAAACTAAGCACATCCCTAAGTAGGATAAAACAGAAATGGGGCAGCACAGTGGTTAGCACTGCTGCCTCACAGCGCCAGGGACCCGGGTTGAATTCTGGCCTCGGGTTACTGTCTGTGTGGAGTTTGCACGTTCTCCCTGTGTCTGGGTGGGTTTCCTCCGGTTTGCTCCCACAGTCCAAAGATGTGCAGGTTAGAGGGATTGGCCATGCTCGATTGTGTCAGGGAGATTAGCAGGGTAAATATGTGGGGTTATGGGGATAGGGCCCAGGTGAGATTGTTGTTGGTGCAGGCTCGATGGGCCGAATGGCATTGTAGGGATTCTATAATAAAGTGGACAGGAGATGGCTGGGAATGAGAGTGACAGACAGGAGGATTCAGAAACCAAGACAATAAATTGAACGTCCAGTCATGTGTGTTTTATTCTTAGAAATTTGACCACAAAAGCAAAAGATTCTGCAGATGCTGGAAATCTGAAACAAAAACAGGAAACTCTCAGCAGTTCAAGTAGGGTCTATGCTGAGGAGGGGGTGACACCCCAAACATGCTGGGGGTGAAATTGGTACGAGCTTGCAAAACCGAATAAGTTCATTCCCGGCAGCTCAATTTACACCGTACCCAATCTCCATTGAAGCTCACAGAACCACAATTCAGACGTGCTTTAGGAGACTTGTTTCATAGAATCCCTACAGTTTATTTATTAGTCACAAGTAGGCTGTGAAGTTACTGTGAAAATCCCCTAGTCGCCACACTCCGGTGCCTGTTCGGGCACACTGAGGGAGAATTTTAGCATGGCCAATGCACCTAACCTGCACGTCTTTCAGACTGTGGGAGGAAACCGGAGCACCCAAAGGAAACCCACACAGACACGGGGAGAACGTATGCAGACTTCGCACAGACAGTGACCTAAGCCGGAAATCGAACCCGGGTCCCTGACGCTGTAAAGCAGCAGTGCCGCCCAGTGCAGAAGGAGGCCATTCGGCCCATTGAGTCTGCACCAACCCACCTTTTTGTTTTACCCAGGCCCTATCCCCATAATCCTGTGTATTTACCCAATTAATCTCTCTCACCTACACATCTTGAGATACTAAAGGGGCAATTTGGCATGGGAGATCCCCTTAACCTACATATCTTGAGACACTAAGAGGCAGTTTAGCATGGCCACTTCCCCTAACCTGCACATCTTTGGACTCGCTTTTACCTGATCTGAAATTAAGAATTGCTTCAAGCAGTCAGTTACAGCGGTTAGATGAGATAACACTCATTAACATTGTGCCCAGCATGGTTGGAACAATATAGGAGGTCAAAAGCCTGAGTGGGAATGAAAGGGGCAGAAGAATCAGAAAGTTACCGGGAGATCAGAGCAGGTGAAGTCAAGGTGCTTGGAATGGTGGTCACCCAATCTGCATTTGATCTGTCAATACACAGGACAATGGTGTGGGGAGCGATGGAGATGTTACATCAGCTGTGGTTGCATTGAAAAATACAGCTAGAAGTTGAAGAATAAGTAAAGATAACCAGAAGGAATGGTTCTTCTGCAGAAGGGAAACAAGGAGGGATGGCACATTTTAGTGTGCACGGTGTTGTAAGTGGCAGAAAGAGGCAAGTGGAGTGGATGGTAAGGACAAAGAGGCCCCTGTGCTCGTAGAAGGAGGGAGAGGGGCCAAGGTCGGAGGTAAAAGATGGGCTTGCTCAGTCAAGGACCCTGGTGCTTTCATAACATGACCCGACAGGTTGATATCAGTCTGTAAATCAATCCAATAGATCTTTAGGAAGACCTTAAAAGCGGAAGAGTTTCCTGATCAGCCATGCTGCAAAGGGCAATGGCACACCAATGCAGTGCTTTGTCAAGCTTAATCATGGACCAATCCAATGGAAGTCCATGGTGATTAAATGCCCTCTAGTTGAAGAATGAAACTTGAGGCATCTGGTGTCAGCACTGAGCACTTTTTTGATCAAATAAATGAAAATTGGTGTTGATAGGAGGATAGTCTCCAGTTACAGACTGATGTCGATCATCTGGTAAATTGGGCAGAGCAATGGCAGAATAATTTTAAACTGGATAAGTTGGAGAGTGGCAAATGTTGTGTCTTTGTTTAAAAAGGGCTGCAGGGAAAAGCCTGGGAACTACAGGCCAGTGAGCCTCACATCTGTGATGGGTAAATTGTTGGAAGGTATTTTGAGAGACAGAATCTACAGGCATTTAGAAACACAAGGACTGATTAGGGTCAGTCAGCATGGCTTTGTGAGTCGAAAACCATGTCTCACCAATTTAATTGAGTTTTTTGAAGGGATAACCAAGAAGGTAGATGAGGGCAGTGCAGTTGATGTTGTCTACATGGACTTTAGCAAGGCCTTTGACAAGGTATCACATGGTAGGTTGTTGCATAAGGTTAAATCTCACGGGATCCAGGGTGAGGTATCCAAATGGATACAAAATTGGCTTCTTGACAGAAGCCAGAGGGTGGTTGTAGAGAGTCGTTTTTCAAACTGGAGGCCTGTGACCAGCGGTGTGCCTCAGGGATCAGTGCTGGGTCCATTGTTATTTGTCATTTATATTAATGATTTGGATGAGAATATAGGAGGCATGGTTAGTAAGTTTGCAGATGACACTAAGATTGGTGGAATAGTGGACAGAGAAGAAAGTTATCTCCAATTGGGCCAGTGGGCTGATGAATGGCAGATGGAGTTTAATTTAGACAAATGCGAGGTGATGCATTTTGGTAGATTGAACCAGGACAGGACTTACTCAGTTAATGGTAGGGTGTTAGGGAGAGTTACAGAACAAAGAGATCTCGGGGTACAGGTTCATAGCTCCTTGAAAGTGGAGTCACAGGTGGACAGAGTGGTGAAGAAGGCATTCGGCATGCTTGGTTTCATCGGTCAGAACATTGAATACAGGAGTTGGAATGTCTTGTTGAAGTTGTACAAGACATTGGTAAGGCCACACTTGGAATACTGTGTGCAATTCTGGTCACCCTATTATAGAAAGGATATTATTAAACGAGAAAGAGTGCAGAAAAGATTTACTAGGATGCTTGATGGATTGAGTTATAAGGAGAGGCTGGATAGACTGGGACTTTTTTCTCTGGAGCGTAGGAGGCTGAGGGGTGACCTTATAGAGGTCTATAAAATAATGAGGGTCATAGATCAGCTAGATAGTCAATATCTTTTCCCAAAGGCAGGGGAGTCTAAAACTAGAGGGCATAGGTTTAAGGTGAGAGGGAGAGATACAAAAGTGTCCAGAAGGGCAATTTTTTCACACAGAGGGTGGTGAGTATCTGGAACAAGCTGCCAGAGGTAGTAGTAGAGGCGGGTACAATTTTGTCTTTTAAAAAGCATTTAGATAGTTACATGGGTATGATGGGCATAGGGGGATATGGGCCAAATGCAGGCAATTGGGATTAGTTTAGGGGTTTTAAAAAAAAGGGCGGCATGGACAAGTTGGGCCGAAGGGCCTGTTTCCATGCTGTAAACCTCTATGACTCTATGACTCTATAAGTGTGAGATGATGCATTTTGGGAGGTCCAATAAGGGTAGGATATAAACAATGAATGATAGGTCCCTGGGGAATATTGAGGAACAAAGGGACCTTGGGGTTGAAGTCCATTGATTCCTGAAGGTGGCAGCACAGGTAGATAGAGTGATGAAGAAGGCATACGGAATGCTTGCCTTCATTAGCCGGGGCACAAAGTATAGGAGCAGAGAGGTCTTCGTACAACATCATAAAACATTAGTTAGGCCACAGATCGTGTGCAGTTTTGGTTGCCACATTATCAGAAGAATGTGACTGCACTGGAGAGGAGATTCACCAGGATGTTGCTTGGGTTGAAAGGTTTCAGATAAGAGGTGAGATTGGATAGGCTGCGTTTGTTTTCCCGAGTGCAGAGGAAGCTGAGGGGGGATCTGATATAAATGTACAAAATTATGAGAGGCATAGATAGGGTAGATAGTAAGAATCTTTTCCCGATGGCAGAAATGTCTATGCACAGTAAGAAGTCTCACAACACCAGGTTAAAGTCCAACAGGTTTATTTGGTAGCAAATACCATAAGCTTTCGGAGCACAGCTCCTTCGTCAGATGGAGTGGATATCTGTTCTCAAACAGTGCAAACAGACACAGAAATCAAATTACAGAATACTGATTAGAATGCAAATCTCTACAGCCAGCCAGGTCTTAAATGAGAACATCAGAAATGTCTATGACCAGAGGGCACAAGTTTAAGGTGAGGAGTAAGTGGTTTAGAGGGGATCTGAGGAAAAGCTTTTTCACCCCGAGGGTGGTGGAAATATGGAACGCGCTGCCTAAGAGGGTGGTGGAAGCAGGTACTCCCGCAACATTTAAGAGGCATCTGGACAAGCATTTAGATTGCCAAGGCATAGTAAGCTATGGACCAAGTGCTGGTAAATGGGATTAGTATAGATTGGTTTTTGGTGATTGGCACAGACATGGTGGGCTGAAGGGCCAGTTTCTGTGCTGTATGACTCTATGACTGAGGATACAGAGCAAAGCTTCCTCAACACTGCCCCAACAATGGCCAGGATTTTCCAGCACCCCCCCCCCCCCCCCCAAAGAACCCCCCCCCCGCCCACAGCAGGTTTTCCAGCGGTGGCTCATCATTGGCCGCTAGTAGGATGGTCCCACTGAATGGCCGTTTGTGTTGCTTGCTGCCCATGATGGGGAAAGGGTGTTGCCTTTGGTGGGACTGGATGATCCCTGCTCCTATATTCTATGCCTCCTCTGTTTCCCTCTTGATCACACGAAAGTGTATGTATGTAGACTCCAGATAGAGGTAGGGTTGACTTGTATGTGATCTACTTCATGACCAAATGAGCTGCCAACAATCCGGTTTCCTCACACATTAAAAATACCTACAGAAGTGCAATAATGGGCACACACTTGCAGAAGAATGTGAAAGCTTTAAATAGGCTGCAGAAAAGATTCACAAGAATGGTTCCAGAGATGCGAGACTTAAGTGGATAGATTGGAGAAGCTGAGGTTGAGAAGAGATTTGATAGAGGTGTTCAAATTTATAAGGCGTCTGGACATATAAACAGAGAGAAAATATCCCTGTTAGTGGAAAAGCCAAAGCTCACCGATTTGAAGTGATTAACAATAGGATCAAAGGCAATTGGAGGGAAATCATGGAATCCTACAGGCAGGAGGCCATTCGGCCCATTTACTCTGTACTGACCACAATCCCATCCAGGCTCCATCCCCATTAACCTCATGCATTTACCCAAGCTAGACCCCCTGACACTGAGGGGCAATTTAGCATAGCCAGTCCACCGAACCCGCATAACTTTGGACTGTGGGAGGAAACCGGAGCACCCAAAGGAAACCCACACAGATATGGGGAGAACGTGCAATCTCCACACAGACAGTCACCCAAGCCGGGAATCGAACCCGGGTCCCTGGCAACAGTGAGGCAGCGGCGCTAACCATTGTGCCACTGTACCGCCTTTAAATAACAACAATTGCAAGGAATCCATTATGTTTACATCTTTGGAATGAATTAAGTGCTCTTCAATTGCTTAACCAAAGTGGAGAATCTTTTTTTATGCAAGCAAGTGGCTATGATCTCAATTGGAGGCAGGTCATGGCTTGCAAAAGTAACTGAAGAGAAAGAATGCTGGATTCCTGGAAAAAGGATGCCGAAATGGTACTTGCTAAACTGCTATCCCTTCCTCACTCTCTGTAAGATGGACTGATAGCTTCCTTCTGTACTGTCACCATTCTACAATTCTGTCATTTTAATTCCTTCAGCCAATGCAAAATACTGCAGATGCTGAAAATCTGAAGCATGAATAGAACCTGCCGGAAATGCTCAGCAAACTGGGCAACATCTGTAGTGAGGGTTAATATTTCAGGTTGATGACTTTTCACCAGCTTAGGATTTTGAGTATTTTCTGTTTTTCTACAAGTACAGTATGTCACGATGGCACAGTGTTTAACACTGCTGATGCACAGCGCCAGGGACCCGGGTTCAATTCCAGCCTTGGGTAACTGTTTGCCCAAGTTTGCACATTCTCCTCGTGTCTGCATGGATTTCCTCTGGATGCTCCGGTTTCCTCCCCCATTCCAAAGATGTGCGAGTTAGGTTGATTGGCCATGCTAAATTGCTTCTTAGTGTCAGGGGATTTAGCAGGGTAAATATGTGGGGTTACAGAAATAGGGCCTGGGTGGTATTGTGGTCGGTGCAGACTCGATGGGCCGAATGGTCTCTTTCTGCACTGTAGGGATTCTATGATTCTTCTATGGCTATGTTCTGTGTAGCAGAAGAAAAAAAAGAAACATACAAAAAAAAACCTCAATAACCAAAGCAGTCTTTATTTCAATAAGATGAAAGTCAGCTGGTGGTTTATAAAATGGTAGCTAATTATGTAGTTTAAAATAATTAATCTGTGTTTTCTGTTATGAATTCTTTCTTAAGATATTTTTAGTGCAGCAATTAAGTTATCATTTCTCACGCCCCATCTGGATCCAATTTGTATAATACTAATTTCTCTAAACAGTGGGTTGGCCAAGTTTATTACTCATCTTTCCTCAGCTTTCTGTTGTTTTTGCTATTTTGGCACTTTCAGCTTGTGCCTTCTACTAACGCTTGCTGTGCCTAGATTAAGCCACCTTATATTTCAATCAACTGTACATGTACTCTGGATATTCTTTTTTACATTTAGATCTCAAAAACATTGAAAACCATGTACAGTCTCAATAGAAAGTCACTTCCCCAGCTGTAGCACATTGCATCAATATATAAAGTGGTCAGCGTATTTCAGCTGTAAATGGTAAGACATTATTCCTCACGGACTACAGCCTCGCTGAAACAAGGTTCCCTATGACCAGTGAAGCATATGGAATAGGAGCTGGGGTACGCCGTGCAGCCTGTCGAGGCTGCTCCACCATTCACGACAATCATTGCTTTATCATCTCCCTCAGTTCCTCATTCCTGCTTGCTCCCTTATCTTGGAGTACAAAAACCTATCAATCTCAGCCTTAAACATACACAATGATGGGGCATCCACATGTATGGGATGGCACAGTGGTTAGCACTGCTGCCTTACAGCGCCAGGGACCCGGGTTCGATTCCCGGCTTGGGTCACTGTCTGTGCAGAGTTTGCACGTTCTCCCCGTGTCTGCGTGGGTTTCCTCCGGGTGCTCCGGTTTCCTCCCGCAGTCTGAAAGATGCGCTGGTTAGGTGCATTGACCCGAACAGGCGCCGGAGTGTGGTGACCAGGGGAATTTCACAGTAACTTCATTGCACTGCTAATGTAAGTCTTACTTGTGACTAATAAATGAACTTTTCCTTAGCTTTATCTGTGGTAGAGAATTCCAAAGATTCACATTAAACCATTTCTACATGCAATTGGTGAAACGTGACAAATGAAGGAAACACAATAAATTAGCATAAATTATCAAAACGGACAAGGTCTAAATATCAACCCTTGACTTATCAATTCATGAGCTTGTTATAGACCTTAAGAAGCATGTGGGGTGTTATTAAAACTCCTAGTAGATGTACAAGTTCAGGCAGAAGACATTGATGATAGAACTATGTCACAAAGTCAAAGGTGAGAGGGCATTCTTCAGGTAATGTGCCTGTAAGTAGGTCCCTTGATCCATTAGAAACAATGGGGCTCCACCAACATGGTGTGACTGCTTCACTGTACTGGTTTTGAACTCCCCTTTTCTTCCCATATGGAATGGTTTGTTTGGCATATGATACACAGCTTGGAGCAGGAAGGGTATTTAGGATCGCAGCCTTTGTTTTTCTTGCCAATTCAGCATTTTCTTTGAAGATAACAGCCTATTTGTTGCATCACACCGGTGCGAGTGCTCTGACCAACACTGGATCATCAACTTTGAAGCTCACCTTTAATTAAAACCCCATGAAACTCCCAAGGAACAGGTCAGGCATGCTTGACTCCACTACTCAATAGTGATGTCTCTCTCTTAACTCCCGCACAGATTGCTGTACCCAAAATGTACCGCATGCAACCACTGACTTAGACGTATAAACTTGCATCGCTATCTCTTTCTTGCCAAAAGACTATTTCAAATTGCCCTGCTTTTACCATTTAGCTGTTCATGGTCACCCCTGCCCCTGCCAGAGACTTTTCAGTCTTATAGCTCACTCACTTTCACCACAAAGGCATCCAACATCATTCATGCCTTCTCCTCAACCTCTGCTCCCCTTCTCCTCCTCTTATTCCCTTTCCCTCCTCATCTATTCCCTTTGTCTTCCACCTATTTCCCTCCTCATCCTCCCTCTCCTCTCCTAACGACGCTGCTCTCTCTTTTGCTGCCCTCTTCTTCTCTCTCTCCATTTCCCTGGCACCACTCCCTTTTTCCCCTCCTGAACTTCTCTTGCTCTTCTCCCTATATATCTGCTTTCCCCATTCCCCCTCCCATCTGCCTCTTCATAGCTCCCCGTTTTCCTTCCCTGCCTTATCTCCCCTGATCCGTAACCCTTCTTGACCCACCCACTGCCTTGACCTTGACCCATCCATGGGCAGTACCATGGGAAATAGACCTTAAATTTTCCTCCGTGATTTCATAATTCTGTTTCAAACCATGCGTCATAATCAAAATGACCCCTGTTTGAGCCACCTCCTGTCTAAATAAAAGAAAAAGGTGTTCACCTATGTATGTTCAGAAGTGCTAATCTTCTGGAGAAACACTTGAAAATCCCAGATTCCTTGTAATGCATAAATTAACATTCTCATTGACTGGAGAGGGATTTATTCATATTATAGATCAACTGCCCTTGTGCTTTTGGGTCTTTGTGGCCGGGATTGAATCCGGTCCTGAGGAAAGCCTAAGTGATAAGTTATCACCACCAACCTTGTGGCTGGCATGGAAGCCTAAGCAATTTCTAAGCAAACAAATCAAGATTTGTAGCAGTTATGGGACTAAAATCAATATGTATGTAAAGAGCAGTGAATCACTGCAAGCCTTCTTTTATAGCTTCCAGTCCAGCTGCTGTGTGTGTATATATACTCCTATTGCTAGAGTCTAATATAATGCTGTTGGGCAGAAATGCAATCTGAGATGAAGGGCAGCTTCTTCTGCTGCTGCTGGGAGCAGGAAGGCGCAGGGGGGAATGTAATTGCATGGGAGGCCCAAAAATCAGAAGTTTGGAATGGAGTTCTCAGAGCTTTAACGGTGAGCTGAGCTTCCTGATGGCAGGCATCAAGAAGTCATTGTGCGTGCACTTTCCTGTCATGCATGCACACTGAAAAGCCAGCTCTCCAGAATTAAGTTGGCCTTCTCAATGAAGCTACCTGTGAGCGAGCAATGCATATCTTCAGATTCGCAGCTAAGTGGAGTGTACCAGGCAAGGTAATCATTTCCTAGACTATGAAGTTATTACTCTCTGCTTTGTTGGAATCAATTACTGAGGAAATAGTAACAGGACATATGGACATTTGAAAAGCCAAACGCAATCTACCACCGTCAGCATGGTTTTATGATGGGTAAATCATGTTTGACTAATTCGCTCAAGTTCTTTGAAGATATAATGAGCAAAGTGGATAATGCGGATCCTGTAGATGTAGTATATCTGGACTTCCAGGAGGCATTTGATAAGGTGCCACACAAAAGGTTAATGCACAAGATAAGATCTCACCGGGTTGAGGCTAATATATGGGCGGCACGGTAGCACAGTGGTTAGCACTGCTGCTTCACAGCTCCAGGGACCTGGGTTTGATTCCCGGCTTGGGTCACTGTCTGTGTGGAGTTTGCACATTCTCCTCGTGTCTGCGTGGGTTTCCTCCGGGTGCTCCGGTTTCCTCCCACAGTCCAAAGATGTGCGGGTTAGGTTGATTGGCCAGGTTAAAAATTGCCCCTTAGAGTCCTGAGATGTGTAGGTTAGAGGGATTAGCGGGTAAATATGTGGGGCTAGGGCCTGGGTGGGATTGTGGTCGGTGCAGACTCGATGGGCCGAATGGCCTCCTTCTGCACTGTAGGGTTTCTATGATTTCTATGAATATTAGTTGGGTAGAGGATTGGCTAACAAACAGAAAAGCAGAGAGAGGGGATAATGGCTGTAACAAGTGGGGTGCCACAGGGTTTGGTCCTCAGACCCCAATCTATATTATTGATTTGGATGCAGGGATAGAATGTGTTATAGCCAGATTTGCAGATGACATTATAATAGGTGAGAAAGCAAGTTGCAATGAGCAAATAAATTTACAAATGGATGTGAATAGGTTAGGTGAGTGGGCCAAAATTTGGCAGATGGCATTTAACGTCGATAAGTGTGAGGTTATCCATTTTGGTCAAAGGAATAAAAAGGCAACTTATTATTTAAATAGTGAGAAACTTGAAAATGTTTCAGTGCAGAGGGATCTGGGTGTCCTCGTGCATGAATCACAGAACGTTAGTATGCAGGTGCAGTAGGTCATCGCTTCTCGGCCTTTGGCTAAGATCAATGTCAGATCAAGCCCAAGATGGGGTGCAATGCCTTATCTTGTTAGCTTGGATCTTGTTTGTCTCTCTTATGGGGACCAAAAATTGGATTCAATTTGAATTTGGTTTTTGGAGCAGGCAAGGAGATGGTTTCTCGTTTGACGGGTCCACTCCGCGCATTGGCTTTGTCACTTTAAGAATGTAGTTTTTTTTAAAATTAAATTATGGAAGGCAAATTAAATTTTGGCATTCATTGCTAATGGAATAGAGTATAAAAATAGGGAGGTGCTGTTGCAATTGTGTACAGCATTGGTGAGACCACATCTGGAGTACTGTGCACAGTTTTGGTCCCCTTGGGGAAAGATGTAAGTGCATTGGAGGCGGTTCAGAGAAGATTTATCAAATTGATTCCAGGGATGAAGGATTTGCCTTATGAAGGGAGTTTGAACAGTTTAGGCCGATGCAAGCTGGAGTTTAGAAGAATGAGAGGAGATCTAATTGAGGTATATAAGATGATAAAAGGTATTGACAGGGTAGATGTAGAGTGGATATTTCCACTTGTTGGACATTCTAGAACGAGAGGCCATAGTCTTAGACTAATGGGTGGCAGATTTAAAACAAAAATGAGGAGGAATTACTTCCCTCGAAGGGTCATGAATCTGTGGAATTCTCTACCCCAGAGTGCCGGACCACTAAACAAATTTGAGGAGATAGATATGTTTTGAATTAATAAAGGATGATAGGGAGTGGGCAGGAAGGTGGAGAGGCCGAGATGAGATCAGCCATGATTGTATTGAATGGTGGACCAGGCTCGATGGGCAGACTCGATGGGCCGAATGGCCTCCTTCTGCACTGTAGGGTTTCTATGATGGCTCAGGGGACTGAATTGACTCCTCCTGCTCCTAGTTCTTATGTAAAAGTAATGGCGTCATACAGTTAGAAGGTTCCAGGATTGAATTCCCTGGACTGTGCTATGATCACAACCTGATTAAAGGTAGGAATGCACCAATGTCCTCAGAGCCCAAGTGTCGGGAGTAGATAGTCAGCCCTGACTTTCAGTCCTGATCAGTACACTGCAGCCCTATTGGAAAGCATATGGATATGGATGTTAGGACTCAGCTGTGATGCCCTCTCTAGTGGAACAGCCTGTCAACAGGCTGAGAGTCAAATATGAAGAATAGCCACTGCGATAAAATAGAACAGAGCAACGGTGGCACAGTGGTTAGCATTGCTGCTTCACAGTGTCAGGGACCCAGGTTCAATTCCAGCCTCCGTTACTGTCTGTGCGGAGATGGCACATTCTTCCCAAGTCTCCGTGGGTTTCCTCTGGGCGCTCCGGTTTCCTACTACAGTCCAAAGATTTGTGGGTTAGGTTGATTGGCCACGCTAAATTGATCCTAATGTCAGGGGGATTAGCAGGGTAAATATGTGGGGTTATGGGAGTAGGGCCTGGTGGGCTTGTGGTGGGTGAAGACTTGATGGGCCAAATGGCCTCCTTCTGCACTGTAGGGATTCTATTCTATGAATTAACAGCAACCTCAACAATAGCCAAAGTCATGGAGTCATGATTGGGAAGAAAATTGGCAAAACAATTATCTGGTCCTAAAGATTTAAGGAAATCTTTGTGAACTCTTGTTTAAAACATTTACCCTATTGTTTTTACATTTAGGTGAAGCTCAATATAAAGCTCCACTGCAGAATGTGGAGACCCAACTACAAAGTTAGTGATGATGCAGTAAATTAGCTCCTGCTCACTTCACCACAACAGGCCTCCTCATTCTTTTAACTCATTTCGAGATCCATGATCCACAGTGTCGTTGGTTCCCAGAATGTGGAAGAATATCTATTCTCCCCTTTAGCTCCTATACCAAAAATAGTGTTATTGTTCCACCAGCGTCCTTGCCAACATTCCTTTCTCAATCAGTAGCACCAAAATAAAAACAGATTAAGAAGTCATTCATCTCATCATAGTTTAGAGGATGTCACTGATGCAGAATAATTGTCGTGTTTGTAACAGCCAGTGTACTTCATAGAATCATTGAGTAGATTCATAGAATCCCTACAGTGCAGAAGGAGGCCATTCAGCCCATCAAGCCTGCTCCGACAACAATCCCACCCAGGCCCTATCCCCATAATATTTTACCCTGCTAATCCCCCCTGACACTAAGGGGAATTTTAGCATGGCCAATCAACCTAACCCGCACATCTTTGGACTGGGAGGAAACCGGAGCACCCGGAGGAAACCCACGCAGACACGGGGGGGGACATGCAAACTCCACACAGACAGTGACCCAACCCGGAAAACGAACCTGGTGCTGTGAGGCAGCAGTTCTAACCACTATGCCACCCAAGGATTCTATAGTAATTCAATCCATGAAGTGACTTGAGACAATATGTAAAAATGTTGTAACGATGTAAGTGTTATTGTCGTTGATCATAGGAGCAGAATTGAAAAATGAAAACAGAAAGTACTGGAAATACTCAGCAGGTCGGTTCTGATGCAAGTTCAACAAGCTGAAGCATTAACTCTGCTTCAGATGCTACTTGGCCTGCCAAGTATTTCCAGCTTTTTCAGTTTCTTATTTCAGATTTCCAGCATCCACAGTATTTTGGTCTAGTATTGGTGGAATTGCAGTTCTATACTTCAGTTATTGTCAGGGGTTCCTTACTTTGCTGTCTTAGAATTTCTTCCCACTTTAAAATAGCATCATTTTTTACAACGTTATACTTAATAATTCCAGTGATCACAACTCAAATATCACAAAAACCCCTACATCTCAGCATAGTGATCACTGAGCATAGTGCCACAGAAACACATGCAGTGTGGTGCAGGTCTTAGAGTAAGTAGTGAATTCACACTTTTAGAATGGTTACCAAAAGACGGCAAATCAGTGCCACGTTATAAATGGGTAAAATCATTCAGACAAATATGGCCGACAATGAGAGGCAAGTTTCATAACCATTTTTAAATCTTTCCTGTGGGCAAAAATGGAGCAAGAGTTCTTTCCCCACTCCAAAAGTGTCAAGATAGGACCTCACTTCCCTCCTCCCCTAAAATTCTGTCTTTCCCGGGAGTAACCCAAGAATTACCTCTGATGAAGTAGACATCCCAATACTGTTACAATCCCAGTAGGCACCAAGCAACCAACAAAAAGAAACTAATGAAAAGATTTCATATTTTAAGACTTTTACTGTAACAAAAAAACTAAAGTTAACATAGATCAAATAATAATTAACAGGCTACTAATACATTAAAACAACAAAGGTAAGTTTTACATTAACTAACCAAGGCAACAGAAATATATCTTATGAAATCCTTTTTGCTGTGCGCCATGTTTCTGGAAACACTCACATAATCACTTCCAACTCTCCAACACATTCACTTCTCTCCACCACATAAAATATCTTTCAGCAATCATTCCATTTGAGGTCTTGTGGTGCAATGGTAGCGTCCCTACCTCTGAACCAGAAGCTCCGGGTTCGAGTCCCACCTCAGGGCTTGATGGCCAAGGAAGGTGCATTCACAACGTGGTCAAACAGGTTGAGCATGTCAAACTGCAAATCCTTCCAACATGTCAATGGCTGGCAACAAGAGTGGGAGAGACTCCTGGTCAGCTATGCTTGATGTGGAGTGGCACTCCTCAAGCTGTAAGCCCCTGGTGACAGACTAGCGACCTGTTCCAGGAATTACTAACGATGGAAATATATGAGTGTCTGCCTTAGTGCGCCCCTCGGTGCGAGAAGAGAAATGGAATTGAATTGGAAACATTCCACTCAGCCTGGGTTTTCCCACCAGCAAGGCACACCTTGGCAACTCTGCATTCCTTAAAACTTCAAGACCTCCATCTGTCCTATTCCCTTTTGAACAGAAAGAAAACTCTCACCAGCATCCTGCTTGGGGCACAAAACACTCCACCCGCTTGCATACAGCAGTAGCATCTTTATCCCTCTGCATCTCCAACAGTAGCTGTCCTTTTTCTGTGATATACAGTGAAAAGGTGCTAAAACTGGCACCCAACACTTCAATGAGTTTTGGATTTGAGTTCCTCTCCCCATGGGAACTGGATCACACGGACATGTTTCCAAGTGATGGCCTTTATCTTGAATTCTATATTTTACTTTGATTTAAAGGCACACTTCAAAACATAACCGTCTTGAAAAGTTCAACATTCACGCCAATGTTGATTCATTTCACTGTGTGGAAGTACAATTATCAGTGGCGGCAGGCAGCTTGCCCCGAATACGTAGATAAGACCCAAAGATTAGTTCCAGAAATACATGGGCCTCTTAGTTAACACATGGTGAGGCTGGCCTCAAAAATAAGGCCAGGCCAAAATCCACCCCGGGAGTTTTTTTAGGTTGGAATTGCTGCCGGTGCCTCACCAGCTCCCAGAGCCTCTGGAATATTATCTGATAAGGTGACAATCTTGGGTCCAGACTTCATGCCAGCGCACTGTCTTATCCTCACGCCACCTCAACCATTTGTATTCATTCCATGCCCTTTTGTCATGTGGCTGAGTTTGTGGGGGATGCAAAGTGCTCATTTGTGGTGGAAAACTCCTGAAGCTAGAACGATAGAAGTATTGTAAGGCCGCAAAGAGAAACTCCCAAGAAAAAATAGCTATCCTGGAGAAATGAACAATTGTACTGTAAAACATGTGAACTACTTGAAAAATTCACAATGAACGCAACACATGTTGAAATTACAATTAAAATGATTGGCAGCTAAGCACCTCACAGCAGTTCATGACAAACTGCTTATTGTCTGGCAACTGCTCAAAAACAGGAATGGTTAATTATATTATTTAGGCGTATTGACAAGGTACATTCATTATTTCCAGCCCCACTTTTACCTTTTCATTACTTGGATCACTGTGGCTTCTAACTCCACTCTGAAGTTGGGCTGTACCCAGCTGATAAGTTGCCAGTCAAAGCCTACAGAGGAGTGAGAGCAAGCTAACTTATTGATGGGAAGAAGAGGAAATAGCAGAGGTGCACCTTCAGAACTTCTTTCGTACACCCTTATTCCTGCCTCCAGTATAATGACAGAGGTAGTGGATGTCACTAGCTGTCGACAGCTGTGTTGCCATGAAGGGTTTCAAGAAGAGCAAAATAAGAATGTCCAACCAGGCCATGGGTGCACCGCTCTGGAAGGCTGGAGTCCCACAAGACCATAATAAGACCACGAGACTTAGGAGCAGAAATAGGCCATTCAGCCCATTGAGTCTGTCCTGCCATTCAATAAGATCATGGCTAACCGGACATTATAATCCACTTACCCACCTTATCACTATAACCCTTGATTCCCTTTCTGATTAAAAATCTGTCTATCCCATTCTTGAAGATACATCAAAGATGTGCCCTGATTCCGCTGTGGCGGTAGGAAATTTTATTGAAACAAATTTGAATGGTTAACTAGCAGGTAGAATACGTAGGACTAATGATCCTTCCACTGAACCCATTCCAAATTGGTTCTAAAAAGAGACACATTGGTCTTGAAATGTTATCTCCTTAAGGTATTTGAAATGAAAGATATTATTGCTTAGAATTCCTCCAAAGTCTCTCTAGAATTATGATGCAACTAGGAAAGGTTGGCATCCACATATACAGATGTCTCATTTAGAAAATAACTTCAGCACCACTTCAATGTATTTTTTACTATTCAATTTTTTTCATTTTCAAAATGCTCATGCTTTCTGCAGCATCTGCAGAGAAAGAAACAGCATTTCGAGTCTGTATGTACAGATTCAAAACGTCAACTCTGTTTCTCGCTCCACAAATGCTGCCAGATTTGCTGAGTTTTTCCAGCATTTGTTTTTACTCCATTCCAAATGGCATTTGTTAAGTCACTGCAGAGTTAATTTTCCTCCAATTATTTTTACTAATAAACATGCTTCCCTATCTGGAGAAGGCTGCGGCCTTATATGATGTCAATCATCAGGTGAACAGAGCTGGGACAACCCACATCTGAGTCGTTTTTCTTACTCGGGTTCAAAACCCGGACCGTTGGCATAATGATAGGTGACCATTAATTCTACTGGCGCTACATAAACTGGGTCGCTGAGAGCTTGTAGAAGACTGGAGTACCGAGATCTTGCAGAAGAGTATTTTGGCAGGCTAAAGAGATAATCAGGTGAGCTCTCCAAATGTCTTTGTAGAGGAATCGAATCCAGACGGGTCCAGGTGCCATATCAGTCAGCGTTGAATAAGTTGATCTCAAACAGTTGAAGGGTCCCCATCCTTGGTCTGATCTCCACTTAAAGTAAAGTTTATTTATTAATCACAAGTAGGCTTACATTAACACTGCAATGAAGTTACTGTGAAAATCCCCTAGTCGTCACACTCTGACCTCTGTTTGGGTACACTGTGGGCGAATTTAGCATGGCCAATCCATCTAACCAGCACGTCTTTCAGACTGTCAAGGGGCAGAGGGGAAAAATAAAGCTATCATGCCCTGTCCCAATTATGGCCCTGCTGGAATGTGCATGTGCTCATGGGCACCTGTGAGAATAGGATTCAGCTAGAATGCAAGAGTCTTCATGGCAAAATGTCCAAATAGGTTCACAATAAAGAATGATCTATTTGAATGACTTAAATAGTGGCGAAGAGTATGTGGAATGTATGTGGAACTTGTATCTTGAGTGAGAGTCAGCATCCTCAGGAACAGAGAGCTGGAAAGAAAGCTGGAGGTACGTTGAATGCTAATTAAGCAATGATATACATCTCCCATCTGTAATATAGTATTAAAAATTTCATGTCTAATGCATCCAGACATTACTTTCCAGATGCCACAGGCTGTTACAGATGCAAAACAATTTTAAAACAAAACAGAAGGGAAAGATAGGCGTTTCATCCTGAATCTCAAATGTTAGAAAAACCTTGCGGCCTGCAAACATCCTTCAACAGGCTGCAATTAAACTCTGACTGACCTCGTCCTAAGTAAACTCGGAAACCTCAAAAAGGACAAGTGTGTCACTTTCGCAGCAGAATAACACACTTGGAGTTACAGCTCCTGTCCTTACAAAGCCTTGTCCTGACAAAAAAAAAAGTATCATTCAGCTTACTGCGAGGAACACTGCAGGAGATTAACTAGCAAGTGACAAGGAGTGTCAGCTCATTATTTTACGGTGGGATGTAATTGGACAGGAAACAGCACAAGAATCGAGGAAACTGGGACGACAAGCTGGAAAGCTCTCAAACCAAAAATCTCAATTAGAAAATTCACTGCATGACCTGCCATTTAAAAAAGCTAAATGTGCCATTTTGTGTACAGCAGAGACAGCATTTTATACGGCACGACAAGCCAGTCTGAAAAATTGCACGCGAGAATATTAATGCGTACAATAACTCTTAACACCTGCAACAATAACCAGCCAAACACTTAATTTGAAGAGTCCCCCCTACCATCTCCCACTGATGTATCATTGTTGGAAAATGAATCACAAAAGCCAGCTTGAAGTTGGTCAGTCAGAGAAGTGGAAAGTGGCATCCGCTCCAAGTTATTTTCTCTCGAAGGAAATACTTTCAGACATTCACAGTTTACAAACAACTCAGGAAAGGTACACCTGGGGAGCTAACTAAATCTGTCGGTCCTACCATGAAGAAGACACTGTCCCTCTCTGATCTTCACTGCTGGATTTTTTTTTTGTTCCCACCCCCAACTGGTCACTCGAGATTGCTCCCACCGTAAAGAGTAACTTATATTGTAAAAGTGAATGGGATGTCTGGCCGGATTAATTATTGATCTGATAGCTATCGTGGACAACTTCCTACTTGCAACACGCAAAACTATATTGCTTTGGCTGCCGTCCTGATTTACACTACAACTTGCTCGATTTTTAAGCAGGGGAGCTCATAACCAAGGCAGCTGCCCTCCCCCACCATACACACACACACACACAAAATAATCCTTTATTTTCAAGCATTTTGTGGAATCTAGCCTGATATCCATTCCCAGTTGGAAATTACTATAGGCCCCTAAGCACATGACCTGGAGTACTAATCACAATAGTGGAAGGAAGATAAAAAAAAAAGATTTTTGGTCACAGTACACTGCTTTTCAAATCAGCAGAGAAGTCCAAGAATGAATAATGAATAATCCAGCAGAATGCAGTCATTTCTGAACTGCAACTGCACTAGTACAAAGGGGGGGTTGGGGAAAGAAAAGCGAAAACCAGTCTGGTATTAAACCTAGGAACTAAAAATGTAATAGAATGCATTACAAAGCAACAATATAGCCCGTGCATATGGTTAATCACATTTCAGTATCTTATGCTGCTGCATGTAACCTTATAGCAATTTAGTTGTACTTCTAGTTTGTGGCATGTATCACAATAGACTGTAAAATCCTACAGATGTTGCCTGCGGGATTCTAACAGGATTCCAGTGCACAGGCACCAGTTTCCCCAACCGACAAGAAAATGCATCCATCCAACTTTTAATGGTTCATATTTCGCACGCAAGTTCTACACAAATCAATTCATCCTCACAGTAATTCGAGTGATTCCTTGACTTGGTACTGCTGAAGCCTCTTATTTTCTGACAGGTAACATATATGATCTGTGTGGACCGTAACTCGCTTGTGGACACTATAAACAGTGTTGGTGCCAACAATTTAAAATCTTTTGAGGCAGCACACTGAAGCATTTTCGGATATCAGTGGGTCGCAGCCTTGCTTTCGAACCAAGCGTAAGTCAGGTAGCAAATATTCTGAATGTAGCTTCCATGCCCCTCATTGAATATCTACTTCTGAGCCATAAAAATATAAAAACTAACTTTACTTATATTGCGAGGCACAAAGACATTGTAGCCAGGTCATTAGCAAACACATTTGCCATTGAATCCGGAGCAGCATCATGATGACATATCTTATACATGCACAAGCACTTAAAAACAACAATGTACTGACCTTCACACTATTAATGTATCAATTTTAGTAGCCAGGATCCTGCCTTCGTCTTAGCTAGAACAAGCATCTCCCCACTCCTCCTGTACCTGGCGCACATAGATTTGGCAGTCTATACAACAGCAATCCACAGATGAAAACAAACAATTCCCTCTAAACACTCTCCACTGATCAATTACACATCTCAACAAGAGGATGAGGCCTACTTAATGCTATTTCCCTTTGGTCAGAATGCCCAGAATAAGACGGCACCATCATTGCTTGCAGGTACAAGTTAAAACTAAGGGAAATATAAAGCCAGGTCCTACCTGTTCCTCAGATGCAGACCACATTTTGTTTGTACTTTGTACTGTACCTCTCTCTCTCCCTCTCTCTCTATGTTAAAAATAATTCTGCACCTTATTGTCTCTTACTGTGGTTTAATCTAGGTATAGCGGTATCACAAGTCATTTTCAAAGAGGCAGATGGGGTGGGGGAGAAACAAGGAGAAAAAAGAATCAAGGAGACAAAAAGTGTATTAGAAGCAAAATTGGAGAGAAATCAATGCCGTGTAATTAGATTTGATTTTTTTCCTTCACATTTCATTTGGCTGCAGGTTATATATAGAATATCCATACAATGGAGTGTGAGATTGGATTCAGTGAGCAGCAGCTTGGTTATGAGACTGTGGGCACCTAACCATGACAATTCCATCATTGCTGTCATTAGGCACAACAAAAGGCAAACTGGCACGGTATAGCGGAGAGAAAAGTTTATTATTTCTGTCGCATAGCACTTCTGACGTGCGCCGAGGTGGTTGGCGAAGGAAGCACCTTGGACAGGCGTAATATCCTTTCCTAACGGTGCAAATCTTACTCAGCTTCGCCCCCAGACTGTGGTTCCCCCGACTGGAACCAACATGATCACCTGGGAGGTAACTTCCACGGCCTTCCCTATAGAGCTGATAAGAGGTTAATTTCATGAGAGCTGTGCTGTGATCATTTGTTCAACAGACGAAAGCGTTTTTCAATCCATATCTTTCAAATTTGCTTGACATTGACACTACGGCAACCTTGCAATGATAGACTTCGTCAAATAGAAACAGTGCACCCAAGAATTCACAATTATATCTTCACTACAATAAGCTGAGAATTGACGGAACAGTGTTTGAGAAGCCCCCCCCGGCCTCAGAGCTTCTCAACTTCAGGTGAAATCTGAAATTATGGACTGTAGGGAGGGACTGATGTGACTTGAAAATGTCCAGATGAACCAGAGAATCAAAACTATCTCCAACCAGCCTGATGCAGCAACATTGAAAGAGTATATCATAGCAGTGGTTAATTAAAAAAAAGGTCATTCTGCCTCTGGATGCTTAGATCACCCACAGTTCTGCCAGGACTGGACTGATATCAAAATTATGGGTAATTATTGGAGAAATGTTTATCCTCCCAGCATCTTTTTTATGCATTATTTAATTATTAATGTCACAAGTAGGCTTACATTAATGTAATGAAGTTACTGTGAAAATCCCCTAGTCGCCATACTCCGGTGCATGTTTGGGTGCACTGAGGGAGAATTTAGCATGGCCAATACACCTAACCAGCATATCTTTCAGATTGTGGGAGGAAACCGGAGCACCTGGAGGAAACCCACGCAGACATGGGGGGAACGTGCAGTCTCCGTTCAGACAGTGACCCAAGCTGGGAATCGAACCCGGGTCCCTGGCGCTGTGAGGCAGCAGTGCTAATCACTTACTCCATATTGTGTACAGCTTAATGTGCAGTAGGGAATCCCAAAAACCTCAGGCAAAATTTTCCCATCCCACCCTCATGGGAATCAAAGCGGGCAGGACATGGACCATGCAAAGGTCGATTGACCTCAGCCTGGTTTTTCTAGTCTTGCGGTGAGCGCGGCCGGAAAATCCCACCCGTCCTCTTTTCCCAAATATTCTGTCTTTATCTCCCCTCTCTTACAGTGAAGTTCTCATGTTGGAGCACACTGCTATTCATTAATCAGCTCCAGTATATTGCCTATGCAGCTATTCTTCAGACCAGACTGCAAGTATTTGCAGTGTATGGGGACAGATCCTGTCCTCACCCAATCTCCACAATATATTTGCTGGAATTCTCCATTCACGACCCACTGCTGTTGCCAGTGAGAACGGAGAATTTAGTGCTCAGTCAAGTCTCGTTTCACTGCAGCGGGACCGAAGAATCTCAGCTATGGGCAAGGCGGGAGAATCCAGCCTATTCTTTCCATCTGGAGTCACTAATAGTATCCAGGGATGCTGACTCCAACTGACATTGTGCCAACAATTGCTGTACTTTCTCAGCCTCTGTAGCAGAAGTCAGAATACACAATTCATGTGTCCAGAAAAGAACTCCAATGGAATTCAATCTCAACGTGGATCAATTGACTATTATAAACCCCATCCAAAGTCAGTGAGGAGGAAAATCTGGCAAGGTACCCAGAAAACCAGTTTACAACCACCATTTTGTACTCCGACCAAAATAGAATTTACTAATACCCTCCACCCCTTTTGGTTTTCTTTAACTGAATGGAATTTTAACTGTTGCCTCTATGTTGGAAGGGATTCAATGGTCATCCATCTAACTGCTTGTTTGTGGGTGATTGTCAACACAGAATGGCAATCACTGCACTTCATAAACAACCCACTGTGTAAAGTATTCTGAGGCGTTCCAACGGGACAAGGTACAATGCGAATGGAAATGTTAAGATCAGCCATGATCTTATTGAATGGCAGAGCATGCTCGAGGGGCCAGGTGGCCTCCTCCTACTCCTAGTTCTTATGTTACTGTTAATGGCTCTCTGAGGTCGGATAATCTGACTGTAAATTTAGGGCTGTGGGTTCAGGGCTTTGCTGCTCCCACAGAGGCAGAGTTCATTGTGAACAGCCAGCTCCGAAGCCCAGTTGGAATGAGGCATTGTGTAAATTGGAAATACCACTTCCATGACCAATATTCTCCATTCCCAGTTGAAACTCAATGGTCTGGCTCCGGGGAGGTTTTGGGTGGGTGGCTGTCGAGGTGAATTGGAAACTGACCAAGTGATGCTGAAATGTATTTATTAGTGTCACAAGTAGGCATTAACACTGCAATGAAGTTACTGTGAAAATCCCCTCGTTGCCACACTCCAGCGCCTATTCGGGTATACTGAGGGAGAAATTAGCAATGCACCTAACCAGCACATCTTTCGGACTGTGAGAGGAAATTGGAGCACCCGGAGGAAATCCACACAGACACGGGGAGAACATGCAGACTCCGCACAGACAGTGACCCAAGCTGGGAATCGAACCTGGGTTCCTGGCACCGTGAGGCAGCAGTGCCAACCACTGTGTCACCGTGCCGCCCACAAATTGGCCCTGGGCTATCACAACCAGGCGACTGGAAGAAGCTGGCGGACTCGACGAATGTTCATTACCACCTGATAGAAGAAAATGTGGGGTGGGGGGATGGGGGAGGGTACTCCAGGAAGGTTTCATTGGAAGGAACTGGAATTAGCAGGGGTGGGGTGGGTTCACCGGAGAAGTGGCCAAAACCTGCCTGCGAGGAATTGTAAATGTGACCGATGTAAATCAAATCCAGAAACCTTCGCTTTCAAAAGTGAGCCAGCTATTCCCAGCCTTTTGGGATTTTTATTTCAGATTTCCAACATTTATTCCTTCCCCTGACTGAATTTAATTGTTCATGAAGGGTTTCCAGGTGAACTCTGCCAGGTTTGTCTGGGATGCAGTGACAAATTCATTGCCTCACGCCCCTGAGGTGCCCATTTATAATGCACTCGCTTCACCAAAATGTCAGTGTCCTCATCACAAACATGAACTATGCAACACTGCTCTAGGCATGCAGCTGGAATGTTAAGGCCCTTCCCAAACCTAATTAATAATTATTGAACATGCTAACAACAATCAACACTAATTAAATACAGAGTGGTTGATGACTGCGGTGCTATCAAGACTGCAAGACAAGAAGATGTGTGACTTCTGTTTTCTATAATTAGTTAACAAAAGGCCTCAGGGCGAGTTTGAATCAAACCTAACAATATCTAAATCTGCCATTTGAATGTTCTCTTCCACTGCTCAGATTAATAAAGCATTTGTATGATTTCTTAAAGTTAGAACTTGTGTCCCCTACAGCTTTTAACAGTAGGGGGAATCAATCCAACAGGACAAATATTGTGTTAGTTCAGATTAACGGGAAGTCTTTGTTAAACTAACTGTTTTAATACTTCACAGAGAATTCATTTTTGGAAAGAAATGGAATTATGATCTGTCTCTCCTCAGTTGCAAAAATGCTGATCTTTTCAGAGGCGGCCCTGTATCGTGAGTTCAGTTTTGCAGCGATTTCTCTTCCAGTTGTACTGCCACTTTCACACCGATGCAAAGCAACTTTGGGCGTGTATCAGTGATAACTCAAGAGCTGGCCAGAGATCTGACTCCTGAGTACACAGGAATGAGAGGTGGGGGGGGAGGGGGGGGGATATTCCAGCCCCATTCGCCGAGGGTGCAAATCCCATTGTGGCCGCTCGCTCCCGCAAGAGGGCCATGATAGGATTTGCGTCAGTGAGATGTCTGAAGGAGATGCCAGCATACCTTCTAATTCTCTCATTTCCTTCTCTGTGAATGGTATGCTTTGTCTGTATAGCGCGCAAGAAACAATACTTTTCGCTGTTTACTAATACATGTGACAATAATAAATCAAATCAAATCAAATGTTCCCTCCACCACAAAACCCTCCTCCCTGTGCGTCATCAGGTGCACGCCCAGTGAGGGTGTGTAGCTGATTTCCATCAATTGAAATATCCACAAACAGCTTTATGCCGTAACTCCCGGGTTCCCCATATATTGCCCCCCGCCCCCCGCCCCGCTGGCGTGATGTAACATCAGCGGGGATCACCATTGGTTGCCAAAATCAGAAACCAGTCAAGGTGAGGGCTTGGAGGAGTATAGTACCCAGGTGGTGAGGAGAATGGCTGGGTACTGCCCCCTAGCACCCTGTGTTGACACTGCCAGGGGTGCAGCTAGGGGCAAGACCCTGGCCAGGGCCCCTAAGGAACCCTCATTGCGGGCTTCCCATTTTGTGGGGGGGTAGCAATCATGTGGAAGGGGGTGTGGGAAGGGGCAATGCCTGCACTGGGGTGTGAGGAGGGAGGGAAGACACCTGCATTGGGGGTGGGGGGGGGTGTATCTAGGATACCTTCATTGCAGGGGAAGGAGTTAGCAGGGGATGTTTGCATTGAGAGGGAAGGGGGGATACTGCATGGAGTGGGGATTGGGGAAGAGGAGATGCCTGCATTGGGGGAACGGGGGAAGGGAGATGCCAGCAATGGGGGGAAGGAATGCCTGCATTGTGGGGGAAGGGGGCTCTGAAGCCCTGATGCCGATGATGAGGGGGGTGCGATTCTTTAACTTCAATTTGAGTTCAGGGTACCCTTTAAAACAGTGCCCCAAGCTCCGTGGAGCCGGTCTTACCGGTGTCTTTAGGCCCCACCCCCTTAGGAATGACAACACAAAACACGCACACTCTCTGCTTTATTTTGACGCCATGTCAGATGGTCCAGAGAGAAAACCTGCCTGTTTCTCTGGGGAGAAACACATCAGTTTTCAGTCAGATCCTGACACTTTGCCATTTTTGTTTGGGAAAATTCCACCTGTGAGATCACGTCTTGCAAAAGTTCGCACACATTGCACCATAACTCCAACTTGGTGTAAAGGCGCATTTTAAAAGTGTCCTGTCAATTAACCCTCCTGGGGGATTTTATAAAACCACCCTTTGATCTTTTTATTGTCCAAGCAAAGTGAACGCACTCACAATATTTGTAAAAACCACCACGATTACCTTGCAGGAAGCAGATACCCGAAGAGGGTGGAACTGCACCCTGAAAATCATTGGCTTGAAATAAAATACTCTATAGTCTGCCAGGTTACTTACATCACATTGGGATTTATTTCATTCAAAGTCGACAGATGTTGTTGTTGTTCTCGTTTAAACCCATTCATCAACTCAAACTTTATATATGGGTAATCCATCTATCTAATCAATCTATAGATTTGAATGACACAAACAGATGAGGACCAGGTACCTCCATTAGTAACTCATTATACTGGGAGAGAGGAAGGGGTTAATTCATTCACAACACAGATTAGACAAATTGATTTCATAGAATCATAGAATCCTAAGTGCAGAAGGAGCCTATTCGGCCCATCGAGTCTGCACCGACCACAATCCCACCCAGGACCAATCCTCATAACCCCGTGCATTTACCCAGCTAATCCCCCTGACACGAAGGGGCAATTTAGCACGCCAATCCACCTAACCCGCACATCTTCAGATCTGTTGTATAAACTTCTTAATCGGGGCTATATTTTTTATTATTTAATTACGAAGTGTAGGTCTTTCATTGGTGAAGAAGCTCCCTCTTATTAACCTATATCTTCCATCGACCAACATTGGGAGCATTTAAGAAATTATTTATAAAACCGTAAGATATAGGAGCAGAATTAGGCCATCCAGCCTGTTGAGTTTGCTCCACTATTCAATCATGGCTGATAAGTTTCACAATACCATGATCCCATTTTTTTCCCCGTAACCTTTGATCCCCTTACCAATCAAGAACCTATCTACTTCTGTCTTAAATACACCCAATGATCTGACGTCCACTGTCTTCTGTGGCAATGAATTCCATAGATTCACCACCCTCTGGCTGAAGAAATTCCTCCTCATCTCGGTTCTAAAGGGTCACCCCTTTACTGAGGCTGTGCCCTCGGATCCTCGTCTCGCCTCCTAATGGAAACATCTTTCCCATGTCCACTCTACTCAGGCCTTTCAGTATTCTGTAAGTTTCAATGAGATCCACCCCCTCACCCTTCTAAACTCCATCGAGCACAGACCCAGAGTAAACATACTTTGCCTTTGAGAAACCCCAGTTGTGCCAATTTTGGAAGGACCACTCATGCCTTTTCATAAGTTAAACGTTCTTATTTAAGTGAATGTCCACCTGCCGTGTCATGCCCAGTTCTTCCAAGATACTGCGAAAGATGTTTAGGGCCATAATTATCTTTACTGTAGAACTATTAAAATGTCATTAGTACAATAAGAGTGGAATAACAGCACATTGATTTTAAAGAGTCCAATTATTCACCAGAGTTTTCGCAACAACAGAGGCTTGTGTGAGATGATGGAGCAGGATTCTCGTGGGCCGAAGGAGATAGGATCAGAGGCGGGTGGGCAGGCGGGTAATTTAGCACAGGGACTGGGGTGTGCTGGCACCATCCCACCCCATTTTAGACAAGGTGGGCTCTGGAGTGGAACAACCATCCACCTACAAGCCCGGCAGCATAGCATCTGCTTGATGGTGGTCTCCCAGCAGCAGACCTGAGTTAGCCAGGGCTCCAGGGAGACATGGAGTCCCACCCCACCTCCCCAGTCTATTTGGTTACATCAAAACCATAGACCACCCTTGGGAGGGTTTCACCTCAGCAACTGTTGCCATTTTTTTTAGATGGAACATTTAAAGGGAGAATAGGCCGGTCAGTTTAACTTCGGTGGTTGGGAAACATCTGGACACAATCATTTGGGACAAAATGAGTGGGCACTTGTGCCAATCCAGGTTAATTAAGGAAAACCAGCACAGATTTGTTAAAGGCAAATCATATTTAAGTAACTTGCTAGAGCTTTTTGATGAGGCAACAGAGATGGGTGATGAGGGTTATGAACATATGAACAAGGAGCAGGGATCGGTCATTCAGCCCCTTGAGCCTGCTATGCCATTTAATAAGATGGTGGCTGATCTGATAAATCTCACATCTGCATCCCACCAGCCCTTGAAAACTTACGCCATTGCTTCCCAAAAATCTATCCATCTCTGCCTTAAAAATATTCAAAGATTCTGCTTCCACCACCTTTTCAGGAAGGGTATTCCAAAGCGTCTCCACCCCCTGAGTGAAAAACGTTTGCATTATCTTGGTTTTAAATGGCCAACCCCTTATTTTTCCTAAGTGACCTCCTAGTTCCATGTTCTCCTATAGGAGGAAGCGTCGTCTCCACAACCACCCACTCAAGACCCCTCAGGATCTTATATGTTTCAATCAAGTTGCCTCTTATCCTTCCAAACTCCAGCAGATACAGACCTAACCTGTCCAACTTTTCCTCGTAAGACAATCCACCCCTTCCAGATATCAGTCCAGTAAAACTTCTGTGAACTGCTACCAACTCATTTACCTCCTGCCTTAAATAAGGAGACCAATACTGTACACAGTCCTCAAAATGTAGATTCTGTCTACATTTCCCATTGCCTCGGCAAATCAGCCAGCATAATCAAGGACCCCACGCACCCTTGACATTCTCTCTTCCACCTTCTTCCGTCGGGAAAAAGATGTAAAAGTCTGAGATCACATACCAACTGACTCAAGAACAGCTTCTTCCCTGCTGCAATCAGACTTTTGAATGGATCTACCTTGCATTAAGTTGATCTTTCTCTACATCCTAACTATAACTGTAACACTACATTCTGCACTCTCTCGTTTCCTTGTCTATGAACGGTATGCTTTGTCTGTATAGTGCGCAGGAAACTATACTTTTCACTGTATGCTAATACATGTGACAATAATAAATCAAATCAAAAAATGTGTTTTCACGAATGTGCTGTGCAACTGGAGCATAACCTCCCCACTTTTATATTCAAATCTCCTTACAATAAATGATAATATCCTATTAGCTTTCCTAATCACTTGCTATACCTGCATAGTAACCTTTTGTGAATCATACACCGGGGACAGCCAAATCCCTCTGCACTTCAGAGCTCCCCAATCTCTCGCCATTTAGATAGTATGCTTCTTCTTTATTCTTCCTGCCAAAATGGACAATTTCATATTTTCCCCAAATTATACTCCACTCACTTAACCTATCTGGGGCAGCACGGTGGCACTGTGGTTAGCACTGCTACCTCACAGCGCCAGGATCCTAGGTTTGATTCCTGGCTTGGATCGCTGTCTGCGTGGAGTTTGCACGTCCTCCCTGTGTCTGCATGGGTTTCCTCCAGGTGTTCCGGTTTCCTCCCACAGTCTGAAAGATGTGCTGGTTAGGTGCATTGACCTGAACAGGCACCGGAGTGTGGCGACCAGGGGAATTTCACAGTAACTTCATTGCAGTGTTAATGTAAGCCTTACTTGTGTCTAATAAATAAATAAATGAATCTTTTCATAGGCTCCTTATGTACACTTCACAACTTACGTTCCTACCTATCTTTGTGCCATTCTTTTGGGTGTATAACCTTTTTTTTCATTTGTTTTGATGGAATGTGGGCATCTCTGGCTGGACCAGCATTTATTGTTCATCCCCAATTGCCCATGAGGGGGAAAATGAAGAGTCAATCAACCACATTGCTGTGGGTCTGGAGTCACATGTAGGCCAGACCAGGTAAGGACAGCAGATTTCCTTCCCTAAAGGACCAGATGGGTTTTTGCAACAGCGGTTTCATGGTCATCATTAGACTATAAAAATTACAGTTTTTTATTCACTTCAAATTGCACCATCTGAGGGGAGCCAGTGGCAGCATGGTGTTGTCATTGGACTAGTAATCCAGAGACCCAGGGTTCGAATCCCACCATGACAGATGGTGAAATTTGAATTCAATAAAAATCTGGAATTAAAAGTTTAATGATGGCCACGAAACCATTGTCAATTGTTGTAAAAATCCATCCGGTTCATTAATGCCCTTTAGAAAACAACATCATCCTTATCTGGTCTGTCCTACATGTGACTCCAGATCCACAGCAATGTGGTTGACTCTGAAATGCCCTCTGGGATGAGCAATAGATGCTGGTCCAGCCAGTAATGCCTACATCCCATGAATGAATTAAAGATATCTTCCATGGTGGGATTCGAACCGGGGTCCCAGAGCATTACCTCGTTTCTCTGTAGTACTCATCTAGTGGCAATATCATTACTCCACTGCCTCGCCATACTCTGACACTTTATCTAATGCTGCTGATGTGGTGTACGTGAACTTCCAAAAGGCATTGCAAGTGCTGTACAACAGACTTGTGGGCAATGATCTAGCCCATGGAATAAAATGAACTGTAGCACCATGGATATGGGATGGCATGATGGCACTGCTGCCTCACAGCTCCAGTGATCTGGGTTCGATTTCCGGCTTGGGTCACTGTCTGTGTGGAGTTTGCACATTCTTCCCATGTCTGCTTCAGTTTCCTTCGGGTGCTCCGGTTTCCTCCCGCAGTCCAAAGATGTGCAGGTTAGGTGAATTGGCCATGCTAAATTGCCCCCTTAGTGTCCCGGGATGCATAGGTTAGCAGGATTAGTGGGGTAAATATGTGGGGTTATCGTGATAGGGCCTAGGTGGAATTGTTGTCGATGCAGACTTGATGGGCCAAATGGCCTCCTTCTGCACTGTAGGGTTGCTATGATTCGATGAAATTGGCTAAGTGACAGAAAACAGAGGGTAGTGCTTTATGAATATTCTTTGGATTGTAGATTTATAAAGCCAAGGACGCATTCATTATGAAGTGTTTCGGAAGGTTAGTCACAGCACAAATCAATTCCAGCCTCCCAGATTGCCTGGATCCACTACAGTTCACCTATCACCAGAACAGGTCTACAGTACATGCCATCTCCCTGGCTCTACACTCAACCCTGGAACACCTGGATAACAAGGACACCTATGTCAGTCTCCTATTTATTGACCACAGCTCAGCATTCAAAACCATTATTCCTACAAAACCCATCTCCAAACTCCATGGCCTGGGCCTCGGCACCTCCTTCCGTGACTGGATCCTGAACTTCCTAACTCACAGACTGCAATCAGTAAGGATAGGCAACAACATCATCTCCACGATCATCCTCAACACTGGTGCCCCACAAGGCTGTGTCCTCAGCCCCTTACTGTACCCTTATACACCTATGACTGCGTGGCCAAATTCCCCTCCAACTCAATTTTCAAGTTCCACAGTGGGTCGGATCTCAAACAATGATGAGTTGGAGTACAGGAAAGAGATAGAGAATCTGGTGAACTGCTGCGATGATAATAATCTCTCCCTCGATGTCAACAAAACGAAGGAGATAGCCATCAGCTTCAGGAAGTATGGTCGAGGACATGCCCCTGTCTACATCAATGGGGATGAAGTGGAAACGGTCGAGAGCTTCAAGTTTCTAGGTATCTCGATCATCAACAACCTGTCCTCATCCCTCCATGCTGACACTATAGTTAAGAAAGCCCACCAACTTTCCCAGGAAGCTAAGGAAATTTGGCATGTCTGCTACGACTCTCACCAACTTTTACAGATGCACCATGGAAGGCATTCCTTCTGTTTGTATCGCAGCTTGGTACGGCTCCTGCTCCGTCCAAGACCGCAAGAAACTACAAAGGGTCGTGAACGAAACCCAGTCCATCGCGCAAACCAGTATCCCATCCATTGATTCTGTCTACACTTTCCGCTTCCTCGGCAAAGCAGCCAGCACAATCAAGGATCCCCACGCACCCCGGGAATTCTCTCTTCCACCTCCTTCCATCAGGAAAAGGATACAAAAGTCTGAGGTCACGCACCAACCAACTCAAGAACAGCTTCTTCCCTGCTGCCATCAGACTTTTGAATGGACCTACCTTGCATTAATTTGATCTTTCTCTACACTCTGGCAATGACTGTGACACTACATTCTGCACTCTCTCCTTTCCTTCTCTATGAACGGAATGTTTTGTTTGTATAGCACTCAAGAAACAATACTTTTCACTGTATGTTAATACATGTGACAATAATAAATCAAATCAAATCAAATTCCTCAGGAGTCAGTGTTGGGATTCCTGCTCTTTCTGATTTATATTCATGACCTAGACCTTAGTTTACAGGGCACAATTTCAAAATCTGAGAATGATACAGAACTTGGAAACGTTCTGAACTGTGAAGAAGGTGGTGTAGAACTTCAAAAGGACATAGACAAGTGGAACGAGGAACCAAATGGCAGATGAAAATTAATGCAGGGAAGAGTGAAGTGATTCACTTTGGTAGGAAGAATGCAGAGAGACAAAACAAAGTAAAGAGTACAATTCTAAAGAGGGTGCAGGAGTAGAGGGACCTGGCTGCATATGCGTATCAATCATTGAAGGTGGCAGGACAGATTGAGAGAACAGTTAATAAAGCACAGTGTACCCTGGGCTTTACTAATAGGCATGATGTGGAGATGCCGGCGTTGGACTGGGGTGAACACAGTAAGAGTACTAACAACATCAGGTTAAAGTCCAACAGGTTTATTTGGTAGCAAATACCATTAATAATACCATAAATACCATTTGCTACCAAATAAACCTGTTGGACTTTAACCTGGTGTTGTTAATACTCTTACTTTACTAAACGGGGCATGGAGTACAACAGTTAGGAACTTATGTTCCTAACTGAAGTGGTGGAGGCTACCTCGTTGAATATGTTTAAATCACGGATAGTTGGATTCCTGATCGGTAAGGGAATTAGGGATTATAGGGATCAGGCGGGTAAGTGGAACTGATCCACTTCAGATCAGCCATGATCTTATTGAATGGCGGGGCAGGCTCGAGGGGCTAGATGGCCTACTCCTGCTCCTATTTCTTATGTTCTTATGTTCTTATGTTGAACTTGTTTGGAACACTGTTTCAGTCTCAGCTGGAGTATTGCGTGCAGTTCTGGTGCCAAGCTTTAGGAAAGATGTGAAGTCACTGAAAGGAATTTTAATGTTCCACACCATCTGACTGGAATTTATTAAGTATCCTTGAACTGGAAAAACAATCCCGCTTCAAGTTGCAAAATGATGGCTGCATCTGAACACAAGTTAGCCTTTGCGATTTTCTTAATGGCTTGCTCTGTTTTAGTTATATTGTATCATTTTTTTTCTTGGCCATTTTCTGTTACGTGAATGGAAAAAAAAATGGAATTGGGTTAAAAGTATTATCCTTTTAACAAATGTTGCCAATGTTTCTTAGTATTTAAAATATCTGCAGTTGAACATGTGTAAAATGAAAAATAAACACATCTCGCCTCATATTTAGCACTTTGCCTCGCATTCCATACTCCAGCCTCTCCATCTTTAGTAGTCAGTCTTTCTGTAGCAAGGCCCCTGTTCTCTGGAACTCTGAAAAAAAAATTCTCTGCTCTCTTCCTCTGCGCCTTCAAAAAGCCTCCAGTAAATCATTCTCTTCAACTTTCCAAGCGAGCCTCCCCCTTAACCCTTCTCAGTATTCTGCTTGCTTTCCTGTCAAGCCTCTGGTGCATTCTGCCTCCACGAGGGTGCTATAAAAATGCAAGTTGTCGAATAAGACAAAGGAACAGACTTTTAAAATATTTGCAATGTGCATTTTTAATACGACAGTGAGATGTAACAGATTTGCATTTATGATTCATTGTTCCGTCTTAAAAAAATGCAAGGGAAACCCCATAATGGTACTTTCAAGCCTCAGCGGGGGTCTCTTTTGAAAATTTATTACATCTCTGCGCCCTGCGACACTTTTAAGACACAGTTTTTACTCCCCCTCCCCCCGACCCTCCCCAGCAAATCACAATGATGTGACAAAGTGAGTTGGGTCAGTTTTCTGGCATCATAAAGTTGGATGCGTGAATAAAGAGTGGGGCTGCATAGATTGTGAATATTCCCAGCTCATGATGTCCCCTATCTGTATCCGACAACCCTCCTGCATTACTGCATTATTTACACGCTCCTTGCCAGTCTGGGGACTTCACCCAGTGTCTCCTCAGACTGACATCTGTTGATATGTGACGGCAGTAAAAACTGGCAGAAAGAAGCGTTACAAGCACTGGACTGCTGAGTAATCTTTATTAGCGAGCATTTTTTAATGACATTCAGGTTTCATCGCCTTTTGGTGGCTGTATTATCTGCCCAATTACTCAACTGTTCTGCTTACTCTGACAAATCCTTCCTCTCTGAAGTTTATAATGCAGTTTTTATTTCCCTCCTCGTGGGATATTTTGGTTACTGACGTGAATGCAGTTTAGCCACTAAAACCATTAAAAATGAGCATCCTTATCATTTCCTTTCCTCCTTTCTCAATGCATTTGCATCCATTCCCAAAGAATGCCTGAAAGATTCCAAACTTCACAAGCCGATACAGAAAGCAGCTAATATTGAAGTATTTACCATCTATTCTGACCATCAGATGGTTCTGCTGTTATCTAGTATGGTGCGAAGCCACCCAAACCAGGAGGTTCAAAGTTCAAATCTCAGTCTGGACTGAGTTTCCTTAGTCCATAAGACCATAGGAGCAGAATTAAGCCACGCGGCCCAAGGAATCTGCTCCGCCATTCAATCATAGCTGATATTTTTCTCATCCCCATTCTCCTGCCTTTTCCCCATAACCCCTGATCCCCTTATTAACCAAGAACCTATCTATGTTGTAGGCTGCAAAGAGACATAGATAGGATGCAAAGCTGGGCTGAAAAATGGCAAATGGAGTTTAACCCTGATAAATGTGAGGTGATTCATTTTGGTAGGACAAATTTAAATGTGGATTACAGGGTCAAAGGTAGGGTTCTGAAGACTGTGGAGGAACAGAGAGATCTTGGGGTCCGTATCCACAGATCTCTAAAGGTTGCCACTCAAGTGGATAGAGCTGTGAAGAAGGCATATAGTGTGTTAGCTTTTATTAACAGGGGGTTGGAGTTTAAGAGCCGTGGGGTTATGCTGCAACTGTACAGGACCTTGGTGAGACCGCATTTGGAATATTGCGTGCAGTTCTGGTCACCTCACTATAAGAAGGATGTGGAAGCGCTGGAAAGAGTGCAGAGGAGATTTACCAGGATGCTGCCTGGTTTGGAGTGTCGGTCTTATGAGGAAAGGTTGAGGGAGCTGGGGCTGTTCTCTCTGGAGCGGAGGAGATTGAGGGGAGACTTAATAGAGGTTTATAAAATGATGAAGGGGATAGATCGAGTGAACGTTCAAAGACTATTTCCTCGGGTGGATGGAGCTATTACAAGGGGGCATAACTATAGGGTTCATGGTGGGAGATATAGGAAGGATATCAGAGGTAGGTTCTTCACGCAGAGAGTGGTTGGGGTGTGGAATGGACTGCCTGCAGTGATAGTGGAGTCAGACACTTTAGGATCATTTAAGCGGTTATTGGATAGGCACATGGAGCACACCAGGATGGTAGGGAGTGGGATAGCTTGATCTTGGTTTCAGATGAAGGTCGGCACAACATCGTGGGCCGAAGGGCCTGTTCTGTGCTGTACTGATCTATGTTCTATGTTCTATCTGTGTCTTAAAGACACTCAATGACCTGGCCTCCACAGCCTTCTGCGGCAAAGAGTTCCACACATTTACCACTTTCTGGCTGAAGAAATTCCTCCTTATCTCTGTTTTAAAGGACCGTCCCTTTAGCCTGAAGTTGTGCCCTCTCCTTCTGGTTTTTCCGATTAGTGGAAACATCCTCTCCACGTCCACTCTATCCAGGCCTCGCAGTATCCAGTCCAAACGGCATTAGGGGTATTCTAGTTGATCCCAGGATCTGTGGACTGGTCATGGACAAGAGGGAAAGTTCACCAAGAATCCCCTCCTGATTGTTGTCCAGAGATTCCCCTTGGAATGTGTGTGCGTGTGAATGTGAGGTGTGTATATTCACTATATTGCCACGCAAATCAAGAACCAGAGGGTTGAAACAATCCGACACATCAGCACCTTCAGGAGAAAAGGAAAGGGAGAAGGGTGTGGGGGGGTGTGTGGAGAATCTGATATTATTAACCATTGGAGATGATGCGCGATTAAATCACTTGGGAGGCTGGATCGTACCCGGGAAATAAAGGCTTTTATTAGTAACAAGAATGGAGCATACTATATAGCAATACAATCCCAGACTAAAGGGTCACCAGGCAGTGCAGTGACCTTTATACTCCTACAGATAGGCGGAGCCAACCGGAGTGTACCACAGAACAATACCAACAGGTGGAACACCCCAACCCTAACCCCAACAGTGACAACAGTAACATATGTACAAGTACCCATAGTGCTAGCCATCTATGGTTCAGTACCCATAGTGGTAACCATCTATGGTTCACCACAGGAGAGAAGTTCAATCGCAAGAATTTACTTGTGCATACTGTGAGAAAGATAGAAGCTCCCAATTATGACTTGATTTAAAGATGAAAGAAATATGGCCATTGTGAGTGATCTATCGCATGTGTTTGTGTATGTGTGTGTGTGTCTGTGTGCATGTGTCTGTGTGCGTATGTGCATGTGTGTGCGTGTGTCTGTGTGCATGTGCATGTGTGTGGTGTGTCTGTATGTGGTGTGTCTGTGTGGTGTGTCCATGTGTCTGTGTGTGGTGTGTCTGTGTGTGATGTGTCTGTGTGTGATGTGTCTGTGTGGTGTGTGTGTGATGTGTCTGTGTGGTGTGTCTGTGTGTGGTGTGTCTGTGTGGTGTGTCCATGTGTCTGTGTGTGGTGTGTCTGTGTGTGATGTGTCTGTGTGGTGTGTGTGTGATGTGTCTGTGTGGTGTGTCTGTGTGTGATGTGTGTGTGGTGTGTCTGTGTGTGGTATGTCTGTGTGGTGTGTCTGTGTGTGATGTGTGTGTGGTGTGTCTGTGTGTGATGTGTCTGTGTGGTATGTCTGTGTGTGATGTGTCTGTGTGGTGTGTCGGTGTGCGGTGTGTCTGTGTGTGATGTGTCAACTGCATATCACTTTAAAGTTGTCAGATATGTGAATAAACAGTATAGACATTGAATGTTCCCAGTCATTTTAGAAAGACTTTCTATAGATACAATATGGGGCTCCACCGATCTCAAAATCTAATTCAAGAACCAGCTCTGATGAAGGGTCATCCTGACTCAAAACGTTGGCTCTATTCTCTCTCCACAGATCCTGTCAGACCTGCTGAGATTTTCCAGCATTTTCTGTTTCTGTTTCGGATCCCAGCATCCGCAGTATTTTGCTTTTACCTCGAACTATGAAGTCCAGATGTCTCAATGAGTACAATGAACATACATTTGTCACTTAAAGAGATAGTCACGGCATGTGTCAGTGCAAACTATACCAAGTTTCCATTTATTATGCAGTTTGAAGTGCAGGAAACAATGGATTAATTAGGCCCAAATTGTATAACGTTAGCCTCTCGCTTCTTGTTCTGCCCACAGTTTGATTCAGTTTACAGGTGAGGCTTAATAAAGACAGTGTTTGTAAATAATTTGTCCGCAGGAAGTTTAATTCTGACAGACAGCCGCTTCGAGTTGAAAGCCACTTATAGTGAGTTACTGTCTGTTCTCATCATTGGATCCTGATAGAAAATCCAATCTGTCAATAGTCTTACCAATCATCGTGATGAACCACAGAGCCCCCTGCTTGAGCATTGCTGCTTCAGCTCCCATCCTAATCAATGACCCAATCAATACATAGCAGTCACTACTGATGACCCTGTCGGATAGCTAATTTCCTTTAGGTCCAAGTCAGGCCAACATGGAGAGTTCCACACTTGTTGACAATCTCTAAACTCACACTTCAATCTTCAATTCTTCAAGGAAAACAGGATAACGCAGGCATCACTATGGGAGCCACAAAAAGCAACTGGCGATATCTGTTACATATAGCGCTCAGTTTCATAAAGATAAAGTCATCCAACATAGTCAAAACGAAATTCCCATAAACATGCATCAATACATATTTTCTCAAAGCTTTAAGCTTTAACCCAAAATCCTTCACTGAGCTTTTCATTGCGAGCCACTTTTTAAAAAACATATTAAATGTCAAATCCCCACAGAGATAATGTATAAATTATTGTGTTTGCAGAAAGCCACCATGTTTGGAATGCATAGCTTTACATTTGCGCAGAAAAAATATTCGATGTTGCCATCCATAAGGAAGTCATTAATGTTTCAGCTGAGTACACTATCAAAATTCACAGCTGTCACAACATCAAACATTTCGAAAGTTGAATTGCAAATGATCTGAATGAATAAAATTCCTGCATTCTCTTTTATTTAAAATCCACCACAAATAAAATTCCACAGATAGGACTGGCGTATCCTCAGTAATAGTGGTTTATTCTGGAAGTTCCTCCCCCTTCACCCTCAACCCAGCACCCAAGAGGTGACTTTACATCAGTGGCGGGCAACCTGTGGCCCGGGGGCCACATGCGGCCCATCTGGATTTTGAGTGCGGCCCACGAGACATTTTGTTGACCGTCGCCCATGCACAGGGTTGACCACATTCCGCTGATTTCCGTCCGTGTGGTTTTTTTTTCCTACTGGTGTGACTGAAGTGCTGCGCAGGTAAAGCAAAGGCAAGTGAAGTGAGGCATGTGCTGATTGCTCACAACATTGACTGTGAGAGCATGGACACTCTGGGTGGGATTTTCCGGCCGTGCTCACCCCAAGACCAGAAAATCCCACCTGAACTCAATGGACCTTGGTATTGTCCGTGCCCCACTTGCTACAATTCCCATGACAGGCGGGACGGGAAAATTCCACCCTCTGTGTCCAAAGTGTAAACATTTATTTCGTTTTTACCATTTCATTCTCACCAACTTTTACAGATGAACCATAGAAAGCATTCTTTCTGGTTGTATCACAGTTTGGTATGGCTCCTGCTCTGCCCAAGATTGCAAGAAACTACAAAAGGTGGTGAACGAAGCCCAGTCCATCACTCAAACCAGCCTCCCATCCATTGACTCTGTCTACACTCCCCGCTGCCTCAGAAAAGCAGCCAGCATAATTAAGGACCCCACGCACCCCGGACATTCTCTCTTCCACCTCCTCTCATCGGGAAAAAGATACAAAAGTATGAGGACATATAATAACCGACTCAAGAACAGCTTCTTCCCTGCTACCATCAGACTTTTGAATGGATCTACCTCACATTAAGTTGCTCTTTCTCTACACCCTCGCTATGTCTGTTACACTACATCCTCTATCCCTCCTTTCCTTCTCTATGTACAGAATGTTGTGTCTCTATAGCGTGCAAGAAACAATACTTTTCACTGTATGCTAATACATGTGACAATAATAAATCAAATCAAAACATTTTAAGTTGATCACAGTACTATTAATAATATTAATAACTCTTTATGAAATATTTGGTGTGCATGAAATGTATTTAAGCTTACTCCTGGGGTCATGGTTAGTAATGGACTAGTAATCCAGAGACCAGGGCAATGCTCTGGGGACCCAGGTTCGAATCTCACAATGTCAGATGGCAAAATATTTGAATTCAATAAAAATTTGGAATTAAAAGTCTAATGATGACCATGAAACCATTGTCAATTGTCATAAAAACCCATCTGGTTCACTAATCTCCTTTAGGGAAAGAAATCTGCCATCCTTATCTGCTCTGGCCTACATGTGACTCCAGTCCACAGCAATGTAGTCGACTCTGAAATGCAATAAATGCTGGCCCAGCATCATAAATGATGCCTACATCCCATGAATGAATAAAAAAACATGCCCAATTTCAATCTTGCGGCCCACTGAGGTGAAGGAGGGTGCCCACTCACTAGCCTAGGTTGCCCATCACTGCTCTACATGAAAATGAATGACCTTACAGAAGTGAATACACTCCCGTCTGTTGCAACAGTTTTGGCTGCTTACAAACCCAAAGCAGCCTGTGTTTAAAGGCCAAGTCTTCAATTGCTGCAAAAATATTACAGCAATAAACACAATGGCTGGAATTTTACCGCCCCGCCCACCACGGGAATCGGAGCAGGCGAGGGATGGACAATGGGATGAGCAAGGCCGTAAAATCCTGCCCAATATTTTGATTATAATCAACCCACCCAAAGGCCTTATTGTACAATTCAATTAATCAGTAGTAACAAAAACTGGTTTGCTTTACCTGCACTGTGAGATGGACTTGAATAAAATGTATTTTCTCTTCCTTCACTCCTGGAACAGTCCATATCCGTGTAGGGTCAGGCTTTCAGCAGACTAGTGTCCAGTGTGGAGCTTTAACAGTCAAGCCCAACATCCCTTTCTAGCAGGAACTGCTGAATAACAATCAGAATAATGAATCCCAGTTCATTGTTCCTCCGCGTAAGTCCAGGAATACCAAGACTACTGATTCCCCATTTGAGATCAGCTCACTCAGCGCAAACCAAGGACAGGGATTGCAACCTTTCAGTCAAAAATGGAGGAAGGTCATAATCCACGCTGCCAAGGTATCCCATGGCTTTCTAAATGTGGCTCAGTGATGTGTTGAATGGAAAATCAGAGAATTCTTTTATTGGCTCTATCAGACCAATTAGATACATAATATACAAAAATTAATAGAATAGAATCATAGAACCTCACAGTGCAGAAGGATGCAATTTGGCCCATTGAGCCTGCACTGACAACAATCCCACCCAAGCCCTAGCCCCGTAACTCCACATATTTACCCTGCTAATCCCCCAAATCTAAGGGGCAATTTTCCATGGCCAATCCACCTAATCTGCCCATTTTTGGACTGTGGGAAGAAACCTGATCACCCAGAGATAACACGCGAAGACACGAGGAGAATGTGCAAACTGCGCACAGACAGTGACCCCAGGCCGGAATTGAACCCAATCCCTGGCGCTGTGGGGCAGCAGTGCTAACCACAGTGCCACCATGCCACCCATCATTCATTCATTCCACTGGCTGTTCCGTGGCTTTACATTGTGAATGGTCAAGTTTCTCAGGAATTTCTAGATTCAATCCTTGGCCTCAGGTGAGTTAGCTGATCTTGACAATCAGGGGTGATCTTCGTGTATCTGTTTTGATGGTCACATAATGCCTGTAAAAATAATTGAGCAGTGGAATATGTAGTTTTGTTAAGAAAGGAAGAAATATTTGGTATGTCAGCTACAACCCTCACCAACTTTTACAGATGCACGGTAGAAAGCATTCTTTCTGGTTTTATCACAGCTTGGTATGGCTCCTGCTCTGCCCAAGACCGCAAGGAACTACAAAAGGTCATGAATGCAGCCCAATCCATCACGCAAACCAGCCTCCCATCCATTGACTCTGTCTACTCTTCCTGCTGCCTCAGCAAAGCAGCCAGCATAATTAAGGACCCCACGCACCCCGGACATTCTCTCTTCCACCTTCTTCCTTCGGGAAAAAGATACAAAAGTCTGAGGTCATGTACCAAACGACTCAAGAACAACTTCTTCCCTGCTGCTGTCAGACTTTTGAATGGATTTACCTTGCATTAAGTTGATCTTTCTCTAGCTATGACTGGGACACTACATTCTGCACTCTCTCGTTTCCTTCTCTATGAACGGTATGCTTTGTATAGCGTGCAAGAAACAATACTTTTCACTGTATACTAATACATGTGACAATAATAAATCAAATCAAAATATGAAATAATGGATGCTGTGCCCTTTTAAAATGGTTGCTGGTAAGTCAGGTGACTTCCATTGGTGGCTTCTAAAACAAACAGAGACAATGGGCTGGAATTTTGCACACAGGGAGACTCCGCAGACATTTAACGGTGATGGCTGGGACTCGGTTCTGGAATTCCCGACTCCATTCCCAGGATTTCTGATCTTCAGAAGTGCCTTTTTAGGACGTGAGCAGGTTCAGGTCACGAGCTCGCACCCTGCCTTCCTGACCCGGCCAGCAGCACTGCGGGGCTGAACATGTCCTTGTCTTCTGCAGTTTTTGTGCAGTCGGGCCAACTTTTCAATGAGCCGTGGTTCACAGCCCCTCAGAGGAGTTGCGAACCATTGGCTGCATGAGGGAACCTTTTGAAAGGTAAGTTGAGAAGGTCCTCCTCATGCCTCCATGCTCCTCCATCAGACGAAGGGTCATCCAGACTTGAAACACTGGCTCTATTTTCTCTCCACAGATGCTGTCAGACCTGTTGAGATTTTCCAGCGTTTTTTGTTTTTGTTTCAGATTCCAGTATTTTGCCTTTATGCCCCACCATCCACTGTCCCATGGTCCCTCATGCCCTCCATGCCAAGCTTTGCACCTCTTCCTACTCTTCCCATGGCCCCTCATTCCCTCCCCCCCTCCCCCACTCCCCTACCCGTGCCAAGCTATGGCACTTCCATATCCATTCATCCAGTAGACATTATGGAGAACTAATGAACCCCAAAGTGACAGTCAGATTTGTTAAAAAACACATATTTCAGCGAATAATCTAAGTGCATCCTTCGCCGCTAGAATCCATCTTTACTTGAGTGTGTCTGTGTGTATCAGGGAGTGAGCGTTCTTTGTCGTGTTTACATGTCGGGCTATTATGTGAATAAACATTGGGCCGAAATTTCTGGCAGAGCGGTGCAGCGGGCGGGAAAAACAGGGTGGAAGCCGTCGGACAAAGGGCGACTTCCTCCACCGTGTTTTTAGGCTCTTGGAGAAAAATACTGAAAGGGGTGGGTCCCACAATGCCCCTCCAGCAATTCCGGTGTTTGAAAGATTGAGGTGCCCTTTAAACAGGGTCCAGGGGATAATGCCCGGGTGGACAGGGCCAGGGGCAGTGCCAGGATACTGCCCGGACATGAGATTCTCCCCCCTAGGGGATGCATTCACCTAGTTCATAGAAATCATAGAAACCCTACAGTACAGAAAGAGGCCATTCGGCCCATCGAGTCTGCACCGACCACAATCCCACCCAGGCCCTACCCCCATATCCCTACATATTTTACCCACTAATCCCTCGAATCTACGCATCCCAGGACACTAAGGGGCAATTTTAGCATGGCCAATCAACCTAACCCGCACATCTTTGGACTGTGGGAGGAAACCGGAGCACCCGGAGGAAACCCACGCAGACACAAGGAGAATGTGCAAACTCCACACAGACAGTGACCCAAGCCGGGAATCGAACCCAGGTCCCTGGAGCTGTGAAGCAGCAGTGCTAACCACTGTGCTACCGTGCCGCCCCTGTGCGTCTCTGGCAGGTTTGGCTGACTAGGTGCACATCAATGTGCCCTCAAGGTGACATGAGTTTAATGGGGGGAGGAAGGGACACTATCAGACATAAAGACCTGATAATTGTATTTAAACATATTCAAACGCAGTTTAATGTCAGGATACCCATGACGTCATTGGCAGAGGGGCAGGGACAATCGCAATGGGAAATCCCACCGGAGTCAAACATGTTTTGGGACATACGTAGGATGTCCCATCCCTGCCATTGATCTCACCACACCCCCCCCCCCCCACCCTGCCCCCCCACCCCGAAAACGGGGGGTGGGAAATCCCGCCCCCCATTATCTTTTCTTCTGATTTTAACTTACTTGAAAGCCAACTTTGTGTCCATTACTGAAAATCATAGCACTAAAAAAGATTTAAAATGCTCCTTCTAAAACACATCTTGTTGTAGACAACCAAGATGTGAGGAGAAAGAGGAGAAATTATCCCATTATCTCCCTCCCCCCAAAAAAAGATGGCGCCGGAGTGAGGCAACTACTTCTTGCGAGCTGTCCCCAGCATGCCCTCGCCATCTGTAACACTATTTCAGGAGAAAGGGAAGGTTAGTTGCTAATGTTTGGTGCAAGTTTGGCACTGGCTAAATGGGATTGTGTCCAGCTGTCATACTCCTGAAGTAAAGAGCGCAGTACATTGGACATCCAGGAGCATCCTGTTCCAGTGAAACCCCATGTCAAGAAGGAATCGACAGTTTCAGATGGAAAATAATGCAGGAAAAGTCAGGAGGAAGCACCTGCCAAGATTGGAAGAAGAGAGGTATAGGGAAATCATCTGGACAAGGTGATAGTAGTTGATTAGAATGTCTACGAGAGCCCTGACTGCAGGGCGTGAGTTCCAGGGACCCCTAACTATGAATGCCCCATACGTGCCCATAGACCTCTGATGGGAAAAGCTACAGGGGTAAAGCCAACAGGCACGGTGGCACAGTGGTTAGCACGGCTGCCTCACGACACCAGGGACCCGGGTTCGATTCCAGTTTGAGTCACTGTCTGTGTGGAGTCTGCATGTTCTCCCCGTGTCTGCATGGGTTTCCTCGGGGTGCTCCGGTTTCCTCCCATAATCCGAAGGGCCATGCTTATTTCTCCCTAAGTGTACCCAAACAGGCACCGGAGTGTGGCGACTTGGGGATTTTCACAGTGACTTCATTGCAGTGTTAATGTAAGCCGAATTGTGACACTAATAAATAAACTTTAAAAGACATGGTTCCTGCTGATCATTAATGGGCCATAAAAAGGGGAAAATAATAAGAAAGAGAAGGATAAAAGCCGCAGTCAGGGAGGAAAGGGAAAGAAAACTGTTTTTGTAGATTTACCATTACAATCATAGAATCCCTCCAGTCCAGAAGGAGGCCATTCAGCCCATCGAGTCTGCATCGACCGCAATCCCACCCAGGCCCGATTCCCGTAACCCCACACATTTACCCTGCTAATCACCCTGACACTAGGGTCAATTTAGCATGGCCAATCTACCTAACCAGCACATCTTTGGGCTGTGTGAGGAAACCGGAGCACCCGGAGGGAACCCATGCAGACACGGGGCGAATGTGCAGACTCCACACAGACAGTGACCTGAGGCTGAAATTGAACCTGGGTCCCTGGCGCTGTGAGGAAGCAATGCTAACCACTGTGCCACCGTGCCGCCCATGACCAGTATCATCAGCTGGAAGACATGAATTTTTCTGTTGGAGTCCAATTCAAGACATTTCGGAAATCTGAATCACAGTCAAGCACAAACCACAGTCCCAGACATCTGCTTCATTTTATTTCAGCTCAGATGGTTCATCCCGTCCTGGATCGAGGTTGCAGTGAAGTGTAAGGACAATCTGAGCAATGTAAAATTCTGACCCCAGTGGCTCTACCATCAGCCAATTGGTGCTTGCACCTATGTCCTATTGCACTCATTACCCATGGCAAGGAATTGGTCTTCTCTGCAATTTTTATGTGCAGCATATAAATGCTTATGCACATGACAAAATATAGCTCTTTATCGGAATGGAAGCATAAAGCACATAGGATAAACTACCATCACTATTCAACATGGGTAAATTACGCCTTTAAACTGTAGATAATCTCTCAGTTATTCATACACTGCCAGTAACTATCTTTGTAAAAACTATGAGGGTAATTTTCAACTTCGCATTGGCATTGCAGGACAGGGGTCCGTTAGAGAAAGTGAGCTTCCTTTTCACAGTGGTGGATGTAAGCTAACCCATGGCACAGCTTGAAGAAGAGCAGCAAGAGTTCCCCTGGTGTCACAGCCAACACTTGTCCCTCAACCAATGTCACTGAAAAAAGGCAGATGAACTGGACAATTGTTTCTGTATGGAAATTTAACTGCTGCATTTGTCAACATGACAACAGAAACTTCAAAAAAGTACTTCATTGGTTGCGAAATACTTTGGAGCGTCCTTGTGGTCGTGAAAGGCATTATGTAATTAAAAATTTAAATAAGTTTATCAAAAGTTTATTTATTAGTGTCACAAGTAGGCTTACATTCACACTGCAATGAAGTTACTGTGAAAACCGCCTAGTCGCCACACTCTGGCGCCTGTTCGGGTGAATTTAGCATGGTCAACGCACCTAACCAGCACATCTTTCAGACTGTGAGAGGAAACCGGAGCACCCTGATGCGCGATTAAATCTCTCGGGAGGCTAGATTGTACCTGAGAAATAAAGGCTTTTATTACTAACAAGAATGGAGCACACTATATACAATACAATCCCAGACTAAAAGGTCACCAGGCAGTGCAGTGACCTTAATACTTCCCCAGGTAGGCGGAGCCAACTGGAGTGTACCACAGAACAATATCAACAGGTAGAACAGCCCACCCCTAACCCCAACAGTGACAACAGTAACATATCTACAAACACCCATAGTGCTGACCATCCATGGCTCAGCACTCATAGTGGTAACCAACTATGGTTCACCACATTCACCCCTCCTTTAAAAACAAAGGCCAGCGGGGCAAAACAAAAACAGAACAACTGTTCATATATTCACAAGTTCAGTCATATTGGAGGACCGCACCGTCTCTGCGACCTCCTCAACACTGGCGGTAACGCCGGTTCTGGTAACCGTGGTGACCTTCTCTCCAAGGCGGTGTCCAGTGAATCCTCCAGTTCCTCACGGACAGGTGGACCACGAGGTGGCGACAATCTGCTGGACTCGAGCACGCCTCGAGGTGGCGACAATCTCCTGGACTCAGGCAAGCTGTACACGGGAGTAAGAGGATTAAGTGGTGGTCCCGATACTGCCCGCGCCGTGTCAGGAGGGGAGATAAGGGTCAGGGGGTCCCTAGCTAGGGGTGTGGGAGTGACTGGGGTTTCCAAGTCCCCTGCAGGCGCCAGATCTCTAATAGAGACCGTGTCCTCTCGCCCGTCAGGATATGCCACATAGGCATATTGAGGGTTGGCGTGGAGGAGATGGACCTGTTCAACCAAAGGGTCGGACTTGCGGGTCCTAACATGCCGCCGCAGGAGGACAGGTCCTGAGTACGTCAACCAAGACGGTAATGAGGTCCCAGAGGAAGACTTCCTAGGGAAGGAAAAGATCCTCTCATGTGGAGTAGCGTTGGTTGCCGTACACAGGAGTGAGCGGATGGAATGGAGCGCATCAGAGAGTACCTCTTGCCAACGGGAGACTGGAAGACCTTTAGACCTCAACGCCAGTAAGACAGCCTTCCAGACTGTAGCATTTTCTCGTTCAACCTGTCCGTTACCCCTAGGGTTGTAACTCGTAGTTCTACTTGAGGCAATCCCTTTTGAGAGCAGGTATTGCCTCAAGTCGTCACTCATGAATGACGAGCCCCTATCACTGTGGATATAGCTGGGGTAACCGAACAGGGTGAAAAGATCCCGTAATGCTTTGATAACCGTGGCAGCGGTCGTATCTGAACAGGGAATGGCAAAAGGGAATCGTGAGTACTCGTCAATCACATTGAGGAAGTACACGTTCCGATCTGTCAAAGGGAGGGGGCCCTTGAAGTCCACACTCAGTCTTTCAAAAGGGCGAGTGGCCTTAATGAGGTGTGCCCTGTCAGGTCGGTAAAAGTGCGGTTTGCATTCAGCACATACCTGGCAGCTTCGGGTTATGGACCTGACATCATCCACTGAGTAGGGTAGATTCTGGGCCTTTACGAAATGGAAGAGCCGAGTGATCCCCAGATGGCAGAGATCATTGTGGAGGGCCTGTAATCGATTCTCCTGCACACTTGCACATGTTCCACGCGACAGGGCGTCTGAGGGCTCATTGAGCTTCCCTGGACGGTACATGATATCATAGTTGTAGATGGAGAGTTCGATTCTGCACCTCAAGATTTTATTATTTTTGATCTTACCCCGTAACGTGTTGTTGAACATGAACGCCACGGACCGCTGGTCCGTGAGCAGGGTGAATCGTTTTCCCGCCAAGGAATGGCACCAATACCGAACGGCCTCCACAATGGCCTGGGCCTCTTTTTCCACCGCAGAGTGCCGAATTTCAGGGCCTTGGAGGGTGCGAGAGAAAAAGGCGACGGGCCTGCCCGCCTGGTTAAGTGTGGCGGCCAGGGCGAAATCAGATGCATCACTCTCCACCTGAAAGGGGATGGACTCATCAACAGCGTGCATCGTGGCTTTCGCGATGTCGGCTTTTATCCCTTCAAAGGCTAAGTGAGCCTCTGTTGCTAGGGGAAAGGAGGTAGACTTGATGAGCGGACGGGCTTTGTCCGCATAATTGGGAACCCACTGTGCATAGTATGAAAAGAAACCTAAGCATCTTCTCAGTGTTTTGATACTAGTGGGCAGGGGAAGTTCAAGGAGGGGACGCATACGGTCTGAATCAGGGCCAAGGACCCCGTTTTCCACCACGTATCCGAGAATTGCTAGGCGGCGCTTGCGAAATATGCACTTCTCCCTGTTGTAGGTCAGATTCAGGCGAGACGCAGTGCGTAAAAATCTAAGGAGGTTGGCATCATGGTCCTGCTGGTCATGGCCGCAGATAGTGACATTATCCAGGTACGGGAAGGTAGCCCGCAGCCCATTCTGGTCCACCATTCGGTCCATTGCACGCTGGAAGACCGAGACCCCATTCGTGACGCCAAAGGGAACCCTTAAAAAGTGATAAAGACGACCATCCGCCTCAAAGGCCGTGTATTTTCGGTCCTCTGGGCGAATGGAAAGCTGGTGGTAAGCTGACTTCAAGTCAATGGTGGAGAACACCCGGTACTGCGCAATCTGGTTGACCATGTCAGATATGCGCGGGAGAGGATACGCATCCAGCTGCGTGTATCTATTAATGGTCTGACTATAGTCTATGACCACCCGGGGTTTGTTTCCAGTTTTAACCACTACTTGCGCTCTCCATGGACTAGAGCTAGGTTGAATGATCCCTTCCCTGAGGAGCCGCTGAACTTCAGTTCGAATAAAGATCCGATCCTCAGCGCTGTAACGCCTGCTCTTGGTTGCGATGGGCTTGCAGCCTGGCACGAGATTCTCGAATAAAGATGGTGGGGTGATTCTGAGTGTCGAGAGGCTACACGTGGAGCGCGCTGGGCAATTTGGAGGCTGCTGTGCTCCCACTGAAAGTGGAGGGAGTGGCCCATCGTACTGCAGGGTTACACTCCTCAGGTGGACCATAAAGTCTAGTCCCAGGAGTATCGGAGCGCAAAGGTGCGGTAACACGAGGAGCCTGAAGTTCTCGTAAACTGTGCCCCGCACCGTTAGGTTGTCCACGCAGCTCCCTAGCACGGTAACAGACCGGGACCTCGACGCCATCGAAATTGTCTGTCTGACAGTCCGTACTCGGAGACCGCACCGTTTCACGGTGTCAGGGTGAATGAAGCTCTCCGTGCTCCCGCTGTCAAACAAACAATGAATTTGGCGTCCATTTACCTCTATGCCCATCATGGACTTGTCGAGTCTGTGAGGCTTGGCTTGGTCCAGGATGATTGACGCCACCGTTGGGTCTTGGGTGCAACTGCAGGCAGCTGAGATGGTTGATGATGATGACCCCTGCTGGTCGTCTGCGGTCGGTGCCGACCAAAATGGCTGCGCCCATGGATCGCACGTGGTCGGTGGCGCTAAAAGTGGCGGCCCCTGCAGGTCGCACGTATCTTGCGTCTCCGTCGTCAGGAATGGCAGCGCTCTGGAATCGCACGTGGTGGAAGACCTCGAAGACGCTGGAGACAAGGAGACAGGCTCTGGAGAATCACACGCCGCGCTGCTATGTTTGGAGGGTGGTTTGGTCCTGCAGACTTTGGCATAATGCCCTTTCTTTCCACACGCGGAGCACAATACCGTTCTAGCTGGACATCGCTGCCGAGGGTGTTTCGCCAATCCACAGAAGTAACGCCACGGGCTTCCTGGAGCTGCCGCCGTCGTCAGGTCCGAGGTTGGAAACACAATCGCGCAGTTTTTCGGAGCCGCTGAATAAAGTTGAGTCGGTGGCTGTACTTGCCACGATGTTCCCGCGTGGTCAGTGGGGTACGTTTCTAGACTTCTGGAGGCCGTTTCCATAGTGTCAGCCAATTCTACTGTCTTAGCGTGGTCTAGATTACCTTGCTCTAGCAGCCGAAGGCTAATATACGACGAGCCGATTCCCGCCACGAACGCATCTCGGATCAAGTCGTTCGTATACTGGGCCGCCGACACTGGCTTGCAGTTGCAGGCTCTGGCTAGCTGCTGAAGTTCACACAGGTACTGTCCTGTCGTTTCGCTGGGCTGCCACCGTCGAGTGGCTAGAAGGTGTCGAGCATGGATCTCGTTTGGCAGTTTGTTGTACCGTTTCTTAAGTCGTTCGATGGCCCCTATGTAGTCTTAGGCATCGCGGATTGATGAGTATACGGTGTCGCTTACCCTCGCGTGGAGGACCCGCAGTCTATCGGTGTCGTTTTGAATGGCTGTTGAGGCATCGATGTAGTCTTGAAAACACTTTAACCAATGGTCGAAAATGTTCAACGCTCCTGCCGCACGTGGATCTAAAGTAAGCCGCTCGGGTTTCAACATTTGCTCCATGGTTTTTTTTTACCAAAATTTTGTTAGTAATAAAATTGATGCGTGATTAAATCACTCGGGAGGCTAGATTGTACCCGGGAAATAAAGGCTTTTATTACTAACAAGAATGGAGCACACTATATACAATACAATCCCAGACTAAAGGGTCACCAGGCAGTGCAGTGACCTTTATACTTCCCCAGGTAGGCGGAGCCAACTGGAGTGTACCACAGAACAATATCAACAGGTAGAACAGCCCAACCCTAACCCCAACAGTGACAACAGTAACATATCTACAAACACCCATAGTGCTGACCATCCATGGCTCAGCACTCATAGTGGTAACCAACTATGGTTCACCACACACCCGGAGGAAACCCACGCAGACACGGGGAGAACATGCAGTCTCCACACAGTCACCCAAGCCAGGAACCGAACCCAGACCCCTGGCGCTATGAGGCAGCAGTGCTAACCACTGTGCTACCGTGCCACCCACCTTTCATAGGAAGCTCTTATCTTCTAATCATTGCTTCATTATCAGATCAAGCCTCAACTCTGGATCCAGGCTGCATTTTATTATAGTTGCATTGCAAAGCATGGTTCATTGAATTACACAGGAATTACCAAACGGGAACAGGCCATTTGGACATGGACAAAGTGGGTAAGGAGCACCTCTTCCCCTTAGTTGAAGGGTCAGTCATAAGGGGACTTAGGTTCAAGGTGAGGGGCAGGAAGTTTAGGGGGGAATGTGAGGAAAAGCTTTTTTACCCAGAGGGTGGTGACAGTCTGGAATGCGCTACCTGGGAGGGTGGTAGAGGCGGGTTGCCTCACATCCTTTAAAATGTATCTGGATGAGCACTTGGCACGTCATCACATTCAAGGCTATGGACCAAGTGCTGGTAAATAGGATTAGGTGGGAGTTCAGATGTTTCTCGCATGTCAGTACAGACTCAATGGGCCAAGGGGCCTTTTCTGCGCTGTATGATTCTATGATTCCAAAAAAAAAGCCCAGCCTGTTCAAACTTCCCTGATAGGTATAACCTATTAATTCTGATATCATCCTTCTAAATCTCTTTTCCACCTTCTCCAGTGCCTCAATATTCTTTATATAATATGGAGACCAGAACCTGCGCACAGTCGTAGTGACATAAATGCAAACCTTAAGAGAGTTAGACTGGAATGCATGGTTGGAAGGAAGCAGTACGGAATATAAATGGAGTTTTGCAAGAATGTACTACTCAGAATACGAAATAAGCCTATTATTGAGCAGTGTAGCAGGGGAAGAAGGAAACAAATGTTGACAACAAGAGAAACAATTTAGGAGATAAGGGCGAACAATAACTTAGCTAACCTTACAGGTAAAGCAACGAACAGAGATGAATATGGAATAAGGAGATTAAGCGACTGGTCAAGAGAACTAAAATAGAAAACAAGATTTAAGATTGCAGTGTAAAGCACAAAGTGAAAGCTCTTTCTAAATATATTCATCAGGGAAACAATTAGATCTCTGAGCCTTCCAGAGGTTGGCATGGAATGAATTGATCAAAGGCTGGCAGATATTCTAATAATCAGCTTCTGTATAATCATGGAAGAAACTGTGAAGTAATTAGGAGACAAAGGCTGCAGCTCGATAAGGCAAGATGAACAGTCAGTTAGTTTCAACTAGTTTGTGCAGATGGTAGTGAATGCGAGGAGCGTGCTGTCCAAAAACACACTGGGTATAATCACTAAACTAAAAAGGATGGCCGCAGAAGCTCAGGTGAGTGTATTGCTCAGCGGGGAGAGGGCAGTGCCCCGGCACTCGTAGAATAGTTACAGCACAGAAGGAGGCCATTAACTCAATGCTGACTTTCTGAAAGATCAACTTAGTGAGTTCCACTCCTTCCCCATAGGCCCACAAATTCAGATTTTTATCTACTTCCCTTTTGGAGGAAGGCAATGGTTGAATCTGCCTCCACCACACTCTCAGAGAGTGCATCCTAGGTCATAACTACTTCCTGAATTAAAAAGATTTTCCTCACATTATCTTCAGTTCCTTTGCCAATCACTTTAAATCTGTGCCCTTTAATCCTTGACCCTTGCACTGATGGCAACAGTTTCTCTCTATTGACTCTGTCTGGACCCCTCATGATTTTGAACACCTCAACAATTGCTGTCTCAATGTTTTCTGCTCCAAGGAGAACAACATCAGCCTCTGTCCACATGATTGAAGTTCTTCATTCCTGGAACCATTCTTGTAAATCTTTTCTGCACCCTCTTTAAGTCCTTTATATTCTCCCCAAACAGTGGTGCCCAGAATTGGACACAATACTCCTATTCATGTTGAAGCAGTGTTTTATAAGGATTCATCATAGCTTTTGTACTCTCCCTCTAGTTATAAAGCCCAGAGTCCGAATGCATTTTTAACCACTGTTCATGACCTACCTAGTATTATCGCTAGACTATTAATCCAGAAATTCAGCTGATGTTCAGGGGACCCAGATTTGAATCCCGCCATGGCAGGTGGTGGAATTTGAATTCAATAAAAAATATCTGGAATTATGAATCTACTGGTGACCATGAAACCATTGTTGATTGTCGGAAAAGCCCATCTGGTTCACTGATGTCTTTTAGGGAAGGAAATCTGCCGTCCTTACCTGGTCTGGCCTACATGTGACTCCAGAGCCACAGCAATGTGGTTGACTCTCAACTGCCCTCTGAAATAGCCTAGCAACCCATTCAGTTCAATGGCAACAAGGGACGGGCATTAAATGCTGGCCAGCCAGTGACGCCTGTGACCCACGGATGAATAAAAAAAACATGCACATAAATGACCCTAATCTCTCTGTTCCTTCACCCCCTTTACGATTGTCCCCTTCATTTTATATTGTCTCTCCTTGCCTTTCCTTTAAAAATGGATCATTTTGTACTTCCCTTTTGCTTGTTCAAGGGGATATGGGCATTCCTGTCAAGGCCAGCTCTTGTTGCCTATCCCTAATTGCCCCTGAGAAGGTGCCCGTGAGTTCCTCGATGTAAGTACAGACTGGACCTCTGAGGCAGGCTACAACATTAAAGCCCCATATTCCTATCTAGTGAGGCTCCACACACGGCAGATGCTCACAATCCCACCGGTTGCAGACATGGAATGTGTTGTCATATTTGCTTTTCACTGTCCTTCCTGACACATGGACGTTAGGTGCTTGCAATGCATTAAAGTAAACTGAAGTAGACAAAACAACTCTCGTGATGGCGTATTCTGGCGCAGCATGTTTTGTTCTGAGACTGCCACACACCGACATAAGTTTATATTAGCATGCAGTGAAACGCTGAACTGCAACATATGGAGAAAACTGGCAGCGTGCTTTTTCAGAACATGAGGAGAGCATTATCTAACAAAATAAATTAGAAGATACACACATTACAAACACCAAGCTGCATTGTCTATCAACGTGTTCACAGTTTTACCCAGGCTAATTACCACCTCTGCTGCATCTTCAGACTGTAAATGAGGCTTTATCATATGTTTACTCTAAGGCGCTTTTGTATTTGACAAGATTTTTGATCACATTTTGGGAAAGCCACTTTATATGTATCACACTCCATGTTGGTGGTGGGGAGGTGACAGCACACTTGCAACGTTGCTGGATTCGCAATTAATACAGAGATCCAGGCCTTGAATTGTTGCTCCCGGATCAGGAGAGCAGAGTCGGGACAATTCCCGGCTCCACAAACCCGATCCAGAAGGAAATATTGTGGGAGGTCGGACTTGCGGCCCGGGAGCATGTGTGAAAATGGGCATCATGGCAGGGACTCTGGAAGGAGTGTGGAGGCTGCTGTGTGTGGAGGCAGGCTCCTCGGTACACTGTCATTGTGTGGAAGTTTTAAAAAATATATGAAACAGCCCTCACACCCCTCTCACGTCAGCCACACATTCATCATACCCATGTCACCTCATGCCCCCTCATACTTGCCATACCAATTCATGCCCCTACCAACCTCAAAGGCCCTTTATAGCTCCTATGCCAACCAAGTGCTAACCCATGCCTGCCTAGCCACCATCCTATTCCTTCACACTTACCACGTGTTTGCGTGTGTTTCCTCTGGGTTCTACGGTTTCCTCCCACACAAAATTTGTTAGGGTTAGGTTGATTGGCCATGCTAAATTGCCCCTTAGTGTCAGGGTGATTAGGAGGGTATATACAAGAGGTTACGGGGATAGGGCCTGGGTGGGATTGTTGGCGATGCAGGTTCGATGGGCCGAATGACCTCCTCCTACACTAAGGGATTCCCGATTCTGGATGCCAACTTATACAATAGCCACAACCATGGGCAGAGCTCAGGACCCATGCTGAGATGAGATAAAATGAAGTTCTTATGTGTTTGTTGAATAATTCACTGTTTAAAAGCACCTGTGTTGATAAAAATAATCCATTCATTATATTTCACTTCCTTTAATCCCTTATACAAACAAATATTGGAATTCACTGTCTGACTTTAAAGTGTTTACAATTACTTGGAGCTGTCAATCAAACTGTGAAAGAACAGGCACCCCACTGTTTCAATGAAAGGTTGTGAAATACGTCATGCAGCACTAATCCTGTAATGATAACCCTCAGGCATTTGTCACCAGACAGAGTGAACTAGCAAGCACTGTTTTTTTTAAAAACACTGCAGATAGTATCTTTTCAAATCTTTAAAGATCAGGAGTTTTAAATGTCTTGGATAGCTCCTTTTGATAATTCAACTGATCTTGACATTTCCAATGAGTTTATGCACATTTTATGCACATTCATGTCCACTCTTAACAATCCCAAAGGGCACCTGACCTCCCCTAAAGCACACCTGACATCACCCAAAGTTGTCCCAATACCATATCCAAAAGGGTATCTCTCCAAAAAATTTCGGCAGCATTACCTACCTGGTCTAAAGTGCATAAGTCATGCTTTTATCATCCCACTGGGAGAAATCACATCAGTCTGAGGCAGGTGCACTTTAACATGTGTAGGTGCCTCCATGAACTACAGATGTGTGCTTAGAATTCACCCCCATTCCGCCCCCTCCTGCCAAAATGGTAGATGCTGCGTTCAGGGGTAGGATTTCTGAATTCGGGCCCCTGCAACCACTTACATACAGACTGAGAGGCTCTCTCGGGCCCCAGAGTCCAAGCACGTAGGATCAACTCCTTGGATTTACTTTAAATTGGTGTCCTTGACTCAGCAGCCACATATTCATGGCTCCAAGATGCCACCGCTGTCTAAGTGAATGGGCAAGAGTCTGGCAGATGGAGTACAATGTTGGTAAATGTGAGTTCATCCATTTTGGAATAACAACAAAATGCACTATTATTTAAATGGTAAAAAATTGCAGCATGCTGCTGTGCAGAGGGACCTGGGTGTCCTTGTGCAGGAATCTCGGGTGCAGCAGGTAATTAAGAAGGCAAATGGAATTTTGTCCTTCATTGCTAGAGGGATGGAGTTTAAAAACAGCGGGGTTATGTTGCAGTTGTATAAGGTGCTGGTGAGATCACACCTGGAGTACTGTGTACAGTTTTGGTCTCTTTACTTGAGAAAGGATATACTGGCACTGGAGGGGGTGCAGAGGAGATTCACTAGGTTGATTCTGGAGTTGAGAGGGTTGTCTTATGAAGAGAGACTGAGTAGACTGGGACTATACTCATTGGAATTCAGAAAAATGAGGGGCGATCTTATAGAAACATATAAGATTATGAAGGGAATAGATAAGATAGAAGCAGCGAAGTTGCTGCCACTGGCGGGTGAAACTAGAACTAGGGGGCATAGCCTCAAAATAAGGGGAAGCAGATTTAGGACTGAGTTGAGGAGGAACTTCTTCGCACAAAGGGTTGTGAATCTGTGGAATTCCCTGCCCAGTGAAGCAGTTGAGGCTACCTCATTGAATGTTTTTAAGGCAAGGATAGATACATTTTTGAACAGTAAAGGAATTAAGGATTATGGTGAGCGGGCAGGTAAGTGGAGCTGAGTCCACAAAAAGATCAGCCATGATCATATTGAATGGCGGAGCAGGTTTGAGGGGCCAGATGGCCTACTCCTGCTCCTAGTTCTTATGTTCTTATAACAGGAGCCAGCCAATGATGGAAAAACTGCAAGGCTGTACTCTGATGCAGAACCACCTCGAAGAGCATGCCACAGGCTGGGAAGAAGTTTCCCCGCCTTCCTTTTTCAATTTTCTCGTCCGTTTTAAAGGTGGTGTGGTTCCGCTAGTAACTCTCTGTAGTGACCATTCATTTTATATAAGCTCACTGAGTGCCTGCAAGCTCATCAATCTTAGTCAGATCCTGCCTTCATAGAATCCCTACAGTGCAGAAGAAGGCCATTCAGTCCATTGAACCTGCACCAACAACAATCCCACCCAGGCCCCATCCCAGTAACCCCACGTATTTACCCTGCTAATCCCCTTGACACTAAGGTCAATTTAATATGGCCAATCAACCTAACCCATACATCTTTGGACTGTGGGAGGAAACCGGGGTACCTGGAGGAAACCCAAGCAGACACGGAGAGAACGTGCAAACTCCACACAGACAGTGACCCAAGGCTGGAATTGAACCCGGGTCCCTGGCGCTGTAAGGCAGTCGTGCTAACCACTGTGCCATCATGCCGTCCCGTCACTTGACTTCCATTTATGTGCAAAATACCCCAGCAAGGATAGGAATCCTTTCCTAGCCTAGAGGCACTGAGACCAACTGTTACACTCCAAATGATGTCCTGCAAGAGAACCCCAAAAATACAAAGCATGGATCCAGCTGGGAGCTTTAGGTCTGTGTGGCTTCATGCTGCATTTGGGTGGGTGCTTTGCTAAGGACCCATCAGGACATTTCAAATAAAATTGTTTTTCTTCTTACCAAATGGCCAAATAAAACTATGGCACAGCCAGATTTTTAGAATAGCCTCACCTGAATTCTGGAGTAAAATGAGATTGTCCTAGATCAGTTTTGTAAATATTAGATTTAAATAAAAACCTACATGCTTTGCCCCTGCTTACTGATTATCAAGGTTTACACTGATGGTGTAAATATAACACATTTACTATTTTCCATTGAGTGCAATATCAGTACAAAAGTATCAGCACAGCAAAAGGCATTTTTAACCTGTCCTAACTGTGGGTCTTTTTGAGTGCTAGTCTTTACAGTTCCTGCTTTCCTCCTAACTAATCCCATTTTGCTGCTTTCTCCCTGCATCCTTTATGTTTTTTCTTTATGTAATTATCCAGTATAATTTTGAACGCTGCAATCGATGTAACACCAATCGCCACTTATGACAAAAGGATTCCATATTCCAATAAGTCCTTCTGTACAAAAGTTTCTTCAAATCCCCCCCCACTTACCTATCTAGTGTTTATCCTGAGATTGTTGTCTCTTGTCCCCAATTACCTCACAGTGAAAATAATTTGTGTCTATTTTGTCTATTCCCATTACTTTGAACAACAGCAGTAAATCCTCTCTCAGTCTTTGCAGTTTGAAAGAGCACAGGACTGCTTGCTGTCACCTTAACATGCGCATCCCACGCACACAAACACAGATCAAGCACTTATTCAATCCGATAAGCCATTGAGCAGGCCTAACTGAATAATGCACAACATAGATCTCTCTCTCTTCTTCTTCGGCCTGCTGAGTGGATTCGGGCAAGTATGAAAAGAATTGACTCCAATAAAACATTTTATGTCCAAGAATAGTTCGGAAAATAGGAATAAATTGAGGCAGATTGAGAAGAGGAACATACTGTAATGTCACAATATCTTGTGACGTCCACTCGGTTGGGGAAAACACTGGATTCTGACTGCTCCTTTTAAAAAGGAGGGTTACTTGCTGAGGATACTGGCAAATTAAAATCCCGTCTGTCAAATAACTTACCTTACACTTAATTGTATTTTCATGTTTTGCTTCGGGACAACGAAACAGGAGTTTAATGCTGTTTAGTACCTGACAATCAATCAGCTAGAATATTTAAATAAATCTTCTCCTTAACCGGATTGTTCTGAAAAATGCAAATCGTTTTGACCTATACTACACCTCAACCAGAAATATCTTTGCGAGGCTAGACCTATTCTTTTTAAGAAAGATCTGTGCTTTAATATTATCAACTCTCACATTCATGCCAACAGAATGATACAGACTCTTCACTCTAGACACAGACAGAAAACCAAAAATTATAATTGAGAACATGAATGCGGATGCTCAAAATGCAGGGGGAATTTAAAAAGAAGATAAAAGATGTGTGTTTTCTTAAACGTGCCATATGTTATATTTCACAAAGAGCTTTATCCATATTCATCAATTAGCCACGAGACACAGGTTATATCAAATCGCGATTAGTTGCTTTGACCTCAGAATTGACCTTGTCAGTACTACAGCTGGTACAGAGTTTAATGGTAGTTTCCATAATTACAACAAAGAAATATTCTGCTAATTAACAGAAGCCCATAGCGTACCCTCCACCGGGAAAATGCTAAACTCTTCTGCCCTTCCTACCAGAAAGTGAGAGAGGAGAGTACAACAATATTTAACATGTTGTAGCCTATTTGTAAACACCATTAATCACAGCTTAGCAGATGGTAATGTTAATTGCACCTGTGGAACTAACAAGACCCAAGGTTGATTACATTTACAAAGTGCTATTATCACCAAATTACAACCGGAGAATTGCAAACTTTACCCAGTGGTGTCGTTTATTCAGGTAAGAAGAGACAGATTGTAATGAATGAACCACTATTGTTTACATCGCAGTTTGCTTCTCTCCTCTCTCTCTCTCTCTGTCAGACTCAAATATAAACTCACCTCGTTACTGTTTGACTTGGTTGCAATCAAGGCCACCTTTTCCTGCCCAAAGCTATTTTAGTTTTAAATGCATTAAGTCTCTCAAATCCAATAAAGGACTGTACCAGCGGTGGCACCGCATTTACAACCTTAATTAATGGCACAAGAGGTAGATGGCTCGATCAATAAGTAGGAGAACCAAAAAAAATAATGTTCTTCTTAGGGAAGCGGATGATGTTCCAGAGAAATTAGTGCTTTGGAAATGAAAGTGATTAAAGGACACCCAAAACAAAAATACAATCCAGATAATTCACAGGGAGTCAACAAAACAAGTGTGTGAATAAACTGCAGAGCATCCCATTAATTCAATGGACAGAAAAGACAAGGATTTCCAGAACAGATTTTATAAACTAAATCAGCAAAGGATTCAATTGGGAGTTTCCACTGTCACTTGTTTTTTATTTGTCTGTTCCAATCTGGTTTGAAATATTAATATCAAATTTCTCTCTTTCAGATTCACTGGAGCTTGCTGTTAAAGGTAGCATCCCTGCCTCGGAGTCTTGGGTTTAAATCCCACCCCAGGACTTGATGGCCAAGGAAGGTGCATTCATAATGTGGACAAAATCCTTCCGACAAACATCAGCGGCAGGTGACAGCCGTGTTTAAGTTTACGCTTATTTATTAGTGTCACAAGTAGGCTTACATTAACACCGCAATGAAGCTACTGTGAAAATCCCCTTGTTGCCACACTCCAGCGCCTGTTCGGGTACACCGAGGGAGAATTTAGCATGGCCAATGCACCTAACCAGCATGTCCTTCGGACTGTGGGGGGAAATCAGAATACCCGGAGGAAACCTACGCAGACACGGGGAGAATGTGCAAACTCCACACAGACAGTCACCCAAGCTGGGAATCGAACCCGGGTCCTTAGTGCTGCAAGGCAGCAGTGCTAACCACTGTGCCACCGTGCCACCCAAGTGGGGTCGTTGGAGAGACTCCTGATCAGCCATGTGATGGAAAGAAAATTGGAGCCTCTAGCGTCACTGTCCAAACCTCTGGACTACCGCATGCATGTACGACTGTACCAAAAACAGGAAATGTTGGAAAATCTCAGCAGGTCTGACAGCATCTGTAGAGAGAGAATAAAGCTAATGTTTTGAGTCTGGATGACCCTTCGTCAGAGCTTAGCATGTAAGAGTGTATGTTGCCCCAGCTACTTGGGACTGCCTGAGGGGGGTTGGTTAGTGTGGATAAGATTGGGAAAATTAAAAGACAATACATCACCTCGGCCTTTAGTGTTTACACCCAATGGTGAGTCTTCAGAGGAAAAGGCAGCTGAAAGATATAGCTTCACAGATGCTGCCTGATCTGCTGAGTGTTTTTCTATCTTTATTTCAGATTGTCAGCATTTGTGGTAGTTTGCATCAGGAATAAGATGGCCGTTGGCAAACCAAACACTGGAGCCAACTCTCAACTATCCAGTAACTATCCACTAATAAGTACCATTCCTGGAAGGGATTACCACCAGAACGTAATTGCAAAAGAATCCAAAACGGCTGCACATTGCTCTGAGGCACAAGACCATAAGAAACAGGAACAGGCGTAGGCTGTTCAACCCGTCAAGCCTGCTTCACCATTCAATAAGATCATGACTGATCCAACATTCCTCATGTCCACTTTCCTGCCCTTTCCCCGTAACCCTTGATTCTATAACTGATCAAGAATCTACTCAGCCTTAAATGTACACAAGGTGGTGGTGGTGGTGGTGGTGGGGGGTTATTCTCTGGACTCACTCGTCCCAATCGCGAATTGCAATGGCTCAGAGAATTGGATGTTGGTGCAAAAATGTTTTTTATGCCAGGCGCCAAACACACTGCGACCCTCCCAGCCAGTGGTGCCCACCCAGATCGGGTGCCCATCTATAGCGGGCAGGAACACATTGCATATTCAAATAACCAACTTTAAATATAATTGGGCTTGCAACCAAATCAAATGGCTCTCGCTATTCACTCCCCTCCCTGGCGGGATCTGCAGTGGGCAGGCTTTCATACAGGCCCTCACCGGCAAGGGCCTTGCATGTTGGACTCCGATGGTCGAAGAATCACCACCAACCCCTCAACATTGAGAGGCATCCTCAACCCCCCCACCCACACACACACACACACACACAGACACACGCACACACAAACCATGCAGGCATAAGGTTTATCTGACCTGACCCCTCACTCAGGCTCCATTCCCACCCCCCCCCCCCCCACACCAGAGCCTCCACTCAGACCTCCTTCCCCCTCAGACCCCCACTCAGCCTCCCTTCACGCCATGTGCCTTGGCAGTGCCAACAGTGCACTGTCTGCTGGCACTGACATCCTGGCCTGGCATTTTGTGCCCTGAGGGGGCTTGAAGAGGTAGGTGCAGTGGCCATTTGCCCCTCTGCTGCTGCCAGGCTGCAAAGGATGGGTCTCTCAGGGTTCCTGGATGTTGGGTGGGCTTGGGCTGGAGGCAAGGGTTTGACCTCGCCACTCTCTGCCAGGATGGGGTGTTATGCCTGGACTGCCCCTTCTAGCCCTGGGAGACCTGAAGATCACTGCTGGCATGATGATTTCAGTAAGAAGTCTCACAACACCAGGTTAAAGTCCAACAGGTTTATTTGGTAGCAAATACCATAAGCTTTCGGAGCGCTGCTCCTTCGTCAGATGGAGTGGAAATGTGCTCTCAAACAGGGCACATAGACACAGAAATCAAGTTACAGAATACTAATTAGAATGCGAATCCCTACAGCCAGCACTTCAGCAGTCACGGGCATTCAGCCTTGGATCTTCAGTTAAGCGTTCTCCAAGGCGGCCTTCACGACACATGACAGCGCAGAGTCGCGAGCAGAAACTGATAGCCAAGTTCCGCACACATGAGGACGGCCTAAACCGGGATGTTGGATTTATGTCACATTATCAGTAACCCTCCTTGCCTCCTGGACTTGCAGAATCTCACTAGCTGCTCTGTCTGGAGACAATACACATCTCTTTAACCTGTGTTTAATGCTCCCTCCACCACATTGTCTGTACCTTTAAGGCCTGGCTGGCTGTAGGGATTCGCATTCCAATTAGTATTCTGTAACTTGATTTTGTGTCTCTGTGCACTGTTTGAGAGCACATTTCCACTCCATCTGACGAAGGAGCAGCGCTCCGAAAGCTTATGGTATTTGCTACCAAATAAACCTGTTGGACTTTAACCTGGTGTTGTGAGACTTCTTACTGTGTTCACCCCAGTCCAAAGCCGGCATCTCCACATCATAATGATTTCAGGCAGCCCTGTGAATAATCTCTGCATTCCTGCCTGTCAACTGTGAAAATTCTGAAGTGGCCTGGTCACTTTAACCTCCATGCCACCCCCCACCTCCAGTCACTTGGCAGGATTTTAAAATCATTATAGCTCTCCTTTGGTAAGCAGGGGTGGGGGGGGGAGGAGGGGGGGAGGGAAAGGGGAGAATCCAGTCTGCTCAGCTGTGGACTCAGTCCCAATGTATGCACACAGCTTTGATTTGCTGAGGTTTCCCAGCAAGCTGAAATCACTGGAACCCTCTCCATTACAATTGAAGCCTTTGATCTGTAACAAGTTCAAGGTGCACTGCTTCATAAAAGATTCAACAACTTGCTCAATGGATTTCTATCATCCTCCAGCCACCTGTGTTTATTTTGATTTCCCTTTACGCTTGAATGCATCTCAAGTGCCTCATTGATTCTGACCACAGCATAGACGGAGTTTAATCCTGATTGACAGCCTGTGGTTTTACTTCCTCTTCTGTGCTTCAAACCTTATCTCAGCACCTTATGATGGCATTTGAGACCTTACTTTTCGTGAGTGTTGAGAATGGCAGATGGAAGTGCGGAAAACAATTACCTCTTTCCCTTTGGTCCACAAGGAATGTCTCACAAAGAGCAATGTAATATTGATTAGATAACCAGATTTAGTAGTGTTGCTTGAGGGATAAATATTTGTCAGGATGCTTTGAGATCAAATCTGTTCCTCTTCAAAATAGTGCAAGGGGATCTTTTATGGTCACCTGAGAAGGCAGTGATGTTTAAAGTTTCATCCAAAATGTGTGGCACCTTGGACGGTTCAGCACACCTGCGCTTTTGCACCAGAGTGCCAACCCAAATATTGTGCTCAAGTCTCTGAATTAGGATTTAAATCCACAACCTTCTGACTCCAACTTCGAAACTGCAGCCTCAAACCTGAGACTGCTTTCGCTGGGTCCAGACTGGCGTAGACAGACAGAGAGCTGTCTGCATTCATCCCAGGCCTTTGGTAAGTCGTGTCACAAAATCAGGTCTCCAGCCCATGAAATGGGGTGCTAGCATTGGAGAATTGTAACAGCAAGCGCTTCTCTAACATACGTACGGTGGCACAGTGGTAAGCACTGCTGCCTCACAGCGCCAGGGACCCGGTTTCGATTCCCGGCTTGGGTCACTGTCTGTGCGGATTCTGCACGTTCTCCCCGTGTCTATGTGGGTTTCCTCCAGATGCTCCAGTTTCCTCACACAGTCCGAAAGACGTGCTGGTTAGGGTGCATTGGCCATGCTAAATTCTCCCTCAGTGTACCCGAACAGGCGCCGGAGTGTGGCGACTAGGGGATTTTCACAGTAGCTTCATTGCAGAGTTAATGTGACAGTAATAAATAAACTTAAAACTTTAAAACATGAGCTTGTCTTTAAGGGGTCTTAAAGGGGCGTTCCTTATTAAAAGCACATTTGAATAATGCTTTGTTTGGGAAGGAAAAAAATCCTGCATTGCACAGAAATGTGACTCGATGCAATATATATCAGTGTGTTGTGGGGTTTGTAAGCAAAAAGCAAATGGTCATGCAGTCATTCCTTCACAGTGACAGTGGCCCAAAGCCAAGTTTCTGTAAACCATGACAGCAAAGGAAGAAAGCTGTTGATAAGCAGTTATTTTAGCACACGATGAATTGAATTTGTCTGTTAGGCAAAAGTGGAAAAGCCATTTCAGCCCACAACTTTTAAGTTGCTATGAACTTTTGAGCTCCCAGCCTTGCCATTATACCACATAACAATTTAACCCAGGATTAGGTACTGAAGACTTGGACATCTATTTGAAGGAGATATTCAGTCTGTGTGTCTTAAATGATTTGATCATTTTTGTACTAGTGAGTCACAAAGCAGAGAGTAATTCCAGTGTATAAGGCTGCCAGTGTTCTGGAAAAGCAATTGTCTGAGGTGTGAGAAAGGGACGAGCTGCCACTGAATCAACCAGGGATACGTGGAGCCAGTTATTACACCACACCACGCTGCATCAATAAACTGTGATTTTGTCTGTGCATTGATCCAAACTGTGCAGCACAATTCAGCGCTAAGTCCTCTAAATCAAATTTAGACAAGCACATTGCTTTGGAGCTTTTTAAGCTAAATTTTTATCTTTCTTAACGTTGCTGGAGATCAGAGTGCTCTTTCAACAAGGCTCCTTTTCATGGCCGCAACACAACACAGACTCAGTGGTATGACTTGGGTCTGCCAATCATAAATTAATCTTAACAGACACTGGTCACAAATTTATAGACACAGTAGATTAACACTTTTATAAAAGGGAAACAATAGTAAAATTACACTTAACTAGTAAAAATCATGTCATAGAATCCCTACAGTGCAGAAGGAGGCCATTCTGCCCATCGAGTCCACACCAATCACCATCCCACCCAGGCCCTATTCCCGTAGTCCCTCATATTTACCCTGCTAACCCCCTTAGAATTAGGATTACTTTAGCATGATCAACCAACCGAACCTGCACTTCTTGGGACTGTGGGAGGAAACCAGAGCACCTGGAGGAAACCCACGCAGACACGGGGAGAATGTGCAAACTCCACACAGACAGTGACCCGAGGCTGGAATTGAACCTTGGGTCCCGTGCTGTGAGGCAGCAGTGTTAACCATGGTGCCACCATGCTGCCCCCTTCATGCCCTGTGTTCTGTGTTCAGTTGTAGTGAAGAAAGCAATAAAAATGTAGGAATATTCTGCAATTTCTTTTACTCATTTGTGGGACATGGGCGTCGCTGGCTGGGCAGCATTTATTGCCCATCCCTAGTTGCCCTGGAGCAGTTGAGAATCAACCCACACTGCTGTGGCTCTGGAGTCACATGTAATTAACAGCTAGACCAAATAAGGACAGCAGATTTCCTTCCCTAAAGGACATTAGTAACCCAGGTGGATTTTTCTGACAATCCACAATGGTTTCATGGGTCATCAGTAGATTCTTAATTCCAGATATTTTTTATTGAATTCAAATTCCACCATTTGCCGTGGCAGGATTCGAACCCGGGCCCCCAGTACATTAGCTGAGTTCCTGAATTAATAGCCTAGCGATAAAAGCACAAGGCTATCGCCTCCCCCCAAGTCTGAGTAAGCTACGTTGGAGCTGCAGTAGTTGCAACTCAGTACAGTTTTAATTACAGTGTCATAGCTATGATTTAGAATTACAAGGGAGAGTCTTTTGGGGCTATGAGTCAGATACCTGAAACTAGATCCTGAGTTTAAGAGGAAAGATTGCCCACCCTTTTGATGAGGTCGTGAAGGAGGAAGATCGATGGTAAAAGAGATTGAGACAGAAGAATGATCTTTCTGAAGAGCCTCGCAAACTGGATAAATGTACCACCAATGAAGATGATCCACATCTCCAGAGGAAGATTAATATGGAGATCCATGAACTCCAATGTTCTCCTCGTAGTACCTGAAGGGAGAAAGAGACAGAGCGTAACAGGAGGAGGTGGAGGGGGAGATTGACAAGAGATCATGAAGAATTTGGAATTAGATTGGTTAGAGAATTCTGGCAGGAGTGAAGGGCATGTCACGGAGTGGCACGGTGGTACAGCGGTTAGCACTGCTGCCTCACAGCGCTAGGGACCCGGGTTTGATTCCTGGCTTGGGTCACTGTCTGTGTGGAGCCTGCACGTTCTCCCCACGTCTGCATGGGTTTCCTCCGGATGCTCTGTTTTTCTCCCACAGTCCGAAAGATGTCCTGGTTACGTGCATTGGTCATGCTAAATTCTCCCTCAGTGTACCCGAACAGGCGCCGGAGTGTGGTGACTAGGAGATTTTCACAGTAACTTCATTGCAGTGTGAATGTAAGCCTACTTGCGACACTAATGAATAAACTAAACTGAACAGTTTAAAGTTAAGGACATATAAAGCAAATAAAACACCAAGACATTCTTTTTCCTGAGAGGGTAGGGGAACGGTGGGAAAGATTACTAGTCGGTGGTGGTGGAACAGAAAGCCATGGCGTATCTTAAAAATGAGTTTGAATTTCTCTCTCAGAGGTAGGGATACGGGGCTATTCGTTTGAGAAACTCGAGAAAGAAACTGATGGGATGTTTGGAAGGGTTGGCTAGTTTAATCAATGGCTTTTTGAGCCCAAAACATTACTGCGTTGCAGTGTATGTGTGTTTTAACCATTAAAAGCGCAAAATATAATGGGTAAGTAGAAACTTAAAAATAAATACAATCATTTACAAAGCAAATAATAGCAGAACAGGAAAAGAAAAAGCAAACTGTATTACATATAATGGTGTGTTGCTTCATTGATTACACATTTCCTTCATTTCAATATGTCTAGAAATGTACTTTTCACTGCATCACTAACAGCACCGACTCTTCCAAACCTGCATATTATAATATTAATAGACATCACTTTAAATTAAATCCGAAATTGTGGTAAATTATAAGCACGACATAAGAATTTTTCAGTAACATTAGTATCAATCATCTTAGAAAACCAAGAAATGTATTGCCTCTATGATGTGCGCAGTGTTTTATATCAACACTGGGGGAAAAAACATTGCTGTCAACATTTTCCTTTGTGTTATAGGATATGCATGGCACAACGGAAGATTCCAAATGCAAGAGAAGGAAATAGTGCCTTACTCAGCTGATTTGTCCCCAGGCAGCAATTGGGTGGTAGAATTGATCTCGAACTCTGAGAAAGTGGGGTGGGGGAGGGGGGAAAATCAGCCACGATTCCTTCTCCTGAACACTACCCAGCCACATCTGCTGGAAGATGTGCGTGTTTGTGCATCAGATAAGGATTTGCCTCAAGTGTGGTGTCCCTCAAAGGTAAACTAAAGACTCACTGTCAAGATACATGCACGCATACATAGAAACATAGAATCCCTTCACTGCAGAAGGAGGCCATTCAGCCCATTGAGTCTACACCGACTCTTCCACAGAGTATCCTACCTAGGCCCTATCCCCGTAACCCCACTTATTTACTCCCTAATCCCCCTAGACCACATATCCTGGGACACTAAGGGGCAATTTAGCATGGCCAATTGACCTAACCTGAACATCTTTGGACTGTGGGAGGAAACCGGAGTACCTGGAAGAAACCCACGCAGACATTGGGAGGATGTGTAAACTCCACACAGACAGTCACCCAAGTCCGGAATTGAACCTGGGTCCCTGATGCTGTGAGGCAGCAGTGCTAACCACTGTGCCACCATGCCTCCCACAGTAAACCACTATTCCCTGACCAGGAATCGAACCCAGGCAGCAGTGGTGAACGTGCCGAATCCTAACCACCATACCACCAGGGAGGACATGCACATACATAAATATATCATATGTGAAGAACAATCTTGTGAATCTGTAGAATTCCCTGCCCAGTGAAGCAGTTGAGGCTACCTCATTGAATGTTTTTAAGGCAAGGATAGATACATTTTTGAACAGTAAAGGAATTAAGGGTTGTGGTGAGTGGGCGGGTAAGTGGAGCTGAGTCCACGAAAAGATCAGCCATGATCTTATTGAATGGCGGAGCAGGCTCAAGGAGCCAGATGGCCTATTCCTGCTCCTAGTTCTTATGTTCTTATGTTCAATCACCTAAGTGAGGTACTGACAGCCACCGATGCTCGATCGTGGAATTGGATTAGAATCTTTGCCTCCAGGAAAGTAAGGAATAAACCGGGCAGAAAATAACCCTTATTTTATATAGCTCAGTGCCAGACCACAGTACACCTGTGAGCTGCCAAAAATATTCATAATGGAAACCAACTATGTTTTAGCAACAATACCTTGTATTTGTATTGCACCATTAATCCAATAAAACATCGCAAAGTGCTTCAAAGGAGTGGTATCAAACTCTTGACACTGAGCCACAAAAGGGAATATTAGGGCAGGTCAAAGACAGAGGTGTAAAGGAATGTCTTAAAAGAGGGAAGAGAGTTTTAATGTAGTATTAGTGTCACAAGTAGGCTTACATTAACACTGCAATGACGTGACTGTGAAAATCCCCTAGTCGCCACTCTCCGGCACCTGTTCGGATACACTAAGGGAGAATTTAGCATGGCCAATGCACCTAACCAGCACATCTTTCGGGAGGAAACCAGAGCACCCGGAGGAAACCCACGCAGACAGGTGGAAAACGTGCAGATTCCCCACTGACAGTGACCCAAGCTGGGAATTGAACCTGGGTCCCTGGCACTGTGAGACAGCAGTTCTAACTACTGTGCCACCAAGATGTTCAGGGTTTTAGAGTCTTGGTGGCTGATAACAGCGGCCAACGGTGGAGCGGTTAAAATTGGAATGTGCAAGATGCCAGAATTGGAGGGACACCGAGACCTTGGAGGACTGTATGGCCAGAGGAGGTTACGGAGATAGGGTGTGAGACCCCGCAAGGATTTGGAAACAAGGATGACATTTCTTTAAATCGAGGTGCTGTTGGGTGAGAGACCGATGCATATCAGCAAACACATGGGAGGATGGGTGAACTGGACCCAGCATGAGTTAGAATACAGGCAGCAGAATTTTGAATAAATTCAAATTTGCGGAGCATGGAGGAATGGGAATCCGGCCAGGAAAACATTGAGGTAACAAAGAGTTCACTGGATGAGTAATCCGGACACCCAAGTTAATGCTGTAGGGACCAGGGTTTAAATCCCACCATGGCAGATGGTGAAGTTTGAATTCCATAAAAAGTTGGAATTAAAAGTCTAATGATGACCATGAAACTATTGTCAATTGTCGTTAAAAAAACCATCTGTTTCATTAATGTCCTTTAGGGAAGGAAAACTGTCATCCTTACCTGGTCTTGGGTTACATGAGACTCCAGATCCACAGCAATGTGGTTGATTCTTAAAGTTTATTTATTTGTCACAAGTAGGCTTACATTCACACTGCAATGAAGTTACTGTGAAAATCCCCTAGCCACCACACTCCGGCACCTGTTCAGGTACACTGAGGGAGAATTTAGCATGGCCAATGCATCTAACCTGCACATCTTTGGACTATGGAAGGAAACCAGAGCACCCGGAGGAAACCCACACAGGCACAGGGAGAACGTGCAAACTCCACACAGACAGTGACCCAAACCAGGAATCAAACCCGGGTCCCGGGCGCTGTGAGGCAGCAGTGCTAACCACTGGGTCACCATGCTCTTAAATGGCCCAGCAAGCCACTAAGTTCAAGGGCCATTAGGGATAGGCAATAAATGCTGGCACTGTCAGTGGCACCCCATCCCATCTTGGGTCTTGAATAAAGAAAAAGGGCATGAATTAGGATTTCAGCAGTTTCCAGGGACTTGCCAAGTAGAAGTATCTGTAACCCATTCCATTGAAGAAAGCGGGATTCATATAGGCACCAGTGGAGATGACTTCCTGCCAGCGCTTTGTATACAGAGATCATAAGTAAATGTGCGAAAATTTCTTCAGGTCAGTATTTCGAGTGGAATTAATAACATTTTGTTTTCATTCTTGAACACGCTCACTAGTTCACTCGGAGTACCTGCGAGAGTAAATCTTCCCACTCTCGTTTCCGCTGTCATTGTACATATCAACAAGACAAAACCATCCCCCGAGGAAACAAAAATGCTTCTTCCATTCCCTTTTCTCGGCACCGGAGGAGCTTTGAGAACCTTGTGCTAAGATTCATGCTTTGAAAACCAAACAATCTGCCGCTAATCAACCATTTTCAGCCGCAAATTAAATGATATTGCAGCAGGAATATTTCTGAGGGCGATGGCTTGAAGTAATGCATCAAGGCAATGAAAATATGATTTGTTATGAGAAAACTATAATTAAGTGTATAGGTATAATCTTGCTTTGAAATGGTTTTGTTTTTATTACTCTTGTAAATCTGTCCAGGATGGGTTTTTTCACTGTGGGAGAGAGACTGCAGAAAGAAGGGGGAAGCAGAAAGATAAGAATTATCTGCATGAGGTAATCTAATTTTCAGTGACTCTGTATTTCTCAGCCTTTAGATCGGTATTAGATAGTATATACAAATGAATCTCACAGCGCAAGCAGAATCGGTTTT